>NC_056744.1:1342686934-1343291374 GCF_019279795.1 Protopterus annectens
GCATGCATTATTACATATCCAGCCTACAACAAGTAGGTCGCTGCATACAAAGGTCTAATAAAATACACACATTATTAAATATCCAGCATGATTCCGTGGTGGTACAGCGGTAGTGTTGTTACCTCACAGCAAGAGGTTCTCCCGTTCGATTCTTGGCTTGGCTTGGGAGTGCTTTCTGTGTACAGTCTGCATGTCCTCCCCATGGTTGGGTAGCATTCGAAAGACATGCGTGCATAAATGAGAGTGCTGTTGTTGAAGGTTGAGCATTGAGCTGGCACCTCAGCGTTTCGTAAAAATCTACTGCTAATCATTAGCGGACCGGAGTTCTGCTGTGGCGACCCCTTACCAGGAAAAAGCCAAAAGACAAACAACAGCAGTTAAATATCCAGCATATACAAATTTGACTGACATTCAAGAATGCCTTGAATTACAAATCAGTAAGACATAGCAAGGCTGTGGTTTTACAACCACATGAATATAAACTTAGATTATATATTTCATACATGCTTATGCACACAGATAGGGAAATATAGGGAAATAGAGAGACTACATTTACCTCAACTTTCAAATGGTAACCAGTGTAACTCTACTGCAGTCAGATATTCAGCAAAAGAGTGAAAGATCCAAACATTTCACCACAATGCAGGAAAGATAAAGAAAATAAATTCAGTGGAATGGAATCCATATTATACAGACAGTAACTGCGTGTGATTCATGAAGGGTGTCACCTAATGGGAAAATACTTTTAGTACAGTAACAAGATTCAATTTCACAGTTGTCTGACATGTTATTTTTTTATTGTAAGATTTTATTCTTCTAGAATCTTAGGATATTTGCAACTCAGTGGATTTGTTTCCAAGACGAAAATGTCCAAAGCAATGCTTCCTGTGAAATGTGTCTGTATGAGTACATGCACTAATAAGCAACACTGTTGCAGAACATATGACAAATAATTACCAGTGACGGGAAAAAAGCATGTAGCAACAAACATAAAACAAAAGCAAACAAAAGAAAATACAATTGCCTAAGTTGGGATAAGCTTTCAACTAAGTTTTACAAAAAACAAGCACATACTAAATATGTAATTTCACTGCTGCAAAGGCTGCAGGTCTGAGTTTGACTAGATAGCATCTCAGGCTGATGCTAAACCAGTCATTCAACTAATAGTCTCTGGGGGAGGGGAAGTACAAAACAACAAACTGTAAATTCTAAGCAGTTCCTATAATAAACATCCAACAGTGAAGTTTGTGAAATTTATCCTGCAGTATGCACACAAGCTTGTCTGAAAATTCTGACTCTGTGTGAATATGTGACTTACACTACACTAAAAGGTAAACAAAATAGTCTAGCAAGCAACTGATTTTAGAAACAAAATAATGCCCCTTTATAAGGATTGCATTACTGCTGTGCTTTCTAGAGTAGCAGCAGCAGTCTGGTCGTAAAATGGCTGAAAGGCTACTTTTCTGAATGGATAAAATGCACAGATTAGACCAATAAATGGCTCACATGGAAAGCTGTTGTCAGTAGAGCTGCAATTTGAGATGGAATGTGGTTAACTCCTTTGAAACTTCCTGCAGGCACACTTCCCCTACCCCCCTCAGCCACAGGTGAGCATGCCCAGAAAGGCAAACTTGAAAAGTAAACAAAGGCTGGATCAAAACAAAAAATCCCTGGGATTGTCCCTTTAAAGAAGATGTTGCTTTTAATTGCCTATGTGGCTGTAAAAGTGGCGGGTGCTCCCTCCCCCTCGGTCTATGGTTTTGGCACCTATGATAAAAGACCTCATTCACCTCTTCCCTAGCACCTTCAATTACCAGTTTTATTTATTCAGTGCAATCCTATAACCAACCTACACATTAGCTATTCAGCCTTCCACCCTTCTTCTATAATAGGATTACAGCAAAACAAGTACACAAAGAAACAAAACACATAGATATTTATGCCTGCAAGCCATTCCACTCTATTTGCTTATTCAAATGTTATCTGTAAATATAGCCAATCTTCCGTGTCAAATATTTTTTTTAATTGTTTTTGAATTTTGTTAACCAGGGTGGAATAAATTACCTGTTTGACAAATTTCAGTCTTAGACCAGATATTTAATCTAAATGATGGAGAGAGGGAAATAAATAGAATCAATTGGTAAAATATACTTCAGAGTATGACCTACTCTCACATGAATAGAATGGATTCAGACAAAGTTGCAACACCCAAACAAGATATGCACAGTAACCTACCAAATTTATGAAGCAATGGAAAAAGGAAGACTTTCTGGAGCCTTCACCATCGATGTGAAAAGTGAATTTGAAACTGAGTCTCACACTCAGATTGTTACAGGAACCTTTTCATTTGTAATCCTACACAAATTAGTACTAGGACCATCAGGAATCAATTCTAGACCCGCTGCTTTTCATAAATAACCTTTCAGTTGAACCAACCAGCTTAAACTGTGCACAATATGTGGGTGATACAGTGGCGGTTAGATCCAGTATATCTCTTTCAGAATGTAACAAAGCTTGTTTGACAACTTCAGCAAGATACATAACTGGCTTATTAACATGGACTTTGTGATTAACCGTGGAAACAAAATGTGTGTGTGTGTGTGTGTGTGTGTGTGCGTGCGTGTGTGTGTGTGTGTGTGTGTGTGTGTGTGTGTGTGTGTGTGAGTGTGTGTGTGCATATATATATATATATATATATATATATATATATATATATATATATATATATATATACAGAGAGAGAGAGAGAGCTATAGATATGAATATGTATATATATATATATATATATATATATATATATATATATATATATATATATGTAGATATGGATTCGTATCACTTCACGGAAAGACCATTTAAGTGAAACCCATTTCACTGAGACCAAATCACCTGAAGTTCATTTCACCTAAAACTCCTTTCACTGAGAAGTAGTACTCTAAGGCAAGTCAAAGGTGTATGTCTTTTTATCCACTGTAGTGCGATCCTGGAGTTATATATTGCTCTATACTGTAAGTTTAATTTTTTTTTTAACAAAAATAAAAAAAAAATATCTGTAATCCGGACATAGCAGTGAGACAGGACAGAGAAAATACTAGGAAAATCAGATAGGTTATTCAAAACTAAAGACACGTACCTGATTTTCCTTGTATTTCCTCCATTCTGTCTCTTTCCTACACCTAAACTGTCCAAAACTTTTTTTTTATTAAAAAAAAAAAAAGAAAAGAAAAATGGAGCAACGGAGACCTTTTCTCCTTTGCTTCCTTTCCAAAACACTGATGTACTGGGTATGTGTGGGAACACAAGTCCCATATGCATGTGCAGTACATCAGAAAAAGGCAACAGGATACTACCAACAGCGGACGGACAGCACGGCACCATTATACAAAGACATTATTTAAGAAAAGTAAGTATTTTTTTCCTTAAATAATGTCTTTGCATAATAGCAATAACCGACTCCATGATGTGGTTTATTAAGATTTACCCACGGTTGGTTTTATCTAATCACTCTGGCTTCACCCTCATGATTAAACCATACTGAATGTGGGTAAATCTTAATATACCACACCAACGTCATTGGTGATTGCTTAATTATACATGTCCTACTTACTATGTATGAACTGGTATTATGTCAAAAAGGCTGTATCCAGAAATGGTCAGCATAAACAATTTATTTGATTTATTTTATTCATTCTTTGTTGACCAGATTAGTCCATCTAGGCTAGTGGCACCCTAGGTGGTATTTGTAGTTCTAGAGGAAGTCTGGCCATAGCACTGGGAAGTTTCCCTTATTTTATTTTTATTTTATTTTATTTAACATTTGTTGACCGGGAATGTCCGACTAGGTTCCACAGAGCCTGTTTTCAGTGGAGGCCCGGGGAGAAACGCTTATCATTTGATTGAGTTGCTGGAAGTTTAAGACCAGTAGATGGTGCAATAGAGTGCAGAGCAGTGAGCCATACTGAGCATGCATCAGTGATGGCTGAGAGTGTTGTAGCAGATTTAGAGGCATAGCTCTCAAACATCCGTCTCCAAAATGAGGAGTACTAGCCATCATAATGTGGAACAAAAGGGCAAACTGTGGAACACATACTAATAGCTTACTAACAAGTTCAACTAAGAAGGTCATTGGATGGTTAAAATATGATGGTTTTACTTATTAAAAAATCTTTTAATTAATTAATATGATTCATTTCTATTTACCATGTCTGTCAGTTAAAACCTTCCATATGCTGAATGTGTGACAGACCCTTTCAGTGTGGAAGTTTGAGAAACATGAACTTTTTAAGACCCCAAATGAGGTACATTCCTCATAATGAGGTACACTTAAGAGGTATGGCAGCTGGATTTTTCTTTGGAGACAAAAATATATATAAATAATGCGGACCAAGGATTACCACATTTAATTATTCCAGCTTCACAAGAAGGTGTACTGGATAGTGAGACTTTCTGTAAAATACTTTTCATGGTCGCACACTAACAGATGACATCCAGGAGGAAGAAGGAAGTGAAGTGCTAAAGCCATGAAGAGATGTGAGTGAAGACATTACTTCTGAGGGTGAAACAAGAAGCCAACATATTTCATTCACTAAGCAACATTCTGAGGTCTGTTCTGTTAATTATGCTACTGCTGTTAAGATATGGACTGAAAAAAGACTGTTGGTGCTTTAGGTATAAAGCTAAAGCTTATTATATGTCTAGAGTAAAAAAAAAAAAAAAGGTGATATTATTGATAGATACCCCCCAAGATTTAACAAAATCCATGTAGGCTCCATGTAGAGCCTACATGGAATGTACTTGTGTACATGTCCATGGTTCCCCCTCGGCAGTGTGCCATGCACATTAATCATGGCGCACTGCTGAGGGAGATCACAGTAACACAGATATAAGTTTTTTTTTCTTTTTCCCTCTGCGTGTTTGCATGGTGCCATACTTAGCAATGCCAAGCTGTACTTATACATACACAGCAGACAACTGCCATATATCTAAAAATAGAAACCGGATGTAATCAATTGTCTAATTTTTTTTCCTGTCTGTCTGCACAACATGGTGCAGTGCTTAGCGAAGCCAAGATGCACTTATACATCCACAGCAGACATCTGCTATATATCTAAAAATATAAGCCAGATGTAATCAATTGTATATATTTTTTTTCTGCTTGTCTGTGTGGCACAGTGCTTAGCAAGACTACCAGGCATCTTAGTAGTATATGTGTAGATATACTGGCTCACTCTACTATCCAAATGGCTAGATAGGTTGAGTTATGACCTACAGTGTAGTAAGTCCCAGTGTCAAGTTCTGAGCAGTCATACCTTTTACATTTGTTGCTGTGAAAATGGGTGAGGTGACTGAAATGTCAGTTTAATTCAAAATAAAAAATTGTTACATTTAGAGAAGGTGCGTGATGCTAAGCACCACTTAAACATGGTCAGTGGTCTATTCCTGTTTGTGCATTGCTAAGCTCTGCTTAAACTTGGTTGTGCAAGTTTGCATGATGCTCAGCTCTGCTAAAATGGTTTGTGTGAGTTTGCCTGATGCTAGGTAACGCAGCGCTTTTTTGAAAGTTACATTATGGCATGTAATGGCAGGAATGCAGACTATATTAAAGCCAATAGGTGGGAATTTCACACCATTTATTGGAGTCTTCACTTGGCTGTCAATATGCCTGGTGGTGTTGTACAGGGAGTGCGCTTACGGGTGCAGAGGTGGGGTGTGCAGGAGTCCGTAGTGTTTGTTGGACTCCTGGTGAAAAACTAAGAACCCATGGTGTGGCAGGGTGAATACTAGGGCTCAGACTGTAAGGGTGAGGACTGGGATCTCTTGGCTACGGAGCTTACCAGTGCTACTGGTATCCTCTGCCCTTGTGAGCAGCATTGTCACCACTACAATGACGTGAAGCTAAGAAAGAAGGGAACCTTGGTCACCTGAGTCGAAGAAGTTTGGGCTGGGCAGATCCCACAGACATGCAACTATCCTTGGCATTACTTTATTAATGTTCAAGCTGAATCTGTGCAAAACTGGTATGCATAATGGTCTGCTTCTCTTACAACAGCTGCAGAAGAGCGAACTCGCAATGTCCACTCTCATGAAGGACATCTGGCCAGGATGAGGCATGAGTTTGGTAAGTGGGGAAACATCAAAGTAATAACCTAACGTATAACATACTGTCAAAATAAATTATTTACAGAGTTTGCAGTCATAACAGTCAGGTACCTATGAAATGTAATATGTTTAGTAATGTGTCACGGCCTACCTGAAATGTTAAAGCAAGTTAAATCAAGTAGTAGTATAGCTTCCAAACATCAGTTGATGTTGGGGTCTACCCAGATTAACAGTCACTGCTCTGCCATGCTCATTGTGTGAAACATGCTGTAAGTTGCTCTCAAGTAGTGACAAGTATGTATGGGTCATTTCTTAAAAGTCTGACAGCTATTCATGCTGTACATGGCAGACTTGAAGCAACAGTAATCAATAGATTTTAAAGGGTTTTGGTGCTATAATATGTACTTTTTTCAAACAAATAAGTGTTCACTATTCTTTTATTCACTGCATGTGTGTTCTAATCTGAGTCCAGTCAACTGTAAAAAGTAAATAAATAAAGACTGTAGTAAAAAACTGTCCGATAAATGTAGTTCAATACCACAGTAAGTTTCAAGTCTGTGCTCTGGCCACTTTGTTTCAAATAATGCTGTATATTCCACCCACTTGAGGAACAAGGTATATGGGTAAGTTAGCTGAAGTTCTGGCCAGATATCCATGTGTATAAATGCCAGATTTTAAGGTACATTATCAATAAAGTTTAAAGCAGGATGATACCTCGATAAGTAATCTTTTCATATAAGTATGCAGTATGCCTGTATTCACTGCATGCGTGTTCTAATCTAACACCTATCAACTGAAAAAAGGAAATGAGTAAAGACTGCAGAAAACACTATCTGATAAATATAGTGCAATACCCACAGTAAAGTTCAAGCCTGCGTTCTGGCCATTTTGTGTCAAATAATGCTGTATATTCCTCCCACTCCAGAAACAATGTATATGGGTAATGCAGCTGACTTTCTGGGCAGATATCCATATGTATATGCCAGGTTTTAAGGAACATTATCAATAAAGTTTAAAGCAGGAATATACTTGCTGGAACAAGGACTCAGTAGCTCACTATGTAAAATGGAGTGATAGCATTAGTGTTTGATACACATGGTCCTGGGTTCAACTACAGCTGTGTCTAGCACTGAAAATACATTTATGTGGACATCAACATTATAAGTTGTGATATGTATGTCTGCATCATCACCTAGTTATCCACCCAAAGCAGTACAGATGCAATGTGTGCTTCTAAAGAATATCAGTCAAAGGTCTACATGTAGCACCACTCCTAGCTACTCTTATTGCAACACTAGTAAGGAACAGAGAATGTCAGGTCATGCATTAGTAGGAATTCCCAGGGGATTTTGCAGTGTGTACTGAAATTGTGGCCCAGTAATATCAGACTGCAGCCCACAATGATTTGCTAGTGATATTACAGACAACCACAGCTACACAAGTAGCATATATACATGGAGGTTGTGCTAGACACAAGGTTTGCCAGCACACAAATAACAGGGGACTACTATGACATAACTTGTGAATTGGCAGTTGCCCAACTGCGTGACATAAAGGTTAATGGACTCCCTACCTTTTTTCTAGGACACACAAAGCATTTTGTTTGTTGTTCTGGTGTTGATACCTTTGGCTAACATACTTACCTGAGACACATAATCTACTTTCCAGTGGGATGGCTTCCTTCCATCTGGTTGGCCTATACAACAAGACTGCCACAGGCCCCATACTTACTCTTAAGTCTTGTACTCCTGCAAAGTGTTGACCCTCTCTGCCTATGCCTATTGCCTGCTACTTCAGCCTGTAGCACACTCATCTGTATGTAAAAATGTAGCTGGTACAGACATTCTCTTTGCAATGACGTAGCATCTTTATCCCAGTAATTTCCATCCCAACATATATGAAAGAGGTTTTAATCTACATTGAGGCCTTATATCTTGTTCAGTGGTTGCATGGGATTGGCTGATTATACAGCAAATCAGCTGTGGAGGTTGCAATTAGCATTTCCAAAGCACATATTGGTTCACTGGTAATCACTTGCTAATTAGAACCATGTTAAAATGGCAAATATGGAGCTAGGGGAGCCATTGTATATGAGAATAACCTTGCAGGGTGAACTCAATGGCAAGATATTCATATATCTCTACCTTTCAATAGAAGAGTACTGTACTCCATCAGGTATGCAACCATTTTTTCCAACATAATGCATATCTTTGAGTATACTTAGGGGGAATGGGGATTACATCATTAAGGCTTTCTTACAACTATACTGATAGCATGCCATTGGTCTCCAGATGTGTTGCACCTACATAGAAACTAGAGTACAGTAAGGGTAGAATGTTTTGTGGTAATTAGGTACACCTGTCTCCTGGTGATTTCCCATGATATCTGTTGTAATACTACACTGCTATTTGTTTGGCACAGATATTGATATATATTATAAGGATGTATTACCCCTAGGGTCCAAACTGCAATGGACTCCTCTGTTAGGTGTGGGCATGAAACCTTCATCCAGACCCACTGAAGCCAACTTGTAAACATCAAAGAGATTCATAATATCTTTCCAACTTCAAAAGCCACATTTGAAATGCTTGGCTTGGTTTTCCTTATAGCAGATGACAATGTTGCAACAATCTTGCAGTTCACATTTTACAGTATTTTCTTTCATTTAAAATCACAAGCCTGTATTTTACATTTATTTATACAACTGATAGAATTATGTATCAAATTCTATTTGACTAGGCTGGCAGCCTTCGCCCATCTTCCTCCAATCTTCACAGAGCCTGTAAGCAGTTCAGCGGCTATTAATTAAACCCATAACCATGTTATGTAATAATTTGTTTAGGACTGGAACTACACAACCCTCATTACAAGAATGAAAAATATTGATACTGCCCAAGCCAGGAAAGGAGCGAACAAAAGTCAGAAATTACTGGCCAATTTCACTTATTAATACTGAAACAAAAGAATATGCAAAAATGCCAGATAGCTTAAGTCCTTTATTACCTTCCTTTATTCGTGAAGCTCAGGGAAGTTTCATAAAGTGATGGTCATGTGCAGATCATGTGCATGTTCATAGGTAGGTACTAGGCTATCGGCCCTAGGGCCCATACAAGCCTAGACAAAAAATGTACCCTGGCTTTCACCACCCAAGAAAATTATTTTCCTGTGCCCCTGTTGAGCAGAGCCACAGAAGTGATCCCCAGGGTGAATTTCTCATTTCCCATCCAATCATCAAGATTTTTCTTGAAGAGTGCTAATGAGGAGCTCTGTTTGACATAGATAGGTAGTCTGTTCCAGAGTATGGGAAGTCTCTGGGACAGGAATATCTCCCTCCAGCATGTTCTGTTTATTGTGGTGACAAGGTTTAGGTCCCTAGAGCATGTAGCTCGGAGGGATTGGGATTTCTTTAAGTGGAGCATGTCCAACAGCTCTGGGTTTGACATAGCTTTGTATGTTAGGCGGAGATCGCCCCTGAGTAGGTGCTATGCGATGGAGTAAAGCTGTAGTTTTTTGAGACAGTCTGCATAGGGCATCTGTTTGAGTCCAGTAATCCTCTTTGTGAGGTATTTCTGTGGTCTTTCCAGTTGTTGTAGATGTCTTGCGAGGTACATACCAAAAGGGGCATTGTAGTCTATAATGGGTCTAATGAGTGATGAGTAGAGGGGAACAATGACCTCTTTTTTTCTGGATGAGAATCATTTTGTGATGAGATGAGCCACGTAGAAGGATTTCCTGACCACTGTGGCAATGTGATTATCAAAGGAGAGACTACTGTCCACCTTTGTCCCAAGGTCTCTTATCACATTTTCGGCATTAAGTAGACTACCAGCTATGTGGTAGTTCATGGGTGCAGAGTTTTTACCAAAGGGGATGACAATACACTTTTTGGCATTGAGCTTCAGGCCATGGCTTTGACACCAGGTATCTGTTTCAGTGAGGCCCTTTTGTAGTTTGTCCACATCGTTAGGAGTTTCGATTATGGCTCCTAGTTTGCAGTCATCTGCAAACTTTGTTAATAAAGACCTTCTGTGTTGGCCTGCACTTCAGAGAAGTCGATACCAAACAGGAGAGGACCCAGGACTGAACCCTGTGGTACTCCACTTGTCACTGGTCTGATGTCGGATTTTGAATCCGCTACTTCCACAGTGTGGGTTCTGTCCATGAGATATGCATATATATATATATATATACATATACATATATATATATATATATACATATATATATTTAAAGATACACACACACGTGCACACACACACACACACACACACACACACACACACACACACACACACACACACACACACACACACACACACACACACACACACACACACACAGATATATATATATATATATATATATATATATATATATATATATATATATATATATATAGGGTCTATATTGTATTTTCGACAGGTGGGAACAAGAACAATTAAAATTCTATGGAACAACACTCTATCCGCCTTACTTCCAGTAAACATTGGTGTTCCACAAGGCTCAACCTAGGTCCCTTTTTTTTCTTTTTCTTTATTAATATTCATCTGAATATACCCTAATACATCTGCATTCAATATGCTTCTGACTCAACTCTAATCTGTGCTGCTAAACGTCACCTCCCTCCCTAGTCCCTCACCGAACAATCCCTCCTCTTTAATCCCAAAACAAACTTCTTCTCTTTACCCCTACAAAACAAAATCACCAACACCTTCTTCTATCTCCTCCAACAACACTATGTATTAGTCCAGAGTCGACACGACCACTTTCGACTATTGTGACAACCCATTTAATTTTGATTTAATTTTTGATGACATTATTACAATACCATTAAATCATAAAACAAAAACAGAATTAAACTTACTCTACAAACTTACTTGGAAAACAGAAGCCCAGACACACCTGAGAACACCCTTTTCTATGCACCCTTTTCCCTCTCCTGTTACAATAGTATTGCTAGATTCATTACTGCTACCCCTTTCAGACCCCCATTGTCTTCTTAACCTTAAGCACTAGATTTGTTAGAATCAACAAAAAATTACTCTATCAACAACAATCACATATTCATCTTTGCTTTTACTTTCCTTCCTGATGCTACCCCTAGCCTCAGTTTCACCTTAAAACCACACTACTCGCCACTCAGCTAATAAACTCCTTCCCTAACAAAACAAACTTGTAATGAAGGACCAAATCAAAGAATAAAGCTGGGACTTGTTATCTTCAAATTCTGTGGGAAACCTGGAAATCAACTACCTCGAAAATTACAAACCTTGACTCTATCAAAGACATCAAGACATATCAAAGAACATCTTAAATGCCCACCCTGACTGACTGTGCTACTACTCTGAACTTCCCACTCACTACTCCCCACCCCTCCCAACTTTTCCTCCAACTGTCCCTTAAACTTTTACTTATTATTATTTGATGCATTAATTTTTTTCTTTTTTTTTCTTTTTTCTTTTTCTCCACTCTGTTATCATTTCTCACAATTGTGTTTTGTTTATGAATGTGTTGTTTGTTTTTATTACCTCTGAATTTTACCAACTATTTTTTCTGAATATTGTTCGTTTGATATTTGTTTTTCCATTAATTTTGTTTGTATATATTCTTCTTTGAATGTGATTTTTTTTTATATTTTTTTTATAATGTTAATGTTTTTGTTTACTCATGTAATTGGGCTTTTTTCCCCCGCCTCTACTGAAAACGGATATTTTGTCCAGTTAGACTAGCCCGGTCAACAAATGTAAAATAAAATAAATAAAATAAAATAAATCTAACCTTTGTTTTTAAGGTCATGTTTTATACATTATCTCCAAGACTGCACAAAAGGTGGCAAAATAATTAAATCTCAGACACATCTATTTAACAACCATGGCAAAGGTAAGCTGCAATGATTCTTCCAAAATAAAATCCAGCTAGTTCTAAATGTAACTTGCATTACACCTAACTAGTCCTACAAGAAAAGGAAAATCAACATTATGTTCCAGTAGTTAGCTGCACAACTACATTATCTAATGTCCAGTATAACTGCCACAATTACAAACTATTTATTATTTACTTAAACTTAACAGTCACAAGCCAATTCAATTGATAAAACAAGTTTTAAGTACATCACTATTACTTCACATATCTATGAAGAAAGACTTGACAAAACCTATCCCATTCTATATATACATACATACATACATACATACATACATACACTCGCTGAAGTATATGCGCATTATAGAAGATGACCTTAAAGAACAAAGGTTAGGATTTCAAATGTTCTTGTTCCCACCAGGCCATGACAAGATTAGCAAAGACAGGGGCTACCTTTGTTCCCATGGCAACACCCATTTTCTGCTTGTAAAGTTTGCCAGCAAAGATGAAGAAATTGTTATCCAGTACTAGTTCCAATAATGTACAAATGGTGTTAATCAGACCATTGTTAAAGTTGATACAGCTGGTTAGATAGTTCTTACTAATTCCATTGATGTATTCTGTTCAATACAAGTATATAGGGACACAACATCAAGAGCTGCAAACACACACCACTCCACTGACATTTGTACATTCATCAACAGTTCTAATAAATGCCAAGAGGCTCTCAAGTAATATTCAGAAGCCTGTACAATAAGGTTCACTAAATGATCTAAAAACACATAAAATGGGCTCTGCCTTATAGTCGTCTGCAGCAACTTCTGGTCTGAAGGGGGGGGGGTTTCTTTCTTTTTGTGTACTTTCTGAATTCTGAAGAATCTGGCCATCTTAGGGAGCTTGACTTGTAGAAAGGAATACATTTCCATATCTATTTCGCCTTGACTTAATAAGTTAGATAGTGAGTGGTGTGTTGCTGAACAGCTTCTATTAACCTCTTAAGTGGTTTCCTCATAACAGTTCTTATCATTGAGTAAGTTACAGATGACCATTGTGTAGTCTTTTTTGTTCATTACTACTGTAGTGCCCTCTTGTCTGCTGTCATAATGTGAATCTCATCATTGTTCAACAGTTCTTTTAAGGCATCCTTTTCTTCTTTTGTAACTTGTATGCTTGGTGTCTAGTTCCCAGTCTCTTTTACAATGATCATGAAATACCTGCTGTGTGCTATGCAGCATAGGATTGTATGTACTTTTCTTTATAACTATTCATTCTGATTGTCAAAGTGTGGGATGTCTTGCAAAATTGTGTACATACAGTTTGAAATCTACTAGGCTCTGGATAATATTCACCCTCCGTGTCAGAATGAAAGAGAAACCTTTAGCTAAAACATCATGGTGATAATTATTCAAATTAAAGTCACTCATGTTCAAAATTTCAAAGTATGAAAATAAATTATTTTTTTTCTTTTGTTGTTCCTTCCTTTCCTCCTGTTCTACTTCCTCCCTCCATTCTGCCATCTTGGTGGTCTGATGTTTCCTGATTGGTGCAATAAAAAAAGAGCTGGGGAGAGAATAGTGGGTGCTAGCTTGTTTTGTGTGTCATTGGTAGCTCAAGTGACTGGCTGAATCACATTATTCAAATTGTTTCTCTGCTCTTGATTTGTTGCAGGAACAGTGTTGGTGATTGGCATGGGTTTGGCACCTTCAGTGGGTAAATGAGATGTTTTTATTGGATAAGCTGTAACCTTTTCATAAGCTTCTAAGTCTGTCTTCAATTTGTTTTTCTTCCTGTTAATAATGGTCACAGAAAGCCTTTCTGCTTTGACTATAATACTATTATATAAATTGACAAATTGTGTAAATCAATGAGACTGATTTTCACATTCAACATTCAAATTTCTTCTTTCAGATATCTGATCTTGAGTTTATACAATATGTAATATGTAGTGTAACTGCCACTATTACAAACCTAGTTATTATTTACTTACACAACTCTCAGTAGTCAACTCACTTGCTAAAATAGGTTTTAAGTACATCACTATTCCTTCACATATCTATGAAGAAAGACTTGACAAAAGCTATCCCTCCCTATATATATATATATATATATATATATATATATATATATATATATATATATATATATATATAAAATAAAATATCTCTAAAACAAATAAATACCATATTATAACACTAAAAGCACTCATAAACGGTCACAAAAAATGAAATAAAAATCCAATTCAGTTTTAATGAATAAAAAACTAACTGATAAGCACTTTCGTCCCCACATAGAACTTCATCAGACCTAGTTACATTAACCTTCAAACCATTTAAATACATCCAATTACAATCAGATGATACTCTAAATAGTCACATGACCTTACCAAAAGTAATGTTTTAACCCCTTCTCTTTTAAAACTATCTTACAATTTTCTCTCCCATTGAAACCCGGGAAATTACACGCATTAAGTCTAATCTGCCAACAATATTCTTTCCAATCTAAATCATCTTCTGCTTCCAACCTTTCATTATAATTAAAAGCTTAATCAATAACAGATAAATGAAAACTAACATTACTATCCCCATTATGCTTCAACACTGCATGCTTAGCTGAACCATTACTCAAATCCTTCAAGGCTACTGCTCTCAAGTGTTCATAAATCCTTTTCTGTAACTTTCTCGAAGTCTTATCTATACAAAACCCAGAACACAACTCACACAGGGCAACATAAACGACAAACCTGGATCTACAATTATACTCACAATTTAATGTTATTTTATAATCTATAGCCTCTATATTCACTTCTTGACCTTCTAAGACAAAGGGACAAAATTTACAATCCCCACATTTTACATTTCCCCTATTATTAACAGCAACTCCAGGTGTTTTATAAAAATGTTCTTTTAAATTTTCCCTTTCCTCGATGCAAAAGCAGGTTTCTCCCATATAATTTCTCTTAACTCTACAAAATTGGTAAGATATCGCCAATTATTGATAATAATTTGTTTAATACATTTTTCATTGACTGAATTCAATAAGGCACATGCTAAATTAAACTGCTCCTGGTCACCATTCTTTTTTTGTACACAAGTCTGTTTCTCTTTTTTACATGAAACTAAAAAATCCCTTTCCATTTCTTTAACTAAATCCATCATGTAACAGCTAGAAACAAATTTGTTCTCTAACACTGCACATTCTCTATCAATAAAAATAGTTATCTTCTGTCAATTCACTCAACCTCATAAATTGCCCTTTAACTACATTCTTTTTTAAACTGGCTTTGTGCATGCAGTGCTGTAATATAACTATTACTATTAATTATTTTTCGAATATCCTTACCTTAATATTGTTGGCAGATTTATAAACTACAAAATCTAAAAAATAGATTTCATCATAACTTGTCTGAAAAAAAACTTGAGATATTCAGATGCAGTATTTAAATATGTAAAAAAATCTCTGTCAATTTTTCAGTATTACCTTTCCACAAAAAAAAAAAATGCATCATCAATAAAACGTCTATAAAAATGACATCTTTAAAAAATTTAGATTTATAAACATATACCCCCGGATTCACTAATCCTCCGTGTAAGACTTAATAAGTCTTACTCGGAGGCTGCAGTTGAATGGTTTGACATCAGCATGCCATGAATATTCATGAGGGCAAGCTGACTCAACTGTAACTCTTACACGGACTGAGTAGGAAATCAGGGGGCGTGTCCGACTGCCGAGCAGTCTAAATGTGCACACCCCTGCAAGGTTATAAAAAGCAAAATGTCAACACAGAAGAGCGAGTTCGCTCAAATGTACTTGCACCCAACACCACACTCCCTGACACTGTAAACCCCCATCACACTTATATAAAGTAAATAATTATATATATATTTTTAAATCCACGATATAGCTGCCCATATTTGCACGTGTGTGCACGGGTGTGCCCATTGCTTAGCTAGAGTTAGCAATTCTGACATGGAAGAGCATAAGAAAGAATGTTTATACAAATTACACCAAATTGAAATAGTGTAATGGTAGAGTGTATGCCCCAAGCGAAGGCATTCACGGTTCAAGTCACACCACTCCCCTTCTTGTTTATGTTTTAAATCAGTATTTGAAATAATACCAGACATATATGATTAAAATTTTATTAAAAGCAGTGACATGGCTAATGTATCAGTGAACAAAATATATATTTTTAAAGGACCCAGATATCCTGGTGTTAAGCAACGTTTTACACAGCTAAACAGAGGTCCCCATAGTTTAATAGCACTTTATCCAGCTAAACAGAGTTGCCCATAGTTTAATAGCACTTTACCTAGCTAAACAGAGTTGCCTATAGTTTAATAGCACTTTACCCTGCTAAACAGAGGTGCCCATAGTTTAATAGTGCTCTATCCAGCTAAACAGAGTTACCCATAGTTTAATAGCGCTTTACCCAGCTAAATAGAGTTGCCCAAAGTTTAAAAGCACTTTACTCAGTGCAATGTGTTTGCACGGACGTGCGTGCCGCGCCAACCAGGGCACCGTAAGGCACCGGGGAGCAACGTAGAGCTAAGTTGCTTAAATGCAGCCACACCCCCTAGCCTGTCTAGACAGTATTAAAATAAAAGAATGACAAGGTTCAAACCCAGGACCCTTTGCATCATAACCAAAGTACAGAACCACTAAGCCATAACAACATAGGGGAAGTAGCCACTATTAACATTCATAAACTTACGAATGGTAGTTTAACCATTACTAAGCAGGTCTGCAGTCAGCCAAGAATTTTACAAAACGGCCAATCACAAAAAAGTGTGGGAAATGCGGCATATTTAAGCCCCATAGTGGGGAATACTCACCATAACTGATTGTAGCTCACATTTGCAGTCAGAATGAGAGGTGCAGGAGAGTGTTTACACTTCTGAGCGCAACGTTGGGGCATCGAGGAGTCCAAATACATGGTTTAGCTCCTTGTCCACCGTCACGAGACAAGACTCCTGCAGGGCCAGTTCCAAGGGATGGAGTACAAGGCAGAGGCTTGGAACCGGTTAGCTCGTGACCTCACCAGTGCCACAGGCATTCCCCGGACTAGTGAGCAGGTCCATCACCACCATGCAGACCTGAAGAGATGAAAGCAGGACCACCTGAACCAGTGGATACAGGAGGCCCATGGGATGCAGAATACCCCACAACTGAGTATGTAGCCATGGAATGCAGTATGTAAGAATTGATAATGGAGTATGTATAACGGATAGGTATGTCTCAATATCCCTTCATTTACTTTACAGCTGCAGGTGACCGTGCTGCGAATCAGCAAGCCTATGCTGATAGGCTGCTAAGGCTGCGCCACCAGGCAGGTTAGTGATTATTCTGCATGTATTGTTATATAAAATATGGGAGAGAGCATGAAAGAAAGTGTTGTAGTCCAATAAAACAGCCATAGAATTGCCTGAATACGTTCTCTGCATGTACTGTTAGATAAAAACGTCAGAGAGGCAGAAAAAGAGTGTAGTAACCCATTAAGAAAGGTAACATATGTCTGGAATAATATCCCATCAGGCACTGTCATATAACGTAAGTGAGTGAGCCTGAAAAAAGATTGTTCTAACCTATTAATAAAGGTATAAAATGTCTTGAACATGTCTGCCATAAACACCGTTAAAACAAATAAAGGAGTGAGCCTGTGGAAAAGTGTGCAATGTCATTAATAAAGTCTAAAACCCAGAGTGTGTCTGTGTCACAGAGTCTGAAATGTTGTTGTACCCTTGCATTATACAAACAGTACTGTTTGAAAATGTGCTGGCAACCCAGAGTTATGCAGTCCCATATAAAGTGGGTGATGGAAGTGCTAGTAGCTGTGAAACATATATACAGTCCACATTAGTCAGTTACTGGCTGGTATGAATAAGTAAACCTGGCACACATGTAGCATGTAATTATTCACCAGAAATGTGAGTGTGTGTTAAGAAATGCAGGGTTCTCTACAAATTGAAGTGAAAATGTCATGTGAAAACATCCCAGATATGTAGATAAAAAAATATAAATGCAACCAAGAAATATGTAGCAGTAACACCTGCATCCTGGACAGTTAGTATGTCAGATATAGATCAGGCATATATTGAACTTGCCAAACCCATGACACAACCTAATGTATGGTGGCAAGTGTAATAATACAGGTAGGGGATATACAACCGCAGTCACTGGGAATATAGTGTGGACTAAAAGGTCATTATAAGATGTTAACCAAGGTTTTTTCTACACCTTACCGTATGTGCATAAACCATGCAATTCCACACCTCAATGGGTATGTGTAACCTTAAATATTTGTTGGGATATATGCCCTACTGTTTTATAAATATTTGCATTGATGTTGATGCATGTGCCCTGTTCAAACACCACGTTCATGGTGGCCTGTTGCTACCAAACATCCCTGCATACTGTTGGAATATCCACTGTCGTTCAATATGTGCATGTGTTATGCTTGCTGTTCAACTGTTGGAACCTTGGTGTGTTGGGTTAATGGGAATATTACTGCATGCTGTTACAACTAATCTGGAATGCTGTTGTTTACGTTGTAATTAAACACACCTAATCACAGAACTTATGGGAAGGCCCATCCCAGCGGACCCACCTGTCCCTCCTCAGTTGGCAAGTGCACCCCGCACCAGCAGCTCCGGTGCCCAGCCCGGGCTCCCCTCCTTCGCTGGTCCTGTGCCACCTTCGGGTGGAAGTGCTGCAGGGGATGGGGCTCGTCCCCCCATGCAAGCGTGGGCAGAGAAGGGCCACCCGTCACCCTTTGAAGGGTCCAGGCTGTGGTGCGTAGGGAGATCCAGTGTTCAGTCGCTGATCCCCTATGCTAGCTTGAGGTGAGATTGGTGCATCTCTTGGGTGAGCCTGCCCATCCTACTCATCCCCCAGCACAGCCACCATTGGGGCTGTGAAGGTGCAGTGGTGACTGCCCATTGGGTGGGGATCTCAGTTCCACTGTTACCATCTGTGGGCTCATGCGCTTGTGATTTCCAAACATCCTTCCCCGTCAGTTGTGTTCACCCACCCCATAAGTCAAACTCCGCCCCTGTATGCATCTTGTTTGTCTTGTCTGTTAACCTCCCCAACCTACCTCCCCAAATATACCTACTTCTTCTACCTCACATTCCACTCTCACCTGAAAAAAAAAATAAAAAAGGGCAAAAAAAATTACGCCCCATACATAGCTGCCCAATTCGCACACATGTCTGCGATAATAAACTGATAATTCTAATTGGCAGTACAACATATTTCGTTGTCCTAACCCCTCTCTCAGGTGTGGAAATTTTCAAATTTCACACCAAATTTCATACATATGCACAGCTGTTGCTGGTAAAGAAATGGGCAGCTATGGACCTTCCCTAGACCCATCCTGCACATCCCGAGCTGGTTTCCCTACTGTCTTTCGCTCTTTGTGCCCCCTTTTTCACCACTTTCCTATCTCTCCATTTTCTTTTCTTTAAAAGAAATTAGCGCGGGGGTTAGCGGGAGTAAGTACTTTTAAGCAGTAGTTAGTGAGGGTGCGCGAGTGTGAGCTTCTGTGTGCTTAGTTAAACATCGCTAAGCGTCACGCAAACCTGCACAAACCCACTTACAACTGCTTAAAAGTGCCTTAGTCACTCGGTATGACAAGGCCCTTGTGCTGCTCCGCAGCAAAATAAAATACCCTTGTCAGTTTCGAACCTGGGACCTGGGACAAACCAGTCTGCATGATGAACCACTAAGCCACAGCAGATATACAATAACTTGGTGCTGAAAGAAATATAACATGCATTACAAGGAGTGAATGTAAAGGGAAAATAGGAAAGCCACAGGAATACATTGCAATAAAGAAATATAACATGCATTACAAGGAGTGAATGTAAAGGGAAAATAGGAAAGCCATAGGAATACATTGCAATAACTACTGTTGTATGCCAGTTAATTCCCTAATTCCAAAAGAAAGTACATACTCCCATGTATCCAGTGTTAACATTAGGAGGTGTGAGTAAACTTACACACTGAGAAGAGGGTACTGGAAGAAGCAACAGTCAGGTTTCAGTACAACATGCATTTCACTGGCTACAACCCAGCTTCAGATATGAGACATATACCAACCTTCTGACTGACACAACAGTGTCCACAGCAAACAAGCATGGTCCCCACCTTGCAAAACTGAAAGGCCTACGCCTACCTAACCTATAATATTATAGCAGTGTCCTGAAATTACAGTGAGAACTGCAATTAAAACACAGCAGGCTGCATGCAATTACTAAATAGTGGGCACTAATAGGTGCAGAGGCCATCACATGCACATGTGCAGATACCTACAAAAGCAGCCTGTACTTGCTGTCCACACATGCAATAATACCATTGCAGCAACTGGAGAGAGAGAGAGCAAGAGAAACAGACAGACAGACAGACGCAGTTGGAGACACCGGCCAAAAAAAAAAAAAAAAAACAAGCAGAGGCAGTTGGAGACACCAACTAAAAAAAACAAACAAACAGAGGCAGTTGTAGACACCAACCAAAAAAAAAAAAAAAAAACAAAGAGAGGCTGTTGGAGACACCAACCAAAAACAGAGGCAGTTGGAGACACTAACCAAAAAAAAACAAAACAAACAAACAGTAGCAGTTGGAGACACCAACCAAAAAAAAAAAAAACACCAACCAAAAAAAAAAAAAAACAGAGGCAGTTGGAGACACAAAAAAAAAAAAAATGTCAACAGGTATAACAGACAGAGGTGAGAAATACAAAGGTAAGGTATGTAACAGAGATGTATTTGCTGGCATCTGAATGACGTGTCTGAAGGGTACTCTACATACTGTGAACCCTCCATATGTGGTAGCAGTCTGTATCTATATGTATATGCAGATGTGCATAGGGAAAGGGACATACTGCAACTGCTAGTGAAGGCTGGACATATATATGTATTTGAAGGTTGCTATGTGCACATATCTATGTAGGTTGTAGTGTGTGGCATTCAAAACAGCAAGCAGTACAGGTATAGGTCATGTGGTGGTTAAATGCTGTGGGACTGAGTTACAGCCAGTGAGTTCTGCTAAAGCTATACAGCCTGAGGACAGCGAAATGCATTCTGCACAACACTGTGCAATATTATTACATAATTGTATGTCCCACAACTGTTTCATAATTGATATTCCCACCATGAAAGGTGGGCAGTATATGTGCCTATATGTGCATGTATATGTACAGCAATGGATGTTTACAAGTATGTGTGTGTGTGTATATATATATATATATATATATATATATATATATATATATATATATGTATATATATATATATACATATATATATATATATATATATATATATATATATATATATATATATATATATATATATATATATATATATAGATAGATAGATATATATATATATATATATATATATATATATATATATATATAGATATATATATATATATATATATATATATATATATATATATATATATATATATATATATATATATGTATATCTATGTATATCTATATATAGAGATATATATATATATATATATATATATATATATATATATATATATATATATATATAGAGAGAGATAGATATATATATATATATATATGGATATATATATATGTATATATATATATATATATATATAGACTATATATATATATATATATATATATAATGTATGTATATATATATATATATATATATATATATATATATATATATATATATATATGGTGAGAGAGGGAGACATGGGGTCAGATGTATTGCAACAGGTGCCTGGTGACCAAGGCATGGACTGAACACCAGTGTTGATTCTGCAGTGCCATAACCCATACCAAAACACTTTACTCACTAACTACCAGATAGGTGGTTGCCTGCCTAACACTGAAGGTGTCAGAAGGGAACATGGGACACAGGTGGACAGTAGCGTTCCCTTTGATATTCTCAGTGAAACACTAGTCTTGTAATCTGTCTACGTGGTACGTGTCATCACAAACGATGTGTCATGTACGGAAATATTGGTCAGTGTTCCCCTGTACTCATCACAATGCCCCATGTGGTATGTACCTCACATGACAATTACAGCAAGTGGAAAGGCCACAGACATACCTCACAAAGAGTAATACTGCCCTCAAACACATACCCTATGCAGACTGACTCACATAACCACAGCTACAGTGCGTTGCATACCGGCCACCCAGATGTTATCTCTGCCGAACATACAGAGGTATGTCACACCCATTGCAGTCAGACAACCACCATGTCAACACCTCACAATCCCACCAGGCTACAAGGCCTAGGTCCCTAATCCCCGCCACGTCACTAAACAGCACATGCTGGAGGGATAGGCTCCTACTGGCAAATATGCCATACTCTGGAGTAAACCACACATCATTAACAAACAAGGCTCCTCAGTAGCAGATGTCATACATACCCCTGATGATTGTCTGTGGGATAGGTAACACGCCCTGGGAATCACCTCCGTGTATCCAGTTGACAGGAGCAAGTGAAATCAAATTACATGTGTGTCAAAGGCCAGGGTAGCATATGGCTAGGCTGCTGTAGGCCCTAGGGCCAATAGCGTATTACCTACCTATGACACAATGCGCACACACATGTACTCAGTGCAATACCTGCTATGTCAGGTGGAATGAGTGTGACAGGGAATGTGTGCGAGGTCTGTAATGGTGTGATAGCTTAGTGTGAGGTTGTTTCTGTCATGGTCGTTTGTATCCTAGGTGTGAGGCCAGAGAAAGATGTGTCAGTTATTGGGATGCAGACATAGTAGGATGGCATATGTTGTGACATAGTTCCCTGTATATGATTGTGGTGTCCCATCGTAGGCTGAAGCAATACATGTATGCTCAGTAAGTGGTACTGCTGGTGAATCCAGCTGACATTTGCACTGTTGTACTACCTGAAGCTGTAGGTCTAAACAGCACAGTATGGTGTTTGTTCACATTCCCTGGTAACACTGTCTTGTGTGTTTCCTGTAGTCTGCACAGATTACATACCTCAGGCATAGGTATCTGTAAGTAGGGGCGCACAGTACTGTAAGATACACAGGAAATGCTCATCTGTGTCAGCATACATTTGTGTATTGTATGAATGTCTGATGTGTATGTAATGATGCCTGCACCATGTCTGCAATCACATGTGTGTTGCAGGGTTTGCGTGCATACCTAGCCACATGTATACTCTGTTACAGCAGTATGCCAGCTATATTAACAACTATGCACATATGTTAGGTAGGGGTATGGCATCAACGACTAGGGTGGGTTACTGGTTATACTGTAACTGTACTTCACATTCATTGCAATGGATGACATATTTCTTCCTGCATTAGCTTGATATGTACCCCCATGGCAAGGCTGTGCATTGGATCCCAAACACTGTGCCGAGTACTAGTGTATACTGGTTTGTTATATGGCGTGTGGAAGGCACTGTCAGCCAGTTGTGGGCTGAGCACTGATATGTGGTATTGAATGTGTGTATCCTCTGACAGACGAACAGATGCTATATATGGCAGTTAACTGATGTCTGCACTGTATAATATTAAGTGTGCCACATGACTTGCTCACACATATCATTTACTTGTCTTCCAGGCTTATGGCTCATCAAAGGAATCCCTCCTACACAACCGTAGAGGAACAGGAAATCCACCACAGCCTGGTTCAGCACTATACCCTCCTGTTTTCCAGGGCCAGCCAGCACCAGCAGGAGCGTACTGCACTGTGGCAGGATCTTGTTCGTCGGGTAAATGACATAGGCATGCATAACCGGACATATGAGCAGGTACACCATCACTGCAGTGATTTAATTAGACATGTCTGGTGGCGTGCGTCTGATGTCCATAGACAACAGCTTGCCACAGGTGGTGGGGTGGCCATACATCCCCCCCTCACCAGAGTGGAGGAACTGCTCCTAAGTGTGGTGGCTCCTGGCCTACAACAGCAACAACATCACACATGTGTCATCATGGAGGCCAGAGCCACCCAGCATGGTGAAATGGAGCGTGCAGGTAACATGCCCTAGCTGTAGACTACTGTTACCTGTATTGTTAGATTATGCATATGTGAGATGTGTACTGTGTTTAGCAGTTGTGCTGCCTATTGTGTGCAATACTGATATTGTGAATAGTATCTGTACACCTATGCCTGTTGTTGTACTACCTGAAGCTGTAGGCCTAAACAGCACAGTATGGTGTTTGTTCACATTCCCTGGTTTAGCACACTCACAGTAGCAATGCCACAGTTGTGGCCACTGACAAACTGTGTCATATTCTTGTAGGTCCCTCTGGTGTGACAGCAGGGCGGACGACACATGCTGGTGAGTGTCTTAACACTTTAAAATTGGTATTGAAATGTGCATGTCATAGTTGAGGTGTAGGCCATGTACACATAACACACCTACGCATAATGCATGCTGTGCATGTTTGTTGTGAGATGTTAAACATCTCAGTAAAGTCAGTAGCTGCCTCAATCACATGCAATGCACAGAGCATCAGACACAAATGTGGCAACACTGTACTGCACATTGGATAGGCATAGTTGACACACATGCCCACAACATAACACGTTTGTCATACGCAGTACACCTCAACATGCTACACATGTTGTAACCGGACACCTGCTGCCAGGTCACACTTCAGTATCCCACATGTCATCCACACACAACACATATTATACCTGAGGGGTAGGGGCCTAGCATGGAGTTGTGCAACACTCTGCAACACATAACACAGTCATGTTAGGCAATGCTCCCTATTGGGCACCTCATGCATCCTTGTGCAATGTGGCTGTGTAATTGTGAACTTAGCCACGGCACTGTGGTTCAGGTACAGCATGCTAGGCAGTGGTCTAGCACACTTTAGTGGCCTTGAGTGACCACATGATGCATGATGATGATGATGGCTAATGGTACTACACCCCATACAGTTACAATGGCCATGTCCAGGATTGGTATTCCATCACATACACATGCACCACTCATCCCCTGTGTGTACATAGCATGCATGTGCTACACCTGTGTCCACAATTATCTGCTACAGACACAGACACTGCAATCAGACATGGAAATCCATGTGACACACAGATAACACATGCAGCCATGGTATGTATACCTGTGAGTGATGGTGCACAGGACATTGCAGAGCTTATAATACTTGCACAGAAATGTTATGTCCTTGTACACATTGTGTTCCAGGGTGTAGGCAATCACTGAACATGTACACACATGCACCACAGCCATGTACACTGTCATTAACTATGGCTGTCTACACTCACACTGCATGGACTTGATCAGCACTTATTCTGCATGCTAATACTTGTGATGTGACTGTTTGCCTTGTGATACTGTCACCCACCTACAACTACTATTGAGTATGTTTTGGATTGCTGTTGTGTGTGTGTGTATCTGCTGTAGTGAGGAGTGTGCATGTGTTCCTGTGTTCCTGTGTGCATGTGTTCATGTGTGCATGTGTGCATGTGTGCATGTGTTCATGTGTGCATGTGTGCATGTGTGTATGTGTTCATGTGTGCATGTGTGCATGTACAGACCATAAAGTGTGTTTCCTGTCTTCCTCTCACAGGTGCTGAGTTAGGGGTTGTTGAAAGCAGCAGGCAACCTGTAGCCACTGCCACAGATAGTGGTGATGATGACACATGTATTTTGGCACAGGGAGATTTGACAGGGTCTGTCATTGGTCCGCCAATTGACAGTACACAGCGTTCAACCCCATTTATGCGCACACTCATACTGCCATTACATCCCTCATCACCAATGGCCATAGGCGAGGGACAGCATATAGTTGATATTGACCAGGAGAGTGTGGTACCTATGGCACTTGCATCCCCTCACAGCAGCCATAGCCATAGACCCAGAACGGTACCACATAGGCAGAGGTCCAGGGGTTCTCGGAGGAGCACCACTGGTCATATTGCCCCTGAAAGGCATTCCCTCACAGGTCTTACAATGACCACTATGTTTCCGGGCTGTAATTCAAGCTCAGGCACGTATGGAATGGTACACCAGGCAGGGCGCAGAGGGCACATTACACCGCTATCAATGACAGCATCCGTGACCTTGCCAGTGCCATCCGGACTTACACCAAGGTCATTGATAGATGTTGGGGGGAGACAATAGATGCCCTCCACAACATGTCTTCCTTGAGCCAGGACCGTGCGGGACGGTTGCGACATCGATGCGGACGCATGCCAGCAACAGCAACAGCTGGCAGTGGTTACAGACAGCCCACAGTTCACAGCTGCTCCTGTAGTGGCTGTACCAGCCCCAGCAATGCTGGTGCTGGCCTGTCCATTGACCGTCCCAGTAGACCATGTGCACATGGCTCTGGCCAGTCCCAGCAGGGACATGAGTCTAGTCATCATACCTCTGCCTCTGATGACAGTACCCAGTCAAGGATGGTACCTGATACAGTCCGTAGCATCCCTGCCAGGCACAGGTACTGTGTCCGTGGCCGGAGACAGTGATCTGTACAGCCTAGCAGGTACAGTCTGTGGCTGTTCCACAAACCACTGTATATGGCAGCCACATGGTGGAGCTGTGTGCATGCAGACACTCACACATTAAGAAAACAACTAGGGCTCACACATACACACACACACATTACATCAACATTGGCCCATGCTGTACTGTTGTCCCTCACACACACACACACACACACACACACACACACACACACACACACACACACACACACACACACACACACATGTCGATTGGATGGATCAATGCCAGGCTCTGGCAAACAATAAAATGCCCTGTGCATATGATGATACCTGTGCTGCCTCCTGTCATCTGCATTATTGATGGAGGGACAGGCTATCATGGTGCTGATGCACAGGGTGACACTATAGCAGTGTAGCAATAATAGCAAGTTGTCAACAAGGAAGTGTAACTACATCCTTGTAGGTATATCTGAGCAGACATTATGCATCAAAGCTCTGATTGTCAGTGTAGCATTGTTTACACCATTGTTAGGTCTGAGTATGTATTATCCACCCATGTGCCACTTGACTGATGTGTGCTGTGTTGCCAGCATATGTTAGTGAGTGGACAGTACGTGTGTGATGTGTGCAGTACAGATTAGCAAGTGTATATCTGTGAACATGGTGGGTGCGCACTGTCTGGATGTACGTGCATAGTGGACAGATGGGACGTGTGGCATACGCTGTTGTACACATTGTTAACATCTCATAGCATCTTTCAATGGCCAGTATGCATTCTACTACAGTTATGTACTAACATGGTAGATGTGTGTATGACATGGGTTGACACTATGCTGTGGGTAATACCGTTAATATCTGTCAATGATTTGCGGTCTGGTAGTATACACAACCTCAACAGCATGACTATAAGCAATCATTGGATGATGTCCTGACAAATGACACACAATAGTAGGGAACCCAGTATCAATTGGATCATTCCGGTGCTGCACTATAACACTAATCAGTGGTAATGACCGCCACCCATTACTGTGACCACACCTGTTTGTCATATAGCCCCCTTAGGTACATGCAGACACACTAGGGATGTGTCCATCCAAATCTGGGAATGCATGGATTGGCCTACAATGCATTCCCTGGATGGGATGCATATCCTACACAAGGGTATCATACAGACAGATACCTGTTGTCTGATACATGCTGTATAGCAGTAAGCCGACTATGGCATAGTCATCCTCATGTACTATACATACTATCCTGTCAGTACCACACAGGTGGTAGCCCTCATCATGTATGTTGGGTACCATTGTGTACATACAGACCCATGTAATGTCATGTGTCCCTTGGTATACACATATCCATAGGTATTGTGGAGTCCCAAGGTGTATCACATAAGACATTAGAGGCCTGAATGCACATCCAGAAGGCAGTCGTACACCTATAAAGACTGTCCATTCTTGGCAGACTTTGTTGTGTATGACCATGTCTGACATATACCCCAGGCATATACCCTCACTCACACTACTCTTAAGTAACTGTCATGGGTGTGTGTGCCACAGATGACCTTGGCCACAGAACCCGACAGTGGATGGCTGTGTCACATACATACATATGTGACCTACGATCTGAGAAGCAGTGGCACTACCTGTCAATGGAAACAAATGCATTCATGTAGTATTCAGGCTTCACACCTATGTACTGATTGAGGGGACATGTACACATATATATTTGCAATGCAGATACCTGATGTGTGCAATGCACTTACTGTTGTCATCATACCATGGTAAAAGCAAAACCTACAGCACATTGACCAACAGTGACACACACAGAGTCAGCTTTTGCAGGATTCAAACCCCTACCTAACTATGTTATGATACTAGAGAGAAACGCTTTAACACAGTGTGCTATTTGTTTTACTGGTTGGTTTCTCTTCTCCTGCTGTATTTGTAGGATGGTGACATCATCAGACTTTCCAAAGAGGAATGTACCTCTGTTAGTGTGTTTTCCCAGTCTCCAAAATGTGCACTCCTCTCAAAGAAAACTGCACACATGCACCCCCCCACCCACTGTTTGTAGGATTCAAACCCTTAACTAACCATGTTATACTACTGGAGAGAGACGCATTAACACGGCACACTATTTGCTTTACTGGCTGTGTTCCCTTCTCCTGCTGTATTTATAGGATGGTGACATCATCAGACTGGACATGGTGATGTGTGTACACTTTGTTTTATGCCATTCCAGGAATGGTCCATGTGGGTCAGCAGGTGTCAACAGCTTGAACAAGACCTCAGAATCCTTACCTTGTGTGATCTATCTGTGGACACATTGACATTCCGTCATATGTCAACACATATTTATGCACAGCTTGTTGGTTTTGTGGATACTACATGTGGATACTACATGTGTCTGGGATGTTGATAAAGTGCTATTCAAAGTCTATGTAACACATGTGTAGATGTGTTCATTAATGTATGTCCTGGGTGGCTGCCTTGCAAACAGTCTAGCATGTTTGGGAACCATGATCCGCACATGAACATACCACAGTTGGTAGGGTTGTGTGTATGTCAGCTTCCAATAGCTCTGTTTATGACTGCAACCATGATGGACTCCATGACCTTGCAGATCAGACCTCATAGGCGTACTGGACTTGACTTCCCATGGTGTGTTGTGCACCAACACTTGTGGGGAGTGCCATATGTAGCTGTGACACATTCAGCGGTTCCACATCCTGTGTAGGGGGTGAGGCTCAGCTGACTGTTCAGGTGCATGATCTGTTTTTTCTGTAGTTTGTGCATGACATGTATTGGGAATCAATAAATTCCATCTGCTGCCATGCTTTTGGCAGTGGTGGTAGCTGCTCATCCATTCTACATGTGATATCTCCTGGTATGATGATGTGGACTATTGTCAGTGGGGGATGGGTATGTACATATGGGCCTGTCTGTCATGATGTCGGCATTGTCACTCAGGTACAGTTGGCCCTGACTCAGGACATATATGGGTGTACATTGCTATTTATGACATAGCTGAAGGAGGTGTCATGATTCAGTCTGGACTCCTTCTCAGCTACTCTTTACAAAACACCAACGAACATGAGCACTAATCCCTGTTATACTCTTTTACATGCTTAACACCCTACTGATCCTTTGTGATCAGGCTACAGAGTATGTCATGATAATATCCTGGCATGTCCAGGGGTTGTTTTTTTGTGTACTCTTCAGTCCATTTTGTGGATATTGTGATATTGACACAATGTCACATCTGCTTCAAGTACACAGACAACCCTCTCCTCCTCCCGACAAACTCAGATATATGTGTGAGATGCACCTATATAGACATACAGGGAGCTGAACTCTCTTGACCCATGACTGGCACAGTCTATCAGGTGGTGAAGGTAACCACACACACCACATATTAGTCTCACATATCCTCAAAGCAGACACACACACACCTGCTACCCCACTACAAGACCCACATATCACAATGTTTGCAATGTCAGTGTGCCACACAGTCACTGCCCTTCGGGCTAAACAACACACCTAATACACTTGTAATAGGCAACACTTATTGTCAGACACACTGATGTACCACTCACCAGCCCTAACAAGGGAATAGTCACTTTGGGCTGTCTGTTGAGTGCCAGGATCTGCCACATAACACAGGCAGTCAGGTCACTCCAAAGCAAGTACAAGACTGGCACAATCATTGTGCATGCTGGTGTGTATAACCTCAGACGTTACTCCCTGGACCACATGACATGATACATGGAGGAACACTCTGATCATGTAGCCCAGGCCAGTATGACCCTGACCTTGTCTAGCATCTTACACCCACCAGTTATGATGTCACAGTATATGGACACATTTATCACATTTAACAGTTGCCTAACAAATTATTTTCATATATAGGGGATACAGTGTCTGTCAGCATATGGTGACATGCTCAACATGCCACGTAGCTTCACTATGGACAGCTTGCACCTGTCACCCTTGGACTTTGGACTGCTGGCTAAGGCTCTTGCTACTACCATAATGCCTTTTTTAAGCAGGGCTCAGAAGACAAACCCACCTCCATAGACATTACAGGTTAAATGAAACTAAGGGTAATGCTGCTCAGCAACAGTTGTGTTAACCTCATATTGTGGCCACTCAGGACTCTCCTCAGTATGGAGGATAGCAATATCTGTGCACTGACAGACACCTGGTTCAGGCTCGCTTATGCACACCAGCACTACCAGGTTATGTTTCATACCATGCTGTCTGACAACAAGACTTGGAACAGACAACATAACTAGGGGGAGTATCCATATACATCACAGATACACACACCTCCAGGTTAGTAGCACTGCACAAAGCATCACAGACCATACATATACAACTACCATTGTGCAATACTGCCTTTCAGTTTGTTGCCTGCTACAGAACACACTCCCAAACTCAGGAACCACACTCGGCTTTCGTGGGAACTATGGAGAATATGATGGTCTCCACAAACACCATTATATTGTGTGACTTCATATACACAAATATTAACTGGGGATACTACTCAAGCCCCGACACCCTCACACAAAAGTCGCTACAATTTGTGGACTCATATGCTATGGCACAACCAGTCAGCACAAACACAAAATGAGCCAGCACAGAGGTTAAGGCAAGCAGAAACCTTATTTTATTGTGGCATATTTAAACAAATAGCTGCAAACTGGTTTTGGCCTACACAATGGCCTTCATCAAGCAAAAAGAGAAAAGTTGGAATAGTACATCCTGGTGTTCATTATATATTGAAAAATTTAAAGATGTATACACCTAAAAAATCCTATAAAGATAATTCATGAAGACAACATATAATGAAAATAAAACAAATAAAAAATATATAATAGTAAGTTACCAATAGATTGGGAAGATTAACTAGTTCAAACCATGAAAACCACCAATTCAAATCCATGTATGAATACATAGCCAGCAAAAAGCTTTATCCATATTCTTTCAACCCAGGTTTGAACAAAGCACCCAATCTGGTAATCCATAATGCTTCCATGTTACTGAGCTTATTATGCCAGCCTGCCTTAGTCATCCTCGGCAGCTGAATCTTATCTATAATTGTGAATTGAAATAGGGCAGTTTGGTGAGTCAAAGTATGCTTATATAAAGCATTGGTTAACTTTTTAGTTCTGATTGCACTAAGATGCTCTCTAATACGAAATCTCAGTGGTCGGGAAGTTTGGCCTACATAAAATGAAGTGCATGTGCAGGTGGCCAAATATACCACCCAATCTGAGCTGCAGTTACCAAAAATCCTAATATTGAAAACCTGTGAAGTGTTAGCACTTGAAAATTCTTTAATTTTGGCCATATACCTGCATGCACTGCAGTGACCGCAGGGGAAATGAACCAATCAGTGGATCCCCAAATAAAGTGGTTTGTGTGGATGTAGTTGGATGAAATTTTTTGTAATATGTAAAATGTGAATTCATAGTCCTGCCCCTGCGATATGAAAAGGCAGATGTCTCAGGTAATATGTCAGATAAAAACTCATGTGCTCTCAAAATACCCCAATGATGATTAACTATATTTCTAAATGAGGGGGCATTGTTTCCATAGGTTACTGTAAATCTGATGGGGTGTTTTCGAGAACTAGTAGAGGCCTCCTATTCATGTTTATATGTTAATAGTTGAGAATGTGGCATGTACCTAACCTCATGAATGTTTCGTTGAAGTCGAGATATATTATATCCCCTCTGAATAAATCTATCACAAAGATCCTGTCCACATTCCGCATGGGATTTGGTAGATGAACAAATACATTTCATGTGTATGAATTGTGATTTAGGAATGTTGCTGATGATGTGGCGGGGATGTCAGCACAGCCACAAGGGGGAATACATATTGGACCTCATCATCACCAATATGGGGACACTCTGTTCCACACCAGTGATATACCCCTCATTGGTAAGGTCAGAACATACATGTATCTCACAGGACATACATATACCCTCCACACACCCATCCTGGGTAATCTTGGTGAACTTGTCATGAGCCAACATCTCACTTCACCGAAGCAAGGTGGTATCCTTCAGAGATCCTGAGACAGTGGCATATATGGCTCACACTGCTGCATTCTTGACATACACATTCTATGGACAACTAGTGGACTGCATGGATTGTGCTATCCCAAATAACAACAGGACCCACTACTACAATGGCAGGAGACCTGTCTGGTAGACCCCAGCCATTAATAAGCTGTACAACGTAAGGAGGAAGCTACTTCATGATAGAGCACGATCCCAGACTGGGAAGGCATCTGTGATCTGTACTAGCAGACAGCTACAATCACTCATGGACTTTTCTAAGGGCTGCTTCTACCAGACAATTGGTACAGACACGTAGGACTATCACACGGACTTCTTCAGTTATGTCAGGAACCTGGGTGGACACTCACTGATATGCTGTGAGTTACTATATACTGACTAAACCTACCCTGAACCCACTGGCATTGCCTACATCCTGGCAAACAGGTTCAGTGCAGATGTCTCCCACCCATCCCCCCTAAGGAGCAACTATCCATCCCAACAGAGTATAACCTCCCTAACATCACACAGTGACAGATGAATGCTGCCCTCTCCACAGCATACATCACAGTATCAATGTGACCAGATAGTGTCCCAGCCTGCATCATACATGAGCATCATGACAGACGCAACCCTCACATTACATCACTGCTCAATATCGGAGTTACCACAGGAAATGTACCCAAGGAATGGCATAGAGCAACAGTGGTCCTGCTCCACAGAGTTGGTGCCACAATGGACCACAGACAATATTGCCTTATAAGCCTATGTAGCCTGTTCTGCAAAGCTATGGAGCGTATTGTCATAGGACTAATACACATAGACATTGGGAACCTACAGACACTGTCTTCTACACATTTCAGCATTGTTGTGGGCAGATCTTGCCTCTTGAACCTGTTTGTATTCTTTTAATGGCTAACAGGTCCATCAACATAGGGACGGTTGTCCACACAGCCTACCTGAACCTTGCAAAACCTTTCACCACAATAACCCACTAGGCCATTATGCATAGGCTCACCAGCGTCAATATGGACACATATCTCACACAGTGGATTGATACCTGGATCAGGGATAGCACCCACATGGTCAGAATTGCAGGTGCCATGTCTAACTATACACCAGTTACACATGGCTTCCCACAGGGCTTGGTCCTGGGACCTCTCTTGTTCAGTATATATTTGTCTTACGTACAGGCTACCACAGGGGGAATATGGCTGAACATGATTGCACTTGACTGCAAACTGGGTGCCATGATTAACTCTCCAGCTGCCACATGCATACTCAATCAGGGTTTCACAGTGATGGATGACTGGTGCCTGAGCCATGGCCTTCAGCTAAATGCCATTAGTTGCATAGTCATCCCCTTTGGGAGTAACAACATGCCCACACATTACCACATAGGTAGTACTCCATTACATACGGTAGGAGTTGTTAGGGATTTGGGGACATGACTTGTTCATACTGTCGCCTTTAACATTCACGTTGCCAAAGTGGTTGGGCACATCTTCAATGTGGGCCACCTTATCCCATATGGTTTCACATCTAGATCGAGTGAGGTCATTGTGCCCCTATACTCATCACATCCATGCTTGGTTACAATGCCACATTTGGGGTGTACCTTATCTGACACCTGCAGCAACTGTACTGGCCACGGAAGGTCCTCACCAAGCAGATCTAGGAACTCACACAGATGCCCTGCATAGTTCAGATGCAGTAACTCCAGCTCTACTCAGTCGCTTACCACCTACTCAGATATGATGTGTGCCTTTTGTTTACAGATATACCCAACCCAGAATTACTGGACATGCTCCACCTCAGGATATCCAACTCCCTTGGAGCTACACACTCCAGGGACGTATACCTCAGCACAGATGTTAATAGGACACTGTGGATGGACAGATTCTTATCCCAGAGGCTCCACTCACTACAGAATGTAATCCCAGTTTCACATAGGCAGAACCACCCACTGACCATCTACAGGAGACATCTTGACGACTTTATCAGTGATCGTATATTTACCCCTGGGATATCTTCTGTGTCCCTGCTAGACAGAGGTACACTAGCCTAAATGTACATGGGCTATCTTGTGTGACCTACTATTCACACACACAGTGTAGTAATCTGACAGGGTTGCGAATGCCAAACACACTGTGGTTAGGCTTGTACATGCCCTAGGGCAGATAGCCTAGTAGCGACCTCTGAACCTATGCTAATGTTCAAGATGCACAATGTTTATTGCTGATACTATTTGCAGGTCTTTATCGTCTTTGCTTTACCAGTTTCCATGAACAACTTCGGTATCTGCAGAACATATTTGATTATGACAGGGTTCCACTCAATTATAGATGTGTCTGTTGTCATATAACTGTGTGCACACGGCGGATTGCTGTATAGTGACAGGTTCCTGGGTTAACACATGCAACTGCCAGATATGCATGGCCCACTGCTGTACTCAGACATGGCCTAAGTGTGTGAGCATGCCCAGTTCTGCCATTCCGTGTTTTGTTGCCTGACATTTGTCTCATTTATTCAAGTGTGTGAGCATGCCCAGTGTGATCCTTCAGTATGTTGCTATCTGAGGTCCACTACATTTGTTGATGTGTACGAACATGACCAATATTAACATTTATACTGTGTGTGTTGGAAGTCAGGTTCTGTTCTCACTGCAGGACTCATCTTTGTGTCATAACTCAACAAGGATTATGCTGTGCCTGCAGGGTTTCCATGGAATACTTTGCACAGACTTATCAACATTCCATCATACAGGTGGATCACTGCAATACTGTCATGGTTTAGGGGTTCAGTACTTTGGCTATAGTGCACAGCACCCTGGGTTCGAGGCCCATCACTGCTTTATATTTTCATACTGAGCAGACCAGACTGCTTAAGGGCCTGTTAAGCAAATATGAGCATGTTGGCCTTTGTTTAGCTATGCCCTACTTAGACCAGGCTTGTCCGACATTGCTCAATATTCACCAAAATTGCTGGACGTTGCCCAATATTACTGAACATTAACCACAGTTGTGCTTGTTGGTGTGTGCGATTTTGTTTGCATATACTACATGGTGGTAATTGCTGTTTAACACTGCTTTATATTGCTTAACACATGACATTCATGCCTTAGGTGGTGCTGCAGGGCTGCCTATGTTGGATGCACATACTACACTCCCTGCACATGTTTGGAAGCAGGTAGTGTCAACTTAGGCATATGTGCGAGTCGAAGAGAGGTATCATTTCCAGAGTTCCTACTGAGCCAGTGTATGTGCTATGTGTTGCCTCTTTGTCAAGGCCAAAGCATACTGGGCACACCTCTTCTGCCTACTGGGGCATGCTCAGGTTGTTCCTCCTCCGAGTCACGCTCTGCCTGTGATGGCCTTGGCAATGGTGGGGGGCTGTTTGGCTCAGCCCTATGCTGGTCCTGCTGCAGCTGTTTTCGCAGGATCATATTATGTAGCAAAGCACATACCATGACAATTTGGGTACATGTAGTTGGTGAGTACTGCAAGGCTCCATCAGATGTGTCCGGGCACTGGAACCATGACTTGAGCAGCCCAAACACATGCTCTATTACATTACGTGTTTGTGCGTGTGCCTCATTATGGTGTTCCTGTTCAGGTGTGTGTGCATTTCTGATGGGTGTCATCAGCCACGGCTCCAGTGCATAGCCAGCATCCCCCACTAGGTGACCATGTGGGATGTCCCCATTGGCAAATGTCTGGTACAGCTGTTTCAGATGCCAGATATGGGAATCATGGTAGCTTCCAGGGCAGCCTGCACACACATTCAGTAGTATGCCCTGGGCATCACACACGACCTGGCAGTTGATAAAGGGGAAGTCCTTGCGGTTGAAGTAGACTCTACTCCACTCGCCGGCTGGTGCTTTGATGCATATGTGTGTGCAGTCTATTGCACCCACTACCTCAGGTTATTCCGCTATTTGCTGGAAGAGATGCATATTTCTGGCCAATACCTGATGGGAATTGGGGAAATATGCATGATCACCGACATGTGCTGACATGGCATCCAGAAACTGGTGTAGTACCCTGGATGCTGATGCCTGTGATATCCTCATCATATCACCAGTTGGTCTCTGGAAGGTACCTGTTGCTAGTATTCTTAGGCCAACACATACCTTGGTTTCCACTGGGATGGGTTCTCCTCTGTTGGTTCTGTGTGTGAGGCCTGGCCTGCACAGCTCAACAATTTGTTGCAGGAGGTCTCAATCCACTCTATAGTGCTCCACTATCTCCAGCTAATGTAGCCCCTGGTAGGTTACCCTGGGCCTGTACACTCTTCTCCGTCTCCTCACTGTGGGTTGTCCTGCAGCATTTCCATTGTCACCATCCTCAGCATATTGCAAATGTTGCCTTATAACAGCAATGGCAGCGCCTAACATTTCTTTGTCTCTGTAAAGCTTTTTCAGTTTTCACTTCTATTAGCTCACTGCAGTGTCTGTTGTGAGAAACATAATGGACTGTTGTTTTCAGAGTTTTAAGTGCTAAGCTGGGCTGGGCTAGTGTACGGCCTGTGTAATTGCCTGATTCTGATTGTTTTCACCTGCTAGCTTTGCTAGTACTCCCTGGTAGCTTCCTACTATTTGTTGTGCTTCCTTTTTCCTTTCTGTTTCCTCAGGGGGGAGTGCCATGCACACCAGCGCAAACACGAGCACAGCTGCTAACATGTGAGCACACATGCTTACACGGACTAAAACTTGCTTATTCAGGTTAAAACGCACGCACACCAGCACAAACGTGCTTACAACTCCTTAAACAGCCTTATACATGTTTACTCCAGCTTAAACGCACGCACTCATGCTTACACGCATGCACACTGTCTTACTCTGGTTTACAGGCACGCACATGCGCATACCCGCTCAGCAAGAAACTTTGGTGTTATCCACAGCATACACCTTCCATTTCTTGCCTTTCCGTAGCCTACCTGTTGACACACCTCTTTCCATGATGTATAAATGACAGCTGACACATGCCACTCTGCTCCAATGAGCTTCACTTCTTTCATACATACCCTCCTCGTGATGTCACCTATCTTCTACTCTGTTACTCCCCATATCCTAATCCTACACTCCACTGACTGTCCTCACTTGCTATGTAAACTTGCGATTCACTATCCTAACACTCATTTACATATGATTGTCTACTAATGCTTGGTTACATGTCTTAGGCTGAGCTTCCCCCCTTAGCAACCACTACTCGGTGGCCATGTTGTCTTCAGCCTGCCATTCCCTTGCATTGTACATTAACAATTTCTATAAAATCCACATTTGTGGGTTTTAATTTTTAGTATTGTGGGTTTTAGAGCACAGCCCGTTTGCGAGGCGCTGCACTATGCTTAAACGTTGGAAATCGGTGAAAAAAAATGTATTTTTATTTTTATATTGCATCAGGTAGCATTTCCAATGGCGATATATTTGGCCATTGGCATGCTTCCTGCACTGGATGCAACCTTTATTTGGAGCTGTCACGGCTCCGTTTTGCTACATTCAGAATGGTACTCAGTTGTCAACCGAGTACATTTCTGCAAATAACACTGCTCTTACTCGGACAGATACGGGTTTCCTGAATCGCAAATCTACCTCATTTTCATGCCTTTCGCCTACAATTGAGGTAGTTTGCATATCCCTGCCCTGTCCGTGTAAGAACCATTTTAGGAGCTCTCTTACATACCCCTACATGCTGTTCCTGGATCGCTCGTCGGACATGATGGCTGAATGGAGTCTTACTCTACTCTTAGACTCCATGAAAGCCATCGTGAATCTGGCCCATACTTTTTCCCAGCTAGTCATAAAAATGTTAGCATAACTGTGGGCTATCACAGCTCCCATTGCTACTCCATTTTTTTTTTTTTTTGTCTATAAATTTCATTGTCAAAGACAAAAATATTATAGCTCAAAATGACATCCAAGATCTCTGCTAACAGTCTTACCTCATTACCTGTGAAAACTCTTGAAGCACACAATTCTCTGTTCACAAATTCCAAACCTTCACTATTCGGGATAGTGGTATATAGCAATACCACACCAGCTGTTACCAAGATAATGGAATCATTTACCATCAGCATTGTCACACAAGCCTTAAACTGAAAAAGATCTCTTATATATGATTCATTATTTACCACTAACTTCTATAAATGTTTATCTGGAAAAATAGCTAGGGGTTCAGTTTTATTTCCTTGACTTGCCACATTAGGTCTAAAACTAGGTTTATCCAAACATTTATGCAATTTGTGCAAGCCAAAAAATCTTCACAATTTTGGTTTCCACACTTTAAAATAATCTACCATTTTTAAAAGAAAAATAACAATAATAATAATAACCTAACTGAAGGCTTAAAGTTAGGCAAGTCGCTTTAATAACTTTTTTACAAGCAGAATAAAAATCACACAGTAAAAAAAAAAAAACAAACAAAAAAAATGAATCTACCATTTTCATATCAATCAAACCTTCTGTCCACCATTCTTCAATGCATGAGTCAATAAAATTGAAGGCTCCGATATCATCAGCCCAAACCATTTTTTCATAAAATTTACTATCATCTAACAGCTTTTTAATTTCTTTCACATAATAAAATGCAGCTAAAACCACCACAGCATTTCCCTTATTGGCTTTAATGATGTACAATCTCATTACTTTCAAGTTGAAGCAACACCTCACTTTCATTTATTGATAAATTAAAATACTAATTTTTTTACTTTAGCTTTCAATAAATCTCTAAGACCATTTTCACAGGTAATGAGAAACTTCTGTAGCTTTGGTTTTAATACAGGGTTAAATGCACTTGTTTTTTTTTTTTATTTATTTTTCTCATTATTAATATCATTACTAAACATACATTTTAAATTCAGTTTTCTCGTAAAGTCCCTCAGTGCATTAATTGCTTCAATTAAGTCAGCTCTTTGCAAAGGCAGAGAGGTATCCCTTCCTTAAAACATTTAGGTGCTCATGTTGCAACACAACACTTGACAAATTAATTATTTTAAAAGTATCTAAAACAGTACCTTCATTTATAGAAACTTATATTTCTTTACTCAAGTATTTTCCTGATTTGTCCATCTTCTCTTCTCTTGTTTGAAATGATTCTGCTGGACATAATTTCTGTTTCAACAACCCCTGTTTCTGGGTTTCAGTTTTGTTGACATGGAGCCTGCACTGCTACTTGGGCCCAGTTCTTTTTTCCTGTGCCCCTATCCTGATAAATCAACACCTGTGGAAAAACCTATTGCTTAAAAGCTTGATACTATTCCCCTCATTGATTACTGTCATTCACTTTAATATTAGGACCATTAAAACACTCAATGCTCCTTCTTGAATTCGACCGCATTCTCTTGACCGACTTCTCTCTCATCCTATTCTCCACAAATACTTCCAGCACTGAAGGCATCTGCCCTTTGCTCTGTTCTTGCAGCAAATCACCATTGAAGCCTTCATTTGTAATCACAACTGCGCTGGATCCATTTTTATAGTCACTTTTATCTCAGAAAAACTTTTTTAACTTCAGTTTCTTAAGTAGCTCATAGGTTCATAGGTTCATAGGTAGGTACTAGGCTATTGGTCCAAGGGCCTACGTAAGCCTAGCCAACAAGGTTCCCTGGCTTACGCCACCCAAGAAAGTTATTTTCCTGTGCCACTGTTGAGCAGAGACACAGACATGTTCCCCGGGGTGTATTTCCTGTTTCCCATCCACTCATCAAGATTTTTCTTGAAAAGTGCTAATGAAGAACTTTGCTTGACATAGATGGGTAGCCTGTTCCAGAGTATGGGAAGTCTCTGGGAAAGGAATCTATCCCTCCAGCATGTCCTGTTTATTGTGGTGACAAGGTTTAGGCCCCTAGAGCGTGTAGCTCGGTGGGATTGGAATTTCTTTAGGTGTAGCATGTCCAACAGCTCTGGGTTTGATATAGTTTTATATGTTAGGCAGAGATCACCTCTGAGTAGGCGATATGCTACGGAGTAAAGCTGGAGTTTTTTGAGGAGGTCAGTATAGGGCATTTATTTGAGGCTAGTAATCCTCTTTGTGAGGTACTATTCTCACTTTCACAAGCTACTTTCTCAGTTAATGCCTACATTTTGAGCTCTAAAACACTAGCCAAAACAATTTCTTTAACGCTATTGTATAAAGCCGTCACTTTTCCCAATAAATCAGTTAAAGTTTTTTGTGTTCTTCAAGCAACAGTTCAACATATTTCAAGCCTGCCATTTCATTTATATTTTGATTAATATACAAACACACACACACACACACCTGCGAAAGGCTTGCACAGGTTTATAGCTATGCCCCCTTCTGCCCAACTATAAGGTAGCTTTCACTGCAACCAGCCTTTTCCAGGTGTGTGTGTGTGTGTGTGTGTGTGTGTGTGTGTGTGCGAGTGTGTGTGTGTGTGTGTGTGTGTGTGTGTGTGTGTGTGTGTGTGTGTGTGTGTGTGTGTGTGTGTGTGTGTGTGTGTGTGTGTGCTGGGGTGTCACATATTAATTGGTTGGCAGTGGTAGTATTTCCACATCACATATTAATTAGCTTGTAGTGGTGATGTACATACTAGGGTTCAGTGGTATGGATATTGAATTCCTGTAGCCTCTAAACAGTTGTCACTAAGGAGGGTGTTTGTACTCTCAATCAGCCACACAGTGAGCATTCAGAGTTTCATATCACAATTGCTTTATTTTTTGTGTTAGCTTAGTTAGTCAGGAAGAGCAGGCAAGCATGTTAGCAGAGGAGCATGGCAAGCTGACAAGGAGCCAGTTGGCTGAGATGTGCCAGGCTAAAGGACTGGTGCTTGCCAACCTGACTAAGTTAGAAATTATTGTAGCCTTAGACACAGCTGCATCACAGACCAGCAATCAGGAGGACAACCAGGCTGGACTTGGAGATGTACCACTCTCAGAAAATGAACAGTTCAACCTTTCCACAGAGGACTTAAAAATCCATCTGGATTTAAAGAGACTTGAACTGGAGGCCAAGAATTTGGAACTAGAAGCAACAGAGAAACTACAACATCTCGAAACTGAGGAGAATGAAAGGCAGAGGCAACATGAAAATGAGATGCTGACTTCGCCACAGTAATGGAGGTAATGGGAAAATGAGTAACTGAACCCCAGAAGCAACAAAGGTCAGTAAATTTTTTCCACAATTTACAGAGGAGGATAATTTTGATAGTTTCATTCATATGTTTGAAAGGGTATGTAAAAAGTATAATGCTGACCAAGAGCTCTGGGTATGGTTCCTGACCCCCTTACTCCATGGTAAAGATGTAACTGCTATTTCTAAACTGTCTGATACTGGTTGCTTAAATTATAATACTGTAAAAATGTATTTTATTTTAGAATGTTTTAAGTTGACACTTCAAGCTTATAGGAAAAACTTTTGTGAGCATAGACGCAAGGCAGATGAAAGTGTGTGTGAATATATTGCTGAACTAAGCACTTATTTTCATAGGTGGGTGAGTGGATGTCAGGTCACCACTTTTGAAAAGCTGGCAGACCTTTTGGTGAAGCCTTTATCACTTTGCCTGAGGACATGAGACTCTGGTTAGCAGATAGAAAATGCAGTACTGCAGATCAGTTGGGGAAGAAGGGAGTCCTATACTTAGCAAGCAGGGCATCACTGCACAGGAAAGGAATACTTAGTGCTTCTCTTGGGTCTAAGGGAACCCATGGTGGGCAGCTCAGACTGCACCAACAGAGTCTGCCAGTAACAGTGGAAGTCACTAGTCCAGGTTCATGTCCAGCACCAAGGGTTAATGTTTTAAATGCAATCAGTGGGGTCATGTAGCATATAGATGTCCACTGAGGCAAGGTGGAGAACAAAAGGTGGGAGAACCAATAAGTGGGAATGACAGAATGCCAGCAGTAAGTTGTCTTGAGACAACAAGGGTATCAAACTAACACAAGAGGTTATATCCTATCTTAGTGGATGGGAAAGAGGCCACTACTAAGAGAGACACAGTCTCTGACCTAACCATTGTGAAGCCTGCAATGATTAAAGAGGAGCACTACTTGCTTGGGCAGTCTATTCCAGTCAGATCTTTAGGAGGGACCCCATTCCAAATATCGTTGGCTAGGATTCATCTTGACTGGGAGGGTGGAAAAGGAAACCAGCAATTTGGTGTGTTTGAGGATATCCCTGCAGATGTCCTAATAGGGAATGGTTTTAATAATGCAGTACCTTGTGCACATTCAGTGACATGCAGTCAGGCTTAGAGACAAGCATGTGGGTCTGCTAGCCTAAGGAGGGGGACCCAGACAGACTGTACACTTTCATCCAGGACTAGTGAGGTGGTTACTTCAGGGAGGGAGCTACCCTGTAGCAGTGAGACTGAAGGTGAGCTACAGCTGTTTGTGGGTACTGATGCTCCCTTGGACAGAGTGACTGCAAGGGCAGAGGTGAGTAGTGTTACCCAGGCTGACAGTGAGGCACTGCTGTCAGAGAATACCAGACTTCCTGTGGAAGAGGAGCTGGGAAGAGTTACCAAGAGACAGTTGAGACAGGCTCAGCTCTCCGACCCTACATTACAAGCCCTCAGAGAGGTAGCTAGTGAGGCACCTGATTTTCAAGGGAAGGGGGAATCTGTATACTGGGACAAAGTGTTACTGTCTAGAGAGTGAATCCCTGAAGGAGGGTTAGAGGGTGAGAGAATACAGCATTGGTAGTTCCCATACCCTACCATCTGGCACTTCTAGCAATAGCCCATGATATCCTCTTTTGGAGGTCATATGGGCATAAAGCATACAAAGAAACATATTACGCAGAACTTTTATTGGCCTGGGATTTCTAGAGATGCAACAGCATACTGCAGGACCTGTGAATAGTGCCAAAAGGTAGGCATGGCAGGAGACAAGGTGAAAGCTCCTTTGATGCCTTTTCTTGTGATTGAAGAGCCATTTCAGAGGGTAGCTATGGATATTGTGAGGCCTCTGAGTACCCAAAGTTCCAAAGGGCAAAAGTATATCCTAGTGGTAGTAGATTATGCTACCAGATATGATGAGGTGGTGGCCCTATCCTCCATTGAGACAGAAAAGGTGGCAAAAGATTTGTTAGAGTTTTTCAGCAGGGTAAGTTTCCCAAAAGAAATACTGACTGACAGCGGTGCCATTTTCACATCAGACCTGCTGGCTTGTCTGTGGAAGTACTGTGTAGTGAAGCACCTAAAGATCACCCCCTACCATCCCCAGACTAATGGTTTTGTGGAAAGATTAACCTCTACACTCAAGAAGATGCTATGGGCAGTTGCAGACCAGTTTAAATGGGACTGGGACAAATATTTGCCCCATCTGTTGTTTGCTTACAAAGCGGTTCCCCTGGAATCCACAGGTTTTTCACCCTTTGAGTTGCTGTATGGGCATAGGATGAGGGTGTCTCTAGATTTGATTAGAGATGAATGGGAGGGTGAGTGTGAATCCCACAAGTAGTCTGCTGTGGCATATGTCCTAAACTTCAGGACAAGGCACAGGGAGCTCATGGACTTGGCCCAGGAGAACCTGGCAGAAACCCAACAGTGGAAAAAGGTCTGGTATGACAGGAATGCTTGAGCTAGAGAGTATGCTGTAGGGGAGCAGTTTATGGCTCTCATTCTTGTCAGACACAACAAGCTGCAGGCCACCTGGGAGGGACACTACAAGGTGTTAAGGAAGGTCAGTGATGTTAACTACATGGTATACCTGGTAGGCAGGTGTCAAGGGCATAAATTGCACCACGTTAACATGATAAAACCTTAACATGATAGGGAGGCCTTTGTGCTGAGTATTTGCAGTAGATGGCAGGAGGAATCTGAGGCGGATCTGGTGACTGATCTCTTCAGTGAGGCTCGGACTAACACCTCAGTGGAAGGGGTAGCAATGTCCCAGGAGCTTTCCCCTACCAAGATTCGAGAAATCCAAGCAGTGTTACAGGAGTTTGGGGACATGTTCACTGGGAAACCAGGGTGCACCCACTTGGTGCAGCACCATGTGGATACAGGATCACAAAGTCCTATTAAGCAGGCCCCTTATAGGGTGCCTGAGACAGTCAAACAGATTCTGAGGGAGGAGATACGGGAAATTTTCGAACTAGGGGTAATTCAGGAGTCCTGCAGTCACTGGGCCTCCCCAGTAGTGCTGGTACCAAAGAAGGAAGGCAGCACCAGGTTATGTGTGGATTACAGGAAATTAAATAGTCACACAGAGTCAGAAGCTTACCCCATGCCTAGGACAGATGAAGTTCAAGAGCAGCTGAGTGGGACTAACTATCTTACCACTATTGATATTTCCGAGGGTTACTGACAAGTGCCCTTGACTCCCAGTGCTAGAGAGAGGTCAGGTTTTGTGACTCCTTTTGGCTTGTATGAGTTCGCAAAAATGCCCTTTGGGATGAAAAATGTCCCAGTGACTTTCCACAGGCTGGTAGATTGTATCCTAGCAGGAACAGGAGATTTTGCCCTTGCTTACCTAGATGCTAGAGTACCTAGACTGGATGACGCAGTGGTGCAGCAGTAGCATTTTTGCCTCACAGCAAGAGGTTCTTTGGTTTCATTCTTGGCTGGGGTGCCTTCTGTGTGAAGTCTGCATATCCTCCCTGTGTTCATGTGGGTTTCATCTGGGTGGTCTGGTTTTCTCCTATGTTATAAAGACATGCATCTGGAGTGTTTCTCCCCGGCCATCCACTGAAAATTGGCTTTGTTCCAAGTTGGACTTTCCCAGTAAACACATTTTAAATAAATAAATGAATATTGTCATCTACAGCCATTCCTAGCAAGAGCACCATCAACATGTCAGGGAGATGATGGGCAGACTACAGAGGGCAGAGTTGACCATTAAGCACAGTAAGTGTCAGGTGGGTATGGCAGAGTTCTCCTACTTGGGATATAGAGTAGGTAATGGTAAGATCTGGCCAGAACCTGCCAAAATTGAAGCCAGTCAGGAATAACCTGCCTCTGTTACCAAAAAGCAGATGAGGGCATTCTTAGGGACAGCAAAGTACTTCAGAAAGTTTGTCCACAATTATGGTACCATAGCTGCTCCCCTCACAGACCTGACAAGAAAATCAAGCCATATAAGGTAGTGTGGACCCCAGCATTTCAGCAGGCATTCCAGAAGCTTAAAGGAGCTCTGGAAGGACCCCCTGTGTCATCCAGTGCAGATTACAACAAATCATTTGTCGTGCAGGTGGATGTTTCAAATCATGGGGTGGGGGCTGCTCTAAGCCAGGTCTCCTCAGAGGGAGAAGAGTACCCAGTGGTATATCTCAGTCATAGGCTCCAGCCCAGGGAGGATATTATGCAGCTGTAGAAAAGAAATGTCTAGCCATAGTGTGGGCACTGTCAAAACTTCAGCCTTAGCTGTATGAAAGGAAATTCACTGTAGTTTGTTTGTGTCTTTCGGCTTTTCCCGGTTAGGGGTCGCCACAGTGGAACTCCGGTCCGCTAATGATTGGTAGTGGATTTTTACGTACCGGGTTACCAGCCCTGATGCACAACCTTCAACGAAGGCATGCCCATTCATGCATGCCTCCACATAGAGGACGCTCTAGCTAAGAATCGAACGGGACAACGTCTTGCTATGAGGTGACAACACTACAGCAGCACCACCACCCCAGTAAGGAAATTCAGACTATAATCCCTTAACATGGCTACATCGAGCCATCCAGCAAAATGCCAAGGTACTAAGGTGGAGCCTAGGATTGCAGGCATAGTATATGACAGTGCAGCACTGCAATGGCATTAGCAATGCCAACACAGATGGGCTCTCAAGACAGGAAATGGGGTGAGGTATTCCCAGACAAGCTCATCCTTTCAAGCAATGTTTCCCAAAGGTTGCTTGAAAAACTAGCTTGAGTTTTCGGGGTGGGGGGTGGAGAAATGTAACAGAAGGAAATACTGCCAGCCCAGCCATCTGTAATTTTGTAAATAATTGTATGTAATTTATGAATATTGATATTTAAAAACTCTCACAGAGAGAGACTGTGCATTTTTGCATTTGTCTTTGACCTGACAACATCCACTCATCACACCTTCTACACTTGGCTTGCTGTAAATAGGTTTTTAGGGCATAGTAACTCTTTTAGATTCAGGTAGGATTATAGTAAAGTGTAACTTAGATGTCTTCTTTATTTATTTGAGACTGTCCTGAAATGTTGTTTTAAACATTTCCTGTGATTTTGAACTCTGATACAACTGATTAACTACTGAGTATTGCCTTGTTCTTTTATTATAAAATATATTTAAACCTTTTAATTGTGGCTGGTCTGTTTAGAGATATTTAAGCTCTTAGTGTACTTGCATATCTATTTGGTGACACTGTACAGACCACTCCTCAATAGCCTTGCTCTTGGTCAGACTACCATTAGGATAAATAGTAACATAACACAGTTGGATGGAACAGCATTTATAAAGGGCCTTAAAGTAGCTGATAAGAGTGGCTGGTGGCAGCTAGAACTACCTTATAGTCTGGGCAGAAGGGGGCATAGCTAGTAAACCTGTGCCAGCTTCTCAGGTGTGTGTGTGTGTATGTGTGTGTGTGTGTGTGTGTGTGTGTGTGTGTGTGTGTGTGTGTGTGTGTGTGTGTGTGTGTGTGTGTGTGTCAGCTAATTGGGCAGGGACACGAAGCACTGGTTGGACAGAGAGGGTGCTGGAGGTACTGGCTTGGCCACTCAGCTGAAATCTCAACCCTATAGCTGTGCCAGTGGGGAGGCTTATTTGGGATCTGGAGAAAGAGGGGAAAACCAGCCTCAGACTGACTGTGATCTCTGCGTGCTCTTAACTAACTCTTACTTGTCATCTTCCCAGTAAGTACGTTCCCCACTGTTGCCATTGGTGAGAATTGAGGATCCTTGATTACTTGGCCAGTGCTGGGGCATCACATTAGTCTCTGTCTTGCCTACAAAAAACTGATACATTGGCAAGCTATATATACCCACCATGTTAACCAGAAGGAACAAAACGAGGCAAACCACAGAAACAAACCCACATGGTGGAATTACAATATCAACAAGCTTTTCAATAAAAGGAAGAGAATTTTGACCAAGCATAAGAAGAGTAATTTCCAGAAGGATAGAGTCCTCTTCACTGCAATTAACAAATAACTCAGCAGATTAATAAATTAAACCAAAGCCATGCTTGAGGTTAAAATAGCCACCCAAGCCACAGGCAATCACACAGTATTTTTAGTTATGTTTGTTATCTCAAAAGCACAATGCAGCAATGCTCTGAGCTGATTGTGAGCAATCTTATCTACATTGAATCTAAAGATATATCAAACCTATGGCCAGTAAATTCATCTCTAACTTTGCCCCCCCCCTTTTGTCTGTCCCTCAAGATATACCTGAAACTGGCTCGCCTCCAGCTATCACACAAAGCAAAGTGCTAGCAAAAGCTAGGGATACTGTATTGATGGGTCTTGCCAATATTCATGGATACATCTTAAGTCACATGAAGTATGAGTTAGCCATTCCCTAAGCAATACTGTTAAACCTCAGCCTCCATATATATGTTGTACCATGTGAAGATGCAAGACAGTTGCTTATCCATTACAGTCGAATAAGTTTGACTAACTTCATATGCACATGCCATGAAAAAAAAAACTGAAAAAAAATAGTCAGTAAGGACAGAGGAAATCTCCAAACACTGGTCCTATTTTAGTTTGGATTCACTGAGTGCAGGTCATGCTTACTGATCCTGGTGAATCCTTTTTGAAAAGGTCACCAAAGCAATGGATGAAGCTAAAGTGGTACTTATCATATACCTTAATATGGACAAAGCCTTTGATACAATCCTCATCTCAGGAATAGCAGACAAGCTAAATAAACAGAGCATGAATCACTATGTTACAAACTGGACTGACAACTAGCTCACTGATGGAATGCAAGAAATCAAAACACCTCCACAAAGAGATCGATCAACAGTGGAGCCCCTCAGGGTTCTGTGCTAGAAACTCTCTTGTTTGACTTCTACTTCTCTAAATAAAAGCTGATACCAAACAGCTCTGGCTAACTAAGTTAGAAGATGGCTGCCAGCAAGGAGCAGTCACTAAATCTCCAAATGACTTAGCCATTCTTTTCAACATTCCCTAATTTTCAGGGATGTCCCTGATTTTGATTCATATTTTAGCTCTGTCCCTCTAAATCCCTCTAATAACTGGTGACTTTTGAAGGAAGGTTGGGGAATTACACTTAAGAAATAATGGCAGTTGTAATGATATGAGGTAGTGAAGTTTGTGCCAGGGAGAGTAGGGCAGTGCATGTGTAACATATACCAGCATAGCTAGCTGGAGTTTCATAAATAATTTTATGTCATTTAACTATCACACTGATTTGTACAGATGATTGTGTTAAACATGTACTTGTAAAGTTGCTTGGAATAAAAAAATTATCAACAGTAGGTCCTGCTTAAAAGAAAAGAGATATACAAATATGTTAGACAGTATTATTATAACTGATTACATGTATATGTTTTAACAGAGAATTCTGGAAGGGAAGATGTTAATCTCGGCCTAGCTAATTTTGAAAAATAGGTTGAAAATTAAATGGTTTGATTTAGGCCATAAAGATTTTTATCTTACAGGTCTGATTGCAGCCAGAGACAAAAATGTCTGGGGAAACCAGGACTAGGAATCTTACTGTATTGTCCTTAGGGGTGAACTAATTACTACTTTGGAAGGTTGGAAATTTTTTGAAATTGTTTTATATCTTTCAGATTCTGAAACAGATCTGAGCAAAGCTCTGAGTATGTATTGTACCAGAGTAAGGTGACCAGATGTGATTTCATTCTATAACCAGCACTTGGAATATCTTTAGATATGTACAGACGCGGTGGTGCAGCGGTTAGCATTGTCACCTCACAGCAAGAGGTTTCCTGTTCAATTCTCGGCTGGATCACCTTCTGTGTGGAGTTTGCATGCCCTACCCATGGTTGAGTGACGTTAAAGGCATGCAGGTAGGTGTGAGTGTGAATGGGCATGCCTTCGTTGAAGGTTTGGCGTTAGGCTGGCAACTCGGCACCATAAAATCCACTGCCAATCATGAGAGAACCGGAGTTCCGCTGTGGTGATCCCTAACTGGGAAAAGCCGAAAGACTTTTTAGTAAGGGATATGACAGAATTCTCACATCATTTTGTTTGTTTGGATCCTGACAGGAAAGATCTCTCACAGATATCTCACGCAGCCACTTACCTTGCCTGGCTGTAGTAAGCAACTCAAAACTCATTATCTTGCCTTGCTGTATAAGTAACTTAGCAGTAATTCTTTAGTCAGGAAAATATGCTGAGATTAGGTAAGTATTGTTTTTCTGTGTCTGTGTTAATCTAGCTATGTTATTTTTTATATCTACAGTGTCTGAAACTCTGGTGTTTATTGTAACTAGATATTCAATATTCTCATGTTTTCTATTTTGTTATTATTAAATATTTCTATACCTATCATTGTGGTTGGTCTTTTAGAAAATAATTCTAACATCTTAAGAGTACTTATGCTTATTTTAGTGACACTGTGGCCACTACTGGAAGCCTTGCTGCAATGATCAAACTCTACCATTTGTATTAGTATTAATTTTACTCAGTCTAATTGGGTACTTTTGTAAGAGCCTTAAAGTAGATGACTGGTGGCAGCAACATTTCCTTATAGTCTGGGCATAGGGAGCACAGCTGGTAAATCTGTGCCAGCTTTTCCCAAGTGTGTGTGTGTGTGTGTGTGTGTGTGTGTGTGTGTGTGTGTGTGTGTGTGTGTGTGTGTGTGTGTGTGTGTGTGTGTGTGTGTGTGTGTGTGTGTGTGTGTGTGTGTGTGTGTGTGTGTGTGTGTGTGTGTGTGTGTGTGTGTGTGTGTGTGTGTGCGTGTGTGTGTGTGAAGATCAAATATCCAAGTGTGTATGTGTCATGTGGTTATTGCAGCTGAGAATTTGTACTGTGCAGAAGCCAAAAATACATGTCTAATAGGTTCATACATTCATAGGTGGGTACTAGGCTATCTGCCCGAAGGCATTTATAAGCCTAGCCATAATGTGTTGGCTTTCGCCATCCCCTTAGATTAGTTCCCTGTGCCTCTGTCCAGCAGAGGCACTGAAGTGATCCCCATGGTAAACTTTCTGTTACCCATCCACTCGTCAAGGTTTCTTTTGAAGAGTGTTAGCGAGGAGCTCTGCCTAATGTAGATTGGGATCTTGTTCCAAAGCATGGGAAGTCTCTGGGACAGGAATCTATCCCTCTAGCACATCCTGTTTATTGTTGTGGTGAGGTTTAGATCCCTAGAGCATGTGGCTCGAGGGGATAAGGTTTTCTTTAGGTGGAGCATGTCCATTAATTCTGGGTTGGACATGGCCTTGTATGTCAGGCAGAGATCAACTCTGAGTAGGTGGTATGCAACCGAGTACAACTGGAGTTTCTTCAGTTGAGCTGCATACGGCATCTGTTTGAGGCCATTGATCCTCTTGGTGAAATACTTCTGTGGTCTTTCCAGCTGTTGCAGATGTCTTGTAAGGTACATTCCAAATGGGGCATTGTACTCTAAGATGAGTCTGATGAGTGATGAGTAGAGGGGCACAATGACCTCTTTTGATCTGGATGCAAACCCTTTTGTGATTAGGTTGGCCACGGAGAAAGATTTTCTAACCAGTTGGGCAATGTGATTATCAAAGATGAGATTACGATCTACTTGGGTTCCCAGATCCCTTATTACATCTTCCATATTTAGGGGACTGCTACCTATTTGGTAGTTTGTGGGTACTTTGTTTTGTCCAAAGGGGATGGCTATGCACTTTTTGGCATTTAGCTTGAGGCCATGATTTTGACACCAGGTATCTGTCTCAGTGAGACCCTTTTGGAGGATGTCTGTGTCAGCCAGAGAGTCAATTATAGCCCCTAGTTTGCAGTCGTCTGTGAACTTGGTCAGCCATAGTCCTCCTGTGCTTGCCTGTACCTCTGAGAAGTATATGCCGAACAGGAGGTGTCCTAGGACTGAGCCCTGGGGAACACCACTTGTAACCAGTGTAGTGACAGACCTAGCTTCCGCAACTGTCACCATATGGGTTCTGTCCATGAGCCAGTTGGCAACCCATCTTGTGACATAGGGGTTTATGTTCAGGCTGGTGAGCTTGTCTATAATACCAGAATGGGGAATGGTGTTGAAGGCCTTAGTGAGGTCTAGGTAGGCTGTGTGTACCACCTTTCCTTCATATATAGCCTTGGTAACTGTCTCAATGAAGTCCACCAGGTTTAGGAGGCATGATCTTCCCATACCAAAGCCAAACTGGGTAGGGTCCAGTGTTTGGAGGTTCCCAATGTCTCTGTTAATGAGTTCCATGATGATGCGCTCCATAGCCTTGCAGACCAAGCTAGTCAGGCTTATAGGGTGATAGTTCCTGGGGTCCGTTGTGGCTCCACCTTTGTGGAGCAGAATAACCATTGCTGTGCACCACTCTATGGGTATGTAGCCTGTGGAGAGGCTGAGTTTGAACAGTGTGTTTAGGTGAGGGGGTTGTTCGTCTTTGAGCTCATGTAGGAAGTAGCCTGGGACACTGTCCAGTCCCATTGATGCTGTTTTTGGCTTTGGAGAGGGCTGTTTTAACCTGAGTGTCTGTGATTTCAGGGACTCTACATTATTCTGGTATGGTTATGGTCCCTTTTAGGGGTGAGGGGGGGTGAAGTTTGCGCTGAACCTCTCTGCAAGGATGTTGGCGATATAGGTCAGTTCAGTGTATTTTGCACCATTCTGAGCAGATCTGAGCATTGCCACTTAGATTCTTGACATAGCTAAAGAATGCCTTGTGGTTATCTTTGGAGTCCTTGGCAATTTTTCTTTCAAAGCTCGCCTTGGATGATTTTATGAGGGATCGTAGTTTCTTCCTGATACTGATCAGGGATGTCTTCCCTTCTTGGGATTTTACTCTTTTCTGTACTAGTTTCCTCCTTCTATTGTATAGCTTGTTTATGACAGGAGTCCACCAGACCAGTTTCCTTTTCTAATAAAAGTAATGCTTTACTACGGCAGTGAGGGAGGAATAAATGGCAGTAGCAGATAGTACTGTAGTTTGATTTTGGTGCAGTTACTGTCATCAGTATTGAATAAGCTGAAGTTGTGCAGTTTAAATAACATTTCAGTTTGCTTATTTATTTGTCTATGTATGCATGTATGTTGTATGTTGATGGCAGGAATACCAGGCCATTGGTTTAAACTTTGACAGTAGTGTGGAAGGTGTCTGACTGCTGCGCTTTTATTTATTTTTTAATGTGTAGTACAGATGAAATCCAGGCCTAGACATGATAACTTTAGCCATGAGGAAAATCCTGTACTCATAGCAGTACTTAGGACATATGGAAAACTTCTTTTTGGTAAAGGGGATCCCGGATAACCAGACAGGAGCATAGCATGGAGTCAAGCAGTTGTTGAAGTCAATGCAGCTGAAGCAGAAACATATCACTGGCACAGTACAAGAGAAAGATAAATGATATGATAGGACATGATAGAAGCAAAACCAGGCAGAATGCAATTTCCAGGATTACTTCATTAGGGGGCTTCTGATACTTATTAAGTTAACACCAGATGATAAACACCTTCTGTCCATCTGTGGAATGATATGACACAGAAGATGGTGTAATTTGAATAATTAGAGACTGGCGTTGGCACTGTTCCATCAAACGAAAACCTGCAGCAGCATTTGCATTCATTAGCTCCTGAAGGTTGGTTTAAAATATATAATTGTCACAATTCATTACTATTAGATCAATCATGTATATTAGCAGCTAATGAAAATGAAGGTAGACTTTATGGAAAGTGATCCACTCCCCTCTTGTAAGCATGCTGCATGGTATGCTTTTACATTGTTCTTAATATTAAAAAGAAAAATGCTGTCATGTCATGGCAAAGAGCTATGTTAATACAGAAATGTAAATTTGTTGTTTATTAAGTGCTTTTGTTTTATTACAGAACTTCATCTGAGCAATAAAACTTTTATACATTGCCCCATTTAAATACCCTAAACAACCCCATTTACATACCAATAATTCAATTATCCAAGCACATTACAAAACAGGTTTAAAGACATACTAACTATATAGTATTGAGTCCACTCAATAAAAGGGCTCAAAAAACTTACAAAATACTTTGATAAAAACATTTAGAAAATGTTGTATAAAATTACATTGAATGTTAAAAATAAACATAAACATACATATAAAAATCACAAAATATTCTTAATAAATTTCATGCAATTATAATTATAAATACAACTTCCCTGATCTCAAACGCAAAATACTATTAATCAAAACCTTGTTTTTAATACCAGGTTGCTGGCTAGCATTCAGATAAAGGAATATGAAAAAATATATTTGAAGGGATTCATATTGGTAAGGCTAAGATGTCTAAGTGTGGGGCATGTCTGCAATGTTGATACCTTCATGAGGGCATTGACATTTCCTGTTGTTTCATACCCTAAGGTGCGGAGTGCTAATGGTTGATTTAATTGCAACACTGAGAGGGTGGTTTACCTGGCACAATGCCTTTCTTATGATGTGTTTTATGTTGGAAAAACAGAGAGGGCATTGAGCCATAGGATTTCTGAGCATGTGTATGTTGTAAAGAAAAAAATATATTAGAAATTCCCTTTATAAACATAGTATAGAATGTACAGATTTAAAAAATAAATTTATTGTTTGTTTTGGAAAGGGTCCCATATGACATTAGGGGTGCTGATTGGGTAGTGCTTTTAGAAAAAAAGGGAATATGTATGGTAGCATACATTGAATACTACCCAGCACCTTGGTCCTAATGACAAGGTTTTGATAGTTGTATTTTTATGCTCTGCAGAAAGACTTTTGGATTTTAATTGTTATTAACGAGTTATAATTAATTTTATTTTTTATTTAACATTTGTTGACCAGGCTAGTCTAACTGGATATATGTCCATTTTCAGTAGAGGCCCGGGGAGAAAAGCTCCAAAAGAACAGGCAATTTAAAACAAAACAAAGGTATTAGGCATATATGGACAAGAAGAAATACATAATAGTTTACAAATGTTAACAATACAGCTAAAATAAAAGGAAAACCTCATTCCTTTAATTCTATACAAAAAATATATATATTTTTTTATATTATTTATTTATATTTTTTTAAGAGAGTGCAAGGAAATAGGGAGGAGAGTAGTAGTGGAACAAAAAGACAAAAGGAAAGAGGAGAGAGAAATACAGAGAGGTTTGGTAAAAGTAAGGTAAGAAGGAGAAGTAAAATCTAATATGAGAAGCAAGGAGAAGGTAGTTCAAAGTAACATGCTAAGTGGCCTAAGGAATGAGAAGAGAGTAGAGAGGGTAAGCATAGGAAGAGAGCATGCAGTGTTGTAAAGGAGGAGAGATTTTAGTCAGGGTTGCTGCATGGACAGAGCCAGTGCTTAGTAAGATGAAGTTTGAGTTTCTTTTTGAAGAGTGAGGAAGAGGAGATCATAGTGAGGTCCTTAGGAAGAAGGTTCCAGCTTTTCCCCACTGTATAGGAGAAAAGTGAGTCACCTGCTTTATTATTAGATTATGTGTGGATACTAAAAGTTTGTGTGAAGAGCGAAGGTTAGAAAGATTTTTATAGGGACTAATAAGTTTAGTACGGATAGATATTTTTTCAGGGAAGTAAAGGATTTTTTGGGTGACTATAAGTTGCTGTGATAAAAGTTGATTTTCCAGTTCCAGCCAGCCAAGTTGTTTTAAATTTAGGCAATGGTGAGATCTAAAAGGGGAGCTGGTAGCAAATCTGGCTACACTATTGTAGGAGGTAGCCAATTTGTTCAGGTTAGTTTTAGATAGATTTGTATATAAAGGTGATGCATACAGGAGAGTAGAGATAAGATGGGAGTGGGCAATGGTAATTCTGGCTGTAGGAGTAAGGAAAGGCTTGATTTTATAGAGGGAGCCAAGCTTTTTATTAATAGATTTAATAGTGGTATTAATATGAGAGTCATAATGATATCTTTACAGACTCAGCATCACAAATAAGCAGTTCAACTGTACCATTAAATATGGGTGAAATCAGCACTAGAATGGGTGTTGCTGATGATAATGATTATGTGGCAGGCAGTGTCCCAGTGTAATGGCAGGCTGTGTCCACTCACAACATGTTAGTAACTACAGGAAGTGACACTGCATCACAAAATCAAACACAGGCTGTCACTCCACTCATGCTTGTACACCAGGATTAAGACTACACGCCTACACCAGTGTCTCCACATGCAGAAGAACAGTTTCAGGATGAAGGCTGGCATTCTGAAGCCATACTGCCCACCATGACAACATTACAAAGAGATGCAAGACCTAGAAATTATTTTGAACTAACACAGAAAACATGTAAAGCATTGGCTGCACAACAGTAAATGTGCCATGACATAGTTAGGACTCAAATGAGTGTGACAGAAAGTCAGCTAGAAATGGTGAAAGTCCTACAGGGTATGTGTGAAGATTTACAATACTACTTTGAATTGGCAGACAGCATGGATAAGGCCATGGTTTCAATAATGTATAGTATGGCGGCACACTAAACAACAGTTGCAGCCTCCATTTGTACACTGGTTAGGACATACCAAAGTCATGCCAAACTCACTTTTACTAGGGGAAGGGGACAGGGTACTGTCCAGCTACATGGGAAGAGATCAAATGATACTAACACTGGCTTTCAATATAGTAATGTCAGTACTCACAATGAGCAATCACATTTCTCACAGGTCATGTCAATGGTCATCTACACCTAGGAGAACTTCATGTTCCAGGTTAAGATCACAGTCTTGCAGTAGAGTCAAGTCACTGACAGCATGATTGACTTCCTCCTCTAGATCACACTATGACACTAACTCACTTTACAGTGCTCATGGTAGCCCATTCCCCAGATCAGGTGCACCATCACAATGCTTATCAATAGGAGATGTGTATGACTCATTTGATCTGGAGTGGCTGCAAATTATAATCATTGATAAATATGACTATGTTCTTGAAAGAATGTTTTGTTGGGGATGTGGGCATACATGTGAAGTTGCTCACTTTACAGCTATTACTTTCACCATACTCTGAAATTGCAGTCACTTAAGTTTCTGTTCAAATGCAATTGTATTATGAAGTGGAGGGGAGTCTATGTACTTCTGTTAAGTATATACTTAAGACTGAGGCAAAAAACAGTGATACATGCATTACTGTTCCATATGCTTATAGTTAGATAAGAAATGACAACAGTAATGAGCAAACATCTCCAGGTCCACTACATCATACAGAAATGACACAGTGAAAACATCTTCCTGCATTATATTTATTTTATTTATTTTACATTTGTTAACCGGGTTAGTCTGGCTAAGCTTTTGACTCATTTTCAGCAGGGACCCGGGGAGAAAAGCTCCTCAGGACTAGAAAACAATTTATTAAATTTTAGTAACATAGTAGTAACAATCAGCTATAGGATCTTCCAAGCAGAGACCTAGAGAGAAAAAAAGCTCCTCAGGCAATTCAGTTATACAGAGTATTAACTACTGGTAGACAAGTATGTGAGTTGTTACAAACAAGGTTTTTATTTATTTATTTATTGACATTTGTTAACTGGGTTAGTCCAACTTGGATTTAGTCCCATTTTCAGTGGATACCCCAGGAGAAAAGCTCCAGATAGTACAATACAACATTACAGTAGTAGGCAAGCACAGCAAACAATAGAAATAAAACTAGCATTACAGTAGTAAACAATAGAAAACAACACTAACAACAGTTAAAAGACAGCAATTTTCTTTCCAAGAAAATGCTATGTAACTGTACTTGTGAGTGCAGAGTGTGAGTTTTAAACAATTAGCAGAAAAAAATGTGACTAGTTACAAAATTATTTAAGCGGCTTAGAGCAAAATGAGTTAACAGTTAAGCAGATGCTTATTTAAAGTGTGTAGGATCTAGGTGTATAGGAGTCTGGAAACAAGAAAGGAAAGTAAGAATGGCTAGTAGGAGATGTACGAAAGGTAGAGTATAGAAGACAGACTAGACAGGTAGGTTGTTTTGAGACTGTAAGAGTTAAGAGTGGTTGGAGATAGAGGAAGGGAAGAGGTAGAAGAGGCAGGGGAATAGTGTTAGAGTTATATTAAGAGTGAGGTGGTGAAATAGGTGAAAGGATGGTGGTTTCACGGTGGTTGGCTACAGTGGCAAGACCACTTTGTTTTTAGGTATTTCCTTGTGGCTAATTTGAAACTTTTGCTATGCTGGAGGGATTTTATTTCCAAGGGGAGTTGGTTCCAGGATGTAGCTGGGTTATAGTTATAGAGGAGGCAGCCTAGTTTGGTTTTGGGTTTTTAGATGTCTAATAATTCTTGATTTGAGCTGCGTAGTGTCCTAGTAGGGGATTATTTGGATATGATAGTGGAGAGGCTGGAATAGAAGGAGGGTAGATAGAGGATAGAGTGGATGATTTGTAGTTGGTATAGTTGGAGCAGCTGTGGGAATTCCAGCCAGTCTAGTTACTGTAGTGTTAAGCAGTGGTGTGACTTGTAGGTTTGGTTAGCTGCAAATCTGGCGATCTTATTATAGGTAGTTTCAAGCTTGGAAATAAGTGTAGAATTTAGGTTTGTGAATATGTGGCAGCTGTAGAGGGGTACTGGGAGTAATAAAGCCTGCGAGAGAGTTATTCAGGCAGTGTTAATTAAGTATTTCTTGCTATGGAAAAGGTGTCCAAGTTTCTGATGAGTTCTTTTTACCGAGTAAGTAATATGAAGATCAAACTTAAGCTGATCATCTGTAGTAACACCTAGCAATTTAGTACTAGATTCAGCTGAGATGATAGCGTTGCTGCAGGATGAGATGGTAAATGTACTTTTGAGTGTGGTGATGTTTTTAGGGAGGAAGAGTAGGAGCTTAGTTTTTTTTGGATTAAGTATTAGTTTGTTATCACTAAAGCAAGTCTCAGTGGTGTAGAAGGATGCCTGGGTAGTTAAGTGGAGGTCATTTGGGTTGTCAGCAATGGTTATAAAAGTTGAGTCATTAGCATATTGCACAAGAGATGACTGGGGACAAGAGGAGTAGAGCAAGTTGGTGAAAATATTAAAGAGTAGTGGTCCAAGTATGGACCCTTGGGGGACTCTCATTTGTACAGTGAGAGGGGAGGATAGTGCAGAGAGCCATTTAACTGATTGCTGGCAGGTAGAGAGATAGTTGGAGAACCAGGAGATAGTAGGGGAAGAGAAATGTAAGTTAGTGAGTTTATCTAGAAGGAGTGGGTGAGAGACAGTGTCAAAGGCTTTAGAAAGGTCAAGGAATAGGCATGAGACAAATGTATTGTTATCATGAGCTAGGGAGACTATGTTGATGAATGATATGAGTGCAATAGTTGTACTATGCTTTGGATGGAAACCATGCTGTGTGGATGTGAGAATGTTTTCCTGGTGAAGGTAATGCATTACCTGCTTGGAATGCATTTTTCTAGGATTTTTGATAGTGGAGAGAGTATGGTAATTGGTCTGAAGTTGGATATGTCTGAGGAGCTGCCCTCTTTGTGAATGGGTAGAGTAAAGAAGTTCTTCCATACAGTGGGGACATAGGATTCAGAAATGGATCGGTTGACTAAGATGGATACAGAATAGGCAAGAGGTTCAGAGGCAATCCGCAGGAAGTAAGAGGGTAGCTTGTCAACAGATGGAGAGCAAGGTTTAAGTTTAGAGAGTAATGACTTTACATAGTTAGGTGATACTGTTTTTACAGAGAAGGAGTTAGGCGGGTTTGGAAGAGGTATAGAGTTTGTAGGGGTGCTAGTGTTGTTTCTGGGAGGGGAGAGAATTTATTATGGAGGTAACTGCTGCCAGTACACCCTCATCACTGCACAAGTGAAGACAGTTTCTGAAGTCATAATTATTTTGAGTATCAGTAAGAAAGAAATCTGGTGTGCAGTGCATTATAATTCTTTAGAAATAACAAATTATGCTTAAAATTTCAGTGTTGCTAGTACTACTTTATATTGCATAATATATAAATTATTAAATCAAAATAATGAAATAAAGCATGTGCAACTATTGACTTATTTACTGATTTGCTGCTATACAGTATCACTGAACAGGAATCACTGAGCACTCAGACAAACAGCTAGTAATAAAAAAAATATTTTAAGAAGAGAGAGAGAGAGAGAGAAACTGTCAGATGAACAGTGACAGTAGACGATGCACCACACAGCATAGCCTGCAGGTATCACTTGTATGTACCAATTATACTCTATATGTTTTTTACCAAAAACTGAAACACTAACCTGCATGTCCTGGTCAATAGTTCTGGATGAAACACCACCTCTTAACCTGTGCAGCTGAATGCTTTGCATGCACCTCTTAACCTGTGCAGCTGAATGCTGTGCATGCACCTCTTAACCTGTGCAGCTGAATGCTGTGCATGCACCTCTTAACCTGTGCAGCTGAATGCTGTACATGCACCTCTTAACCTGTGCAGCTGAATGCTGTGCATGCACCTCTTAACCTGTGCAGTTGGGCTGTGCAGAAATCTGCCATATGGGGTCCTTTATTACTGCTGATGGCTGGTCATCATTAGTCAAAGTGGGCCTAGAACTGGAGGCTTCAGTGACAGCATGGGTCACTTCACCAGCAGACTGGTGCATGATCATATTATGCAGAATGCAATAGGCAGTGAATGCCATATAAGCAGTAGCTAGGTCATACTGAAGGGCACCCCCAGACTCATCCGGGCACCTGAAACAGGTCTTAAGGAGACCAAATACCCTCTTAATCACAGTAAGGTTCTGGATAGGGATGTTTTATATTTCTCCTCCACAGCTCCAGATAGATTTTTCATTAGAGTCATGCACTATGGCTCCAGTGGATATCCAATATTCCCTTAAAAGAGAGAGAGAGAGAAAGCTAGGGGAGGGGATACAAAATGAGAAAATACTTATTAATATGCAGCAATTAAGTTTACCATGAATAAATATTTACTAAAAAAAGAAAAAAAAAATTAAACTTACCAACAAGATGAGCACTGGGCTTGCTACCATGTGGGAATAAGGAGTAAAGTGAGCTAGTATTCCAGATATAAGAATCATGTTCACTGCCAGAAAACTGGGTAGAGATGTTGGTGATGCACCTCCATACATCACACAGTACCTGGCAATTGATGGAATGGCATCCTTCCTATTTCAGTACCACTCACCCTGTAGTGCAAGAGGGACCCTAATTGTGACAGGAATGCAATCTATCACACCTAGTACCTAAGGAAAATGTGCCATTCCATAAAACGCATGCATAGTCCAAGCTTGCGCCTGATGTGACACTGGAAAATTGATGTACTGATTCACATATGCCAACAGTACATTCAGGAACTCCTTCAGTATCCTTTGGGCAGAAGTCTGAAATATCCCAATTGTGTCCCCAGACTGTCTTTGAAAGGTGCCCATAGCAAGTATAGTGACGGCTATGCATACTTGGTGTCACATGAATAGGAAGTGCATGCATTCCTTCAGTGCTCCTATGAGTATGAAACATGCCCTCTGAGACCCTTATAATGTCCCTGTCCACTTTAAACCTATCAAGGGTTTCATGATTATCAAAGTTATAATGAGTAATCCTTTGCTTATATTTCTGCTTTCTTGCCGGGCAAGTATTGCTGTGTATAAGTGGTTTTGGCCCAGCCATGATAAGCAGCTCTGACTTAGAAATAGCAAAGCTTGCCACAACTTATCTCACTGTCCCGATTTTAAGGCTGTCCAATACACAGATGACAGAGCCCAATCTAGTAGACACAATTATTTCCATAATGCAGACTAAGTTCCAGGGAAGTTTTATTAAGCTGTAGCTATAACTGAAGGAGCACTATCTCCTTTGTAAAAAAAGTAGTAAATCAAAACTCTTTTGCAACATGTACAGTAGAAATAACCATTTATCATCAATATCCATCTTTACCCACAGGGAAGCTGTATAAGAATGTGCTAACCTTACTAAATTCCTATATATAATTTTTAGTAGCACTTTATTCTTTGAAATGCCTATCGACTTTATAGTTAACAAGTGCCATCAAATGTCTTATTTATTTATTTAATTTACATTTGTTTCCAGGGATGTCTGACTGGGCCAGTAGCCCTTTTTCAGCAAAGACCTGGGGAGAAAACCTCCTTTACAAAAAAGCATATTACAAACAACAAACAATACTAGAAAAACAAAAACTGTTAAGGGTGTCTATATTGTTTTAAGGCTATTTTTTACCGTGCACCACAAGTTTACTATTATCTTCCATTTTGTAAGCTGTTCTTCTGCTTTGTGATATTAACTGGTCTTTATTCACCAAATTAGCAAATGTTTACAATAACATCATCCTGACTTAGGACTTCCAGACCTATCACTGATATAAATAAAAGAACATAAGCTGGTTATTGTTTTTTTCGCAAACTTGGTATGAGCAGCCAGTCTTTCTGGGATATCCCTCTCCCTCCATAAAGCTTAATAGAATTTCCCCAGATACTTATACACCAAAACTTACCAGTATTCTGTAGGTGGACACTGCTATTGTTTTTGTTGTTTTAATTTTACTCAGGAACTAATACTTCACAGTAAAATCCTCATCTGCTAATGAGAGAGCCTATCTGCATTCAAGCGCATTGCAGATCTCCAGGTTTTCACAACCAGTGTACAGCATTTTTCATGAAATACTAATGACCAAAGCAGCAAGGCATGTTTCATTTTGCCATACATAGATGAAATGTATAGATATGAGGATATAGCAAGTAGTTAGGGGTGTCTAGGGACCAAGTGATAGCAGTAGTAAAATATGTATTAGAGAAGGGAAAATTATAGGAGAAACTAGTGGGGGGAAGGGATGAAGATGTAGAATATAAAGGAGGTGTTCTAGTGCTTTAGAGTTTACTTAGGGAGAGCTGGAGGCTATTACTTAGTGTATGAATTTGATGGCAGAGATGAATGATTATGCAGGTTTTGGTGTGCTAAGTTAGAGGACTCCAAGTTTCTAGTGTGTGTGGTAGATGACACTTGACAGAAAGTGTTGCATATAGCAGTGATTTGTAGGAGAAGTTGGTTTAGGCAGCACACATCTGAAATATGGTGTTTATGATGAGTAATGAGATGGTTTGTGTGTTCAACAGTGGTTGAAAAAATAAAGTGTAAAGGAAATATTTCTATGTTTTATAATTAAAGTTGTATAGATAGATTTTGTTGTGAATTAAGCAGCATTTCATTTTACTGTTGCTGTCATTTGTAAATATTGGTATGACTTTAAGATAGGTATGGTGTGGGGATATTATGGGTTGAGAGTAGAATGTATAAATGTGATGATACAGGGAGTGTTGGGGAATTGAAGTTGGGATGAGAGCAAAGCAGGCCTCAGCCCCCAAGTCATTGCATGAGTTCCAGCAATGGCAATGATTACTGCTTTAGATCTCTTGATGATGATTGTACTTGTCCAATTGGCACAGCTTGGAAAACTGTTGTTACATGTATTGATGACTGGGCTGATGAGATAAATAATATTAAGCAAAGTGCAAACAGAACACATTTAAGTAAGAACATGTCTATTGTCAGTAAAGATGACATAACCTCTACTAAACCTGATAGTACTGAACACAACTTTAGAATTCAGGATACAGGTATCCGGCAAGCTAAGGATTCAGTGCATGCAGAAGAAAATAAAAAAGGAAGAAGTTCATAATAAGCAACATGGAAAAAAAAGAAATGGCTTAATTAATAATTCATTTATTAGTATGCTAAGAGGGACACTGCTTTCTTATGTACCACACATATTACAGAGTGATAAAATTGTTCAATCAGAAAACATTGAGCCTGCAGAAAATACAATCATTTTTCCAACAGAGAAGGTAGAAAAAAAAGTTTCTTAGGGGCAAAGGGAAAAAAATGAACTTGGAATGACTGAAGTAAATTACTGTAAGAAAAAAAAGAGGAGAAAGACTGAAGTTGACAACATGGTTCAAGCTATGGGCATGCAAAGACAGCTGGATGAGAATTCTAAGTTTGCAAATAAAATAAGCAATGAACACTGTGGGATTTATAGGACTAATGGTGAGGAAGGTCATTACTTTGTAACAATTCATAGAGAAGATATTATTTGAAGAATATTCAAATCTAGTCAGAACTTCTATACTTGCAATTTTAGATTCAGTTATCAGAGGAACTGATACTTACTTTTGCAGAGAAGATATTGAACATCAAATAGTGTTACGCTAGACAGGAGCAAAAATCTAGGGTGTAAGAAAGGCCTTAGAATGCCTTAACATAAGGAATTATGGAGCTGTTTTATTGATGTTGGTACAAACAATCTCACCTACAATGTCTCTGATGGTTAATAGGGACCTTCTTAGATAACATAGCTTATACAGATGTTAGGATGTATTTTTCACAAATCACATGTAGACAGAAGAGTCACATCAGCACGAATGAAAATATTTTTTGAGAAAAATACCTACATAAAGATGTCCCTTTAAAAATGGATATATTGAGAGCATCTAAGCTTAAATTTAGGACCACATTGATTTATATGTCGTCTTCATATTGTGTATTATTTGGAACTTATTTGGATTTCTTCCTTGTCATTACTGTAAATATAATAATGCTGTATTTTGAATTTTAATGTAGATATAGAATTACTGTATTAAGGACCTTTTCTACCTGGGCCTCCATTGAAAATGAGTTCACATTGGCCCAAAAGACTTTCCCGGTTAACAAACTGCAAATAAATAAATAAAATAAATGAACATGTTTAAACAAGATGGCATTCCCATATCAAGACAAGGGAAGAGAATGTTTGCAACAGATATAGTATGATATCTGATTAATACAAATCAGGATTTTTACCAGGTCAGAAATTTTACAGTTCACACACAGCAACATTGGATGTACCTCTGATGGCTGTTAATGCTAGTAGCATTAGTAATATTTTTTTTAATTGAAAAATGTGCTATATACTCATTAGACTGATGCTGTTCTTCTGTGTGAAACACAGTTAAAGAACAATCCCCGGGATTCATGAAGCTCGGTGCAAGGACGGTTTTAGCCTTGCTCCGAGAGTCCCCATTACAGATGGTGCAGCAGCACCATATGAATATTTATTAGGGCACGCTGCCGCACCCTCGACGTGCACAGGAAATGTGTGCGAGTGCAGGGGGCATGTTCAAGTGCTCTACGGAGGCAGAAACATGCTCCCACAGTTGTACAACCTGCTATACTTACTATTAGAGCCCACCTCTAATAGTAAGCAATTAATTCAGTGTCTATGGATACTGAAATGTATGCTAAGCATAAAAGAGTGTCCATGAACACTGAAATAAAATCAAAGTAGTAAACACACAAGCACGTAGTGGAATGTTGAGCCCCATCCCTAGAACTTTCACAATTAGATTCCCCATATCCTTATTTTACATTTGTATTGCTTCAATATCGAAAGTGTAAGCAAAGCGCATCGTGTTTGCGTGTTGCTGCCCCCTGCTTAGCGTTGCTTACACACCAAAAATCAACCAACTAGAGAAAAACATGCGGAATTAACATTAACGTCAATAGTGTAATGGTTAGAGCATCTGCCTAACAAGCAAGGCATGCATGGTTCCAGGCCAGCTATAGCACATATCATTTTCCATGTGGAATGTTGTTTTGCTGTATAACCAACATAATAACATGTAAATGTGAACTGGAGTACCACATGAAATGTTTAACTAATGTCATGCAATCAAAGTGGTAGTGTTATAATGAATAAGGCACTAGTAAGCAGGTGTAAGCACAAATAAGCAGTAGAAAACATATATAAGTACCAGTAAGCAAGTCTGAGTGTGCTTGCACTGGTGTAAGCAGTGCCCAGCATAGGAAATGTATATAATTATGTAGATGTATATGCATGTGTATGTACAGATATGTATATATATATATATATATATATATATATATATATATATATATATATATATATATATATATATATAAATAAACAAATAATTAAATAAATTTTATATATATATATATATATATGAAAAATGAACGTCGTGACAATAAAGCATACAAAAAGAATGAGAAGGGAATCGACAGCAACTCCAGTATTATTTAGTGCTGTCAGTGTATGTTATACCCAGCTGGGCAGGGGTGAGCAGAGCACTGCTACGCACACCACAGGCAGGATACTACCAGTGGGAGTAACATTGCTGATCTGCTAAGTCTACTTTATAAACAATCACAGGGTAGTCCGTGGTGGGACTACCCAAAAATTGCTAGGATGGTTGGACCTCTGACCATTACACAAACAAGGGCAGGTATGTTCAAGGACTAAATGGTGGGAGAGCCTGATAATACATGGGTTGGGACAACATACATGTAGGGCCCCTAACACTGGGGAGAGAGCAGTGTGTGGAGGTGTGGCATGGCTGTGATAGCAACCAGAAAATGGATGGTTTGTGTATATGTCGAACACGGGTGGTGTGGAGGAACTATGGGTATGAAATTATGGATCCAGTCATGTCAGGGTTGGATGGCCTGGTTCTAACTGGACCGCCTCATGGAGGTCAGCGAGTTCATTATAAGCATATATGCATACACACATACATACATCTATATGTAGAAGTACATTCCCTGTAACACATTCATTCCTTTCGCAGACATAAATAACATGAAAGTGCCCCTACAAACCTTGGCAGTAGATAGAATAATAGTATGTGCATAAGAGGGAAGGGATGAAACTGCTAAAATGCAGAAGTGTGTACAATGTCTGAAGTCAGTGCTGTTCTCAAAAATCAAATGTGAGGACTTTCTCACACATGGAATCATTCCTGTGATCTGCCTGCTACGGCAACGCCAATCACTAAACTGGTCCTAATTGTAAAATAATTTTGCAGAACTCGTACATTATTAGCTGTCATGTGTAATGTGTGTGTTACCACATAGTCATACCTATTAATTTATTGTAGTGTCATGTTAATGGGACTAATAATGTAATGAAGTATAGAGTCTAATCTTGAAATAAAGACATGTGTGTCCCAGGTGGGACAACCCAAAAACTGTGAATAGTGTCCTATTGATCATTCATTTCACCAATGTTTGTGGACTAAAAATTTGGGATGTCTGAGGATACGTGGAGTGAGATAACCCATGGGATAGGTCTACAGGAGTAGGGAGTAGCCAGTGTGTAGTGGTGTGGTTACACCGTGTATCCAACTGGAGAATGGATGACTGCTGTGTTAGTGTAGTGTTGGGGTTGGTGTTTGGGGAACCAGGAGTCATGGGTATATGGGTATATATGCAAATGAAGCAGCACAGCAATAGTATAGTGGTTAGAGCATCCACCTAACGAACAGACATTCCCGTTTCGAATCCCACTGCACCACATACCATTTTCTATTGGTAATCTGTATATGAACATATTTCGACATCTTTCTGCTGTATAACCTGCATAATAACAATTAAAAGTGAACTGGAGCGAAGTGTCAGTGACATAGAATAAGGCACTAGTAAGCAGGTTTAAGCATAAATAAGCACCAGTAAGCGTGTTTAAGTGCATGTACGTGGGAGTATGCATTGTCTTACACACACACACACACACACATATATATATATATATATATATATATATATATATATATATATATATACGTATATATATGTGTGTGTGTGTGTGTATGTGTGTGTGCGTGCGTGTGCGCGTAGAGATACAAAGATATACAGCTATGATAGGAAACAGCACACAAGAATAACATATGTTCACAGTCTATGCCAATGGAAGTGAGGGGCCCAAGCAAGAAACATGTAACATATAGCATGACCCCCCCGCCCAGCCGGACAGATGAAACATACACACAATCCCGTAAACAATGTAATTAGTCCACTGCTCCCCAGACCACAAGAAGGATACAACTGGGGGGTACACAGTGCTCCCTTAAAATCTAATCTTGGAACACAGTATCCACACGCCAAACAAAGTAAACTGAAACACCAAAAACACGGACAGCACACAATAAGAGAATTAAAAGCACGATTTAATCCACAATCCAAACAAATGAACGTAAGCGCTTTCGGCAGGTTCAAATAACCCGCCTTCATCAGACAACCACAAATTCCAGACCATTTGTTAAATACATTCATATTAAAAATAACTAACCTATCATGATAAAGTGCATTCTTCAATTAAATACAACCATGGCAACCTTAAAGAACTTAGAACTAATACACCAGATACCTGGTTGTATTTCTGCCTTAAAAAGACAAATTAGATTCCTTTAAAACATTGCAAGATATTAAAAACTTAGAGTTTTATCCTCATATGACAACAAAAACAAGCAGTAATGATGTATGTTAGTGCTTTATATTTTCCTACTATTAATATTATTATAAGTAACACCTATTAAAAAATATATGTTTTTTAATATTAAGGCAATATACTAGAAACGCTCCGAAAGACTAATTTGGAATATAAATCATAAAACCATGCCCGAAGCCTATTTTAAAGAGATCCCCTGTATAAAAATGTACCATATGAAAAAACTTTTATGGTCACTGCAAACTATTTATACAAAAATAATAATTACTTCATCTAATGATGTCTAATGCCATTTGGTTTAATTAACCCTATACGGGGGTGTGATGGTAGTTAATAAAAATATTAATAACCAATATGGCAATAATTAATGTAATCATTTACCTATTGAGAGAAAGCCATTTTAGTACACATTTGATAGAAAGACTTTCATTAATACCAGGGGAAACATGAGCCCTAGTCCTAATTTGCCAAAGCAGTTCGTCCATTTCTAACAAAATCTGCCATGGTCCTCCCCTTAAATCAATTTCACGCTGTTGTAATACAAAAAAATGAAACCCATGGCCTGGGAACTCAAGGGAATGCCTTGCAAGAGCATTATTAACATCAAATCTTTTAATAGCATATTGATGTTCGTAGATTCTGTTTTTTAGCCTTCTCTCGGTCTTGCCGATATAGAAGGCTTTACAAGAATCACAAATAGCTGCATAGGTGATGGCTTTAGAATCACAATCATAATGCCCATTACACTTGTATTCCTTCTCATTAATTGTGCATGCTGTTACAACTCTAATGAATTTACATTGTGGACATACACCACATCTAAACATGCCGCACTGTCTATTAGACCTGCGAACTACATTCTTCTGAAAGATGCTTTTCAAATTTTCACCCCTCCTGTATGTAATCTTAGGACAAACGCCCAGAACAGAACATAATGTTTTATCTTCCCTTATGATCTCCCAATTTTTATTCACAACCTCTCTGATTCTGAAAGAATCGAAACAATAAGTCTGTATAAAACTAATGTTAAATCTATTGTTATTAGTTATAGAATTGATGTCATCTGAAGTTGTTGGATGTAAATAATCATTGGGATGTTCTGGGTCATGATTACCTTGGTCAGAGAGTAAGGGCATAAAGTGTCCACTGTGCCTTTTATTAGTGACTTCAGTTAAGATGTTAGATAGTAATCGCTGGGGATAACCCCTAGCGGTAAACATATCAAATAGACTGTTACATTCTAAAGAGAAGTCATCTGGATCACTCACCATACGTGCTGCCCTCACCATCTGACCCTTAACCACCGATTTCTTTTGGTGGTAGGGGTGATTGCTGGAAAAATGAAGAAAAGCATTAGAATACGTTGGCTTCCTAAATATCTTACTTTTTAACTTTTGTTTAGATGAATCTTTAATTAATGTGATGTCAAGGTAGTTGATCTCCTTTTCATCGAATTTATATGTAAATGGATGACTGCTGTGTTAGTGTAGTGTTGGGGTTGGTGTTTGGGGAACCAGGAGTCATGGGTATATGGGTATATAAGCAAATGAAGCAGCACAGCAATAGTATAGTGGTTAGAGCATCCACCTAACGAACAGACATTCCCGTTTCGAATCCCACTGCACCACATACCATTTTCTATTGGTAATCTGTATATGAACATATTTCGACATCTTTCTGCTGTATAACCTGCATAATAACAATTAAAAGTGAACTGGAGCGAAGTGTCAGTGACATAGAATAAGGCACTAGTAAGCAGGTTTAAGCATAAATAAGCACCAGTAAGCGTGTTTAAGTGCATGTACGTGGGGGTATGCATTGTCTTACACACACACACACACACACACACACACACATATATATATATATATATATATATATATATATATATATATATATATGTGTGTGTGTGTGTGTGCGTGCGTGTGCGCGTAGAGATACAAAGATATACAGCTATGATAGGAAACAGCACACAAGAATAACATATGTTCACAGTCTATGCCAATGGAAGTGAGGGGCCCAAGCAAGAAACATGTAACATATAGCATGACCCCCCCGCCCAGCCGGACAGATGAAACATACACACAATCCCGTAAACAATGTAATTAGTCCACTGCTCCCCAGACCACAAGAAGGATACAACTGGGGGGTACACAGTGCTCCCTTAAAATCTAATCTTGGAACACAGACAGGAGCGTCCCTTGCAGGACGCCCCAAAAATTGACATATAACCAAAAGAAGGTAATAAGCCAAATGTTTTTGCCGGGGTGTGTACATACCCGAAATACAAGGGTGTGAAAGCCTGATGACCCATGGGTTGAGACAACATATGGGCAGCATGTAGTGGTGTGTTCAGACCCGACCAGCACCCAGAGTAAGGATGGGTGCTGTAGAGGAGGTGTGGGTGGGGGAACTATGGGTAGATAGTTATGGGTCTAGGTGTGCAGGTGTTGACTGATGTGGGTCTATATGGACAGCCCCAGGAATGTAAGCAATAGTGTTCATTGGGCAGAGGCGTCACCCAACGAGCAGCCACACCCGCTACGAGTTCCACTGCAGCAAAGTTGTAATCTACATGGCAAGGAATGGAATAACAAGATGTAGATGTACATATGTAGAGGTATGTCTGTGTATATCTACCCATAGCAACATGGAGATATGCCTCTCCCTCTCCATATTAAAAATGTATACATACAGAGACAGAATACATATACATACCCACATATAGATATATACATATGCAGACACTCATACACCCATATGTCGTTAGATATATATAGACAGCAATATATAAATATATACATGTATGCATACATATAGATATATTAGTATATAGTAATGTGTATATATATATATATATATATATATATATATGTGTATGTGTGTGTGTGTGTGTGTGTGTGTGTGTGTGTGTGTGTGTGTGTGTGTGTGTGGTTGTGTAAATATAATGTATATAGCTAGGATATGTTACAGCAGTTACGAATTACATAGCCTGTTGACAGGTCATGCATATGGGGATGTGGGGTCCAATCAACAAACGTGTAACACGTAACATCAACCCCCACCCCCAGCTAGACCAGTGAAACATACAGACACACAATAAAAGTAAACACACCACTGCTTCCCAGACCACAGGCAGGGTACTACCAGTGGGAGAGACCTGCCAGGTCTAATTTTGAAACAAAAACATCAATATCCCTTGTGGGACACCCCAAAAATTACTGATCATTGGAGTTGGTTCCTGTCATGAGTCATCAAACCAGGCTGTAGACGTACATGGACCAGTAGGTTGTGCAAGCCTCATAACCCATGGGTCGACACAACATACGAAATGGGTCCTGACACGCAGAGAGTGGGCAGTGTGTTGTGGTGTGGTTAGACTCCACCTGCACCCACAGTAAGGATGAGTGCTGTAGAGGAGGGGCAGGTGGGGGAACTATGGCTATGCAATTATGGGCCTAGGCATGCAGGTGTTGGCTGGTGCAGTTGTATTAGGACCGCTCCGGGGATGTAAGTAATATTCCAAAATGGGCAGAACCTACACCCATACCTCTCAACCCCTAAGAGCAAAGCCACTGGCCAGGACATAAACCATTGGGGGAACAAATAGGGACCATACCTCTCAAATATCTGTGATTTTCAGGGACGTCCCTGATTTTGATTCAAATTTTAACTCTGTCTGTCTTAATCCCTCCTAAAACTAGTGACTTTTGGAGGAAAGGTGGTGAATTACACTTAATGAATAATGACAATAATTAAGTGTTATAAACTCCTTTTAGTTCAGAAAATGTGTATTAATTCACATGCTCTGATTCTGTTAATGTTTCAAGTTAATAGCGCTAATATTTTAAAAGTGTCCCTGATTGTCCCTGAGTGTTTCTTGACTTGTCCCTGACTCAGTTGAAATTTGTCCTCACTTGTTTGAAAGCAAATATTCCACTTACAACCTTAGAAAGCTGATAGAATTATAGGTATGCATTAGCATGACTTGGCTGAAGGATGTGGGGTCCTAAACCCAATTACCTGTCTGTATTTAATGGTGTCATTTCCCAGGTATTTGCCAGACAGGTGCAGATTGTAAGAGGAACACACCAATAGTATAAAGCAAACTCTGGCCAGGCCGCGGATTCCGTACAGTCAACCAGCATGCTTACGTCTAATGGGCAACCATTCCCAATATGGGTCCCACCGCAGCACAATCCAGTTTAAATGGCTAAGTACGGTATGACCATATGTGTCATTGCATAACCCACTACACAACACCTACGAACACATAGTCACAACACCCCACTGTAGGAATGTAAGCTGATGTAATAGGCATCAAAAGGTATTATCGTAGTCCTCACCCCCACCCAGGGGTGTGAGTGTCAGATGCAAGCACCAAATGCAGTGCATTTACAAGTGCAGAAGCAAGCAGGTGTAAGCCTGTTTGGGCACCGGTATGCAAGTATCACATTTGTGAACCAATGTAGAGGCAAACTGAGTGTAAGAAACTGTAACCAGAGGTTAGCATTGCTTAGCTCCATGCAAACCCACACACACCCGCTCACAACTGCTTTAAAGTGCCTTAATCACTCTGTACCCAACAGCTCGTGTTCTGGCCAGCAACAAAATAACCAGCTTATGCAAGGCGAGAACTCTGGATCCTGTACATCACAGTCATAGTAGTAAACTGCTATGCCATGATTGTAATACATATAAAGGAGGTATCAGCAAACTAATCCTCACAACAGGGAAATCAAATCAAATATGTGAACTTAATCTATGTACAGTGTAATGTGCTATAACCTGCCACAGACCATAAATATGTGAATTGGAGTACTGCAGTAAACATAGAGTTGAAGTGTTACTGCAATAAAGATATAAAGCCCCAGGACCCCATACAGTGTATGTACACATGAATGACGGATACCAGACACATATATAACCTGTAATGAGTAAGACATCGTTGAAAAAAAGGCAAATATAATGCTAGATAACCAATAAGCAATGCTAACCGCAGCACAGCCCGACTAAGTAATTGTAAGCAATGTGTAGGGAAGCCAATACAATATGCCCACAGGTACACCTCTTTAAGCAGTGCCAACCTGAAGTAAGCAGGTGTGCCCATAGCTTAGCCTTTTCTAAACTGGCCAATTACAGAAAAGTGCGGGAATCTGGCCCTAGTTAAACCAAAGAGGCAGGAATATGGCTCATAACTGATTGCAGCATCCCCCTGCAGGCAGAATGGCTGGAGTGGGAGAAGGCACTCACTTTAGAGCACAGTGCTGGGGCATCCAGGAGTCCAAATTCATGGTATGGCTCTTGGTAAAGCACCATGACATGAGACTACTGCAGGGCCAGTACCAGGGCTCACAGTACAAAATGGAGGCCTGGGACAGTCTTGTCCGTGACCTCACTAGCGCCACAGGTATCCCCTGGATTGGTGAGCAGGTCAGGCACCATCATGCAGACCTGAAGCAGCGGAGGGGGATGTCCTAGAACAGTGGATAAAGGAAGCAAGGCAGATGCAGAATGCCCCAGAACTGAGTAAGTAGTCCTTCCACTACGTAGTTAGTGCCTAGCTTGTGTATACTATGGATAGGTATGGCTAAATATCAATGTACTTTTCTGACAGATGCAGATGAGTGTGCTGCGAACCAGCAAGCCTATAATGCTAAGCTGCAAAGGATGTGTCGCAAGGCAGGTTAGTAAATAGCCTGCATATAGTCATAACAAATAAATGTAAGAGCCTGAGAAAGTGTTGTACCAGTATAAATTGTGTAATATACTGCGAATAATGGTGTAACTCCTACATTGCTTCTGTTTACTCTGCAGTCATATGTTGTTGTACTGTTGCAGTTATTAGATAGTACTGTTGTAGTAAGCAGTGTTACTCACACTGTGGTATGCAGATAAAATGTGTATGAAGTGCTGTATAATGATGTCAGAAGTGCAAACAGGTCAGTCATATTAGACGAAATACATTGCAAAGCCTCACAACAATTGTCTGATAGCATAGTGTACAGTGATCTTAACTGTAATGCTTTTGTCACACACAGCAGGGCTTTGGATCCCAGGAGCGCCAGTGAGTTGTATGCATAATAACTCCACACAACTGCACACAGTTTGTTAGAATGTTCAGTGAGAAAGCTGTATGCATATATACACTTAACAACTGTACAGATTATGCTAGAATGCTCAAATAGAAAGTGGTATGCATATTCATACCCTGCAACTGTTCCAATTTGCCCAGTATGTCCTAATAAATGGCCCACATCACCTGCCTTTTGCCCTGTTCCCCTGACAAATTAGTGTGATGATCCAAGAAATGTAGGCAGCTGTAAATGACATATAACTGATAGTCAGACTTGTACATAGTCAGAGAATGCACATGCAAACATACCTGTCAGCCCAGCATCTCCCCCAAAGTGTATGACAGCAGTCAGCAGTCTCAAAACATGTTGCATTAACACCTGCATCTTGTCAAGCCTGTACGTAAGACTCAGGTCCCGTACATACTAATCTACAAACATACCATTGTACAATATAATGTCATTGGGTAGTGTAATAATACATGTGAGGGATAGACCACTGCAGTGACTACGAATGTTGTGAAAACTACAAGGATTTATTAGTTGTTAATTGAACTATCCTTCTCTCACCCCTACCATATGTGAAAAAATAACCGATTTACACAACTCATTTGGTGTGTTTACACTCCTAACCTTTGTTGGGACATATGTCCTATTGATTTATAAATATTCACATCTGTTTCTCTGCATGTGCCATGTTAAAATACTCCCATATTGGTGTCCTGTTGCCATCAATGAAACCTGCAAGTTGTTGTAATGGCCACTGTTTACCCACATATGCATGTGTTCTGCCTGATCTGCAACTATGTTATATCTGGTGCCCTGGGTAATGGGAATAGCTATGCATGCTGTTATAACTAATCGTGAATGCTGTTGACTATTACTAACCCATATCTGCCTTAAACATGCTACAACATAGCTCGTATGGGAAGGTTGGTCCCAGTGGACCCTCCTTTCCCACCTCAGCTGGCCATGGCATCGGGCACCAGCACATCTGGGGCCCAGCCTGGGACCGCCTCATCCGTTGGCCCTGCACCACCTTCTGGTGGAACCACTACAAGGGATGGGGCTTGCCCCCCCCCCACTGGGAGCGGGAGCGGACAGGAACCTGTCACCCGTGGTACAGTCTGAGCAGTGATGCATAGGGAGCTAGACAGGGAGATTCGAGACCGCCTATGCCAGCTTAATGGCCGAGTGGTGCAACTAGAGGGTGAGTCTGCCCCTCCTACACAGCTCCCAGCACAGCGTCCTTCTGGGCTGTGAAGGTGCAGTGGTGACTGCCCATGGGTGGGGACCTCAGTCCCACTGTATTCATTTGTGGGCTCATGGGCTTGCGAATTCCAAGCACTTCTCTCAGTCCAAGATGTTTCCCCCCACATGTGTTATATACCGCCCCTGTAACATGTCTTGTTTGTCTTGTCTGTCATCCTAATCAACCTATCCTCCCTGATCATACCTACTCTCCTTCCCCAACATCCCACTCTCACCTAAAATAAAAGAAAAAAGGGCAATCTACTCCCGCAAAAAAAGCACGCCCCATACATAGCTGTCCATTTCACACTAGTGTCCACTGGACACATGTAAACATTTCTAATTGGCATCACAACATACTGTTGTTGTCCTCACTCCTCTCTCAGGGTTGTGAGTGTCCAAATGTACCACCGAATTTATTGCATATGCACAGCCATTGCTGTAGAGGAAATGGACAGCTATGGACCTGCACATCCCTAACTACCTTGCCTACTGTCTTTCCCTCTTTGTGCCCCTTTTTCACCACTTTCCTATCAACCCTTTTTTCTTTTCTTTTAAAGAAATTAGCACGGAGGTAAGTGGGAGTAAGCACTTTTAAGCAGCAGTGAACAGGTTTCTGCCTGTTTGCATGGGGGTAAGCACTACCTGCACAGGTTAAGCAATCAAGAAGGTAACTGAGTGTAAGCAACTGTAACAAAAAGTAACCACTGCTTATCGTCACTCAAAGCTGCGCATGCCCACTCACAACTGCTTAAAAGTGCCTTAATCACTCCATATCCAACAGCCCTTGTTCTGCCCAGCAATAAAATAAACAGCCTTTGCAAGGCTCGAAACGAGGACCCTGCATACCACAGCCAATGTGACTTACCACTAAGCCATGGCAGATATACAGGCATTGGATGTTATCACAAACATAGCATCCAGCACAGTCATTCAACAGTATACAAAATGTATTCCATTATGTAGATGTATGTGTGTGTTTATGTCTATATATATATATATATATATATATATATATATATATATATAAATATATATATATATATATATATATATCTCAAGAACATACCATGTGACAACAAAGCATTAAAAAAGAATGAAAAGGGAAACACCTGCAACTCCTGTATTATATGGTGGTGTTGTCCTATGTAATATCAAGACTCCCTCAGACAGACATGTGTCATTAATACAGACAAACATTTGTACATTGGCCAAATACATTACTTTGTGCATTTTATTTACATTAACAAAACAGTTCCTGTCCAATCATGATGTGAGAACAGTACTCCTGCAAGGTGCAGTGTGCGACACAATCATCATTAAAAATTTAAATGGAGTAACCATAGAGGGACCGGTAGTGTCATGTGTATAATGGGGTTGTCTGCATCACATGTACCTGGAACCTTTAGGAGTCATGTGTATACCAGGATCGTGTGCCTGAGAGAGGGGCGAGGGCAACAGTAGTATGTTGTGATGCAAATTAAAAAAATTACATGTGTCCAGTGGACACGTGTGTGACAATGACAGCTATGTATGGGGCAAATATTGTTCTGGGAACAGATTGGCCTTTTGTTTCCATTTTTGTAAGGTGAGAGTGGGATGTTGGGGAAGGAGAGTAGGTATGCTTGTGGAGGATAGGTTGGGTAGGATGACAGACAAGATAGCATACAGGAGCATTATATGACACATGTGGGGGGGATACACCTTGGACGGGGAGGAGTGTTTGTTAGTCACAAGCCCATGAGCCCCCAAAAGGAAACAGTGGGACGGAGGTCCCCATCCATGGCCAGCCACCACTGCACCTTCACAGCCACAAAGGTGGCTGTTCTGGGTGCTGTCTAGGAGTGGCAGGCTCACCTTCTAAATGTGACACTCTACCCTTGAGCTGGCATATCTGGCCTCCAATCCCCTTATTGAGCCCCCTACGCACCACGTCCTGGACTGTACGATGGCTGACAAGTTCCTGTCTGTACCTGCTCCCGGGGGGGCAAGCCCCATCCTCAGTGATGGTTCCACCAGAAGGTGGTGCAGAGCCAACAGAGGTGGAGGTCCAAGGCTGGGCCCTAGACATGCTGGTGCCCAGTGCCATGGCCAGCTGAAGTGGGATAGGTGGTTCGCCGGGACCTCCAATCCCATACTGCCTATGGTGTTGCAGTTTTAACACAGATATGGCTTAGTAATAGTCAACAGCATTCAGGATTACTTATAACAGCATGCATAGATATGATCATTAACCCAACACAACAGATGGCATACATGTGCAGAGATAGCACAACACATGCATATATACTGCATGATATCTGTACAAAGCGTAGATGACTTGTGACGGCAGCTATGAACAGTGGCCCATTATTGGCATGTCACTGTGATAACCTCAGACAATGACTGTCATACCACTGTTTCATGTGACGTATGTCCAATCAGGGATGCAATGACAGTAAATCTCATCACTATCATCATGTACTGACTGCAATCCTCACACTATGCTTCTGCAGTTCACAGATGTGTGTTCTGTGAGTAACACAAGAAACAAATGGTTCCACACACTGACCAATCTACAGATGACCCTACAGTTGGGGGTTTCCTCACAAACAGAGCACTGTCTTGTCAGTTATTAAAACATGCAGACTAACCATTACCACACACAACCTGTTAAATTGTCAGTAGTCTAAATGAAGCATAGCTACACTTACATGCTGCAGTCATGTCTAGCACATCACCTTCCTGTCTTTAGGCTATTTTCTACTGTGTATGTTGTTTGAGGAATATCCAGATATCATCTGTGATGCTGTTTACCAAACACCAGATCCAGGTTCCACTCACAACGACTGTCATGGGCAAACACCGACATGATGTTCCTAGATATTGTACTGTGTTTCCATGCAATTGGCTATGGGAATGTCACCACAGCTGTTCCACATGCAATCAGCTAGAGGAGGACTGCAATAGGTGCAGAGGCCATCACCTGATCATGACCATCACTTACAAAACACAAGCTGCTGCTGAGCAGTTGTACAACTCCACATCCACCAGAGAGTGTGTGGGAGGGACAAACAGAGGCAACGTACATCAGAGAAGGGCTGGCAGACTAAAACCTAAACATCATCTGTCACACACCTACCAGTACAGGGGGTCAAACCCCTGACTGACTAGCCATTACTATTACAACTGCATGCAGTTACTCCATGTGCCACATAGCTGACATATTGGTGTGCTGTAAGAACATATATGTGTGCTGGTGAGTGACGTCTGCAATAGAGGTATAGTAGACATACAGTAGGTGTAGCACACATGGCTGTCCACATGAAGAGATGTCATTGTAAACACAACTACACTCTCTAAGGGACTCAGACACATTGGCACACTTTGGCAGGCTCACAAATACACTTCCTAACTACTAAGTTTGCCACACTACAGTAATGCACAGGTATTATATGCACCACAGGGGATATCCTGAGGTTTTATGGGCTAAGGCATGTGAACGTGTCTGACATCAGTCAGTATGCAAATGGGTGTTATACTGGGTGTGACTGTGGTTGGGAACATCATACCCACATGCAGACACGAGGTGCCAGTACTGACATGCATGTGTGCATTGCTTCATGGGTGTGTAGTGGTTGGCTGTGCAAGATGGCTGTACAAGGCTGGGTGAGGGGTAATTCTTGGCATCAGGTCACCTGACAATGGTCTGCAGTTTGGTTCAGGGGTGTAGTGTCTGCAATGTCCCACACAGATGGGTATTGTATGACCTGCCCTGTCATCCTGGTTACCATTGTGTGTGGCCAAAGCTTTGCAATGCATGCCATGTCTGTGTTTGATAGTCCTTGACATGGACAATGCCTGGGATGTGCATGTCTCACAATAATGTACAGTGACATGTTTAAGTGTACCTGGTTTGCCTGGCACATGTGTACACTGACTGTTATCATCAGATGTGCCAATACTGGCCTGTGCCAATACTGGCCTGGTGTAGCAGGACCTGTTAATAGACAGCAAGTTGACCCTGCACCTGCAATGATAGCATGATACAGTTATTCCCTGGTGTCAGTGGCATCTGTCCATACAGGGCATGTGTGTAAGGCATTATATGTCCTTTTCCTATGTGGATCACATTTGATGGATCCACATATGTTGCGGGCATCAAGTGGGGAACATAGTGAAGGCGCATTGTCCGCAATTATGTGCCTGTTATACTGTTGGACAGGGTGCCATGCCCTCTGTGGCCCACTGTAATCACACCATGCCTACTATCTGTCAATAATGTGAAGGGTACTAGCAACACAGCGGGATATTCTAGGCAAGTGTGTTTGTGTATGACACATGGGTCCAGACCGTATTCTTGCTAATAGTAGGGTTGCTTACTGTGTTCACCAGGCCTTTTGCCAGATGTAGGGGTATGGCTTGCCAACCCAGTCTCTTGGAAGATTGAAATCTGTAAACCTCGTGAGGTGGACATTGTGACATATAATATGGCCACCATATAGGAAAACTACAAAACCCACTCTTCAACATGTCCAGTGATTAGATATTCACAGCCACCTCCACACAGGCTCTGACTGTCAAACACACACAAACACACCTGCCATGTCTTGGAATAGAACTCCTACCTATAACACTGTGGCATTACACAGTTATAGCACACACTATGGAGATTATTGGACTACTCCATCCCCAATGGTGTATTTCACATGGAATGACATCAGCAGGTTTACCAAAGTAGGGCATTTCAGATTTCCTGCAAGTGAGTAGCCCAAAATGCATTGCTCACAAAACAGACAGTGAGACACACACAATAAGTCCACAACTGACATGTGTGGGTAAAGAACCCATAACCAGAATCTATATCACCCTACTGCATGGAGATGTTTTAGGACACACCACAATGATTACTAGGGAGCTTTTTCCCCAGTGGTGTATTTTACAAGGTATGACATCAGCAGGAGTACCAAAGTAGGGCATTGTAAATGTCCTGCAAGTGAGTAGGGTATAATGCATTTCCCCCTACACAGACATTGAAACACACAGAAAACATACATAACTGCCATGATTGTGGATGGATCCCTACCACAGTTCTAAATCACACTCCAGCGGTACGCAGTTACAGGACACGCCACAGAGATTACTGGGTTATAGCAGTCCCAGAGGTGTATTTCTAGGTGGGTGACATCAGCAGGGTTGCCAACAGTAAGTATGTGAATCATAAGGAGTGTGGTACTGTAAAAAGCATTGTTCCTTTCTCAGGCAGATAGATACTGTTGGCATGTTGGGGATTAGAACACCTACCAAACTAGTTGATCACACTGCAGCATTACGCAGTTACAGAACATGCTACAGAGATTACGAAGTTGCAGCAGTCATGGGGGTGTATTCCTAGGTGGGTGACATCAGCAGGATTGCCAAAGGCGAGTATGTGAATCGTAAGGAGTGTGCGTACTCTAAAAAACATTGCTCCCATCTCAAGCAGCCAGACACACACACACAGTTAGTATGTCTGGGATTAGAACACCTACCAAACTAATTTATCACACTACAGCATTATACAGTGACAGGACATGTTATAGAGATAACTGGGTTACAGCATTCCCAGAGGTGTATTTCTAGGTGGGTGACATCAGCAGGATTGACAAAGGTGAGTATGTGAACCATAAGGAGTGTGCTTACTGTAAAAAGCATTTTTCCCTTCTCAGGCAAACAAACACACACAGTATATCTGGGATTAGAACACCTACCAAATTAGTTTATCACACTACAGCATTACACAGTTACAGGACATGCTACAGAGACTATTGGGTTACAGTAGTCCCAGAGGTGTATTTCTAGGTGGGTGACATCAGCAGGATTGCCAAAGAAGAGCATTTCAAGTGTACTGTGAGTTGTACATGTCTTGTACCTGTGTATACCCGCTGCTTACTGTTGTGAAAACACATTTACACCCGCTTACAACTGCATAAAAGTATCTTATTCAGTCTTAAATAACATTATCAACAAGTCTTGCAGATCATGAACCCTGGACAATGCACACTGAGGTCACTGGACTTACCAGTGAGCCACGTGGGTTGTATAGAGGTTTCATGGTTTTTATAATACACATATAATACACATTCCAAAGACATGCATCTGGAGCATTTCTCCCCGGGCCTCCGCTGAAAACAGGCTCTGTGGAACCTAGTCGGACATTCCCGGTCAACAAATGTTAAATAAATAAATAAAAAAAAAATAAATAAATCTTACTACAGATATTCCACAGTACTGGCAATACATGGGACAGTCACTTTATGTACATATGTACAGTACCCTTGAATGTACTGTACTCTGTGAAACAACATAGACAAGTCTATATCTGTACAACAGTCATAACTACATACATATATGCACCTATTGGATGTGTACACACATACACACACACACACACACACACACACACACACACACACACACACACACACACACACACACACACACACACACACACATATATATATATATATATATATATATATATAATATATATATATATATATATATATATATATATATATATATATATATATATGTACACATGTCTGAACACCCTTTGTGACACAGAAGTGATCCAAAGGGAACTGACGTGTATACAAAACAGAGGCATCTCTTGTTGTATAACATTTAAATCATAATCAGTTCACCAGAGAAGGGATGGTTGTTGTGTATGTGGAGTTTGGGGTGGGGAATGATGGCTAAGGAAATATACCCTGGGGATTATGGAGTTTGGGTGGGGGAATGATAGGTATGGACATACACTCGACAGTGGCACAGGAACACAACATACCCAATTGTAGTCTTTCTTGACTGTCAAATTCTTTTCTATTCCTATGTAATAATTTGTAGACTCCACTCACCACAGATGACTACCATGGTGTGCAGCACATTAAAAGACTTAACATGTGTATGTCTGGCTAGTAGTCTCACACACACACACACACACACACACACACACACACACACACACACACACACACACACACACACACACACACACTTGCCAGTACTGTGCATACACGTCTTGCCTATGTAAAGGTAACTAGTAGAGTTGTATGCAGTTGGGGTATGTGTCACAGACATCATACAATTACACTTACTCTGATTCTGCTTCTGAGCTGCGTGACATCACAGGACTGATTACTTGCAGTGGGGTGAGGGGGAAAGGGTAGTTTTGCAGATGACAAGGATAAAGACCAATGCAAAAGATGGTTTCTCTTTGGAAAGCAGCAAAATCCACTGTTATGACAGGATGCAGACACAGATATGCAACTACACTCAACCATTTGCTGATGCACACACTCACACACACACAGACACACACACACACACACACACACACACACACACACACACACACACACACACACACACGCAGTTCTCAGTGGTGGCATCAGAATTCCTGCCTATCTACAGATCACTATTACAGTACTACGCAGTTACAAGACATGCCACAGAGATTACACATTTCAAGGCTGTCAGAATGCCCTTCTAAGAGTGAGGACAACAAGAGGGATACTGACAGTTATGTACATAGCTGTAAACCTGTGTGTTTAAAGTAGGAGTCCATTGCAACCTATGTGCACAAACATGACACATCATCTGCAGGTAAGACATAGATAGGCCTGAGAGGTATAGTTGTAGCACAACAAGCCCTGAACTGGAATATGCCCATCTGTGGAATGGACAACTACTATCACTATACAGGGTTACAGTGGTCATGCTCATACACAGGGGTGTAGCTAGGATTTTCAAATTTGTACTCACAGCTCTCAAACTCCTACCCCCCCTCCCCAGCTAAGCTACGGCCAGTCTCGTAATTCACGGTTCGCTCTTTTAGTGTCGATGAAGAGGCATTCGCTGTAATGCCTCTTCAGTAATATAATATAGATTCACTCAAACTCGGTTCCTTGAATTGAAAATGAACCTGAAAGTCAGTTCTTTGAAAAATGCAGCATGGTAGTTGGGGTAGAGGATTCATGCTTTTGTCTTCTGTAACTAAGGTACAGGTTTTGAGCTTGAGTAAATTACTTGCCACCTGCTACCCCTGACTAGGGTGTTTCATTCACACACCCTACCTATCTCTTAGTGCAAAAAATATGGACAAAGCCTAAAATAAACAGGGACAGATATTAAATAATGTTCTCGTGAACTTAGCAAGTTGCTAGAATAACAGGATTTGTGCTAGTATGAGAAAGTTGCTAGAATAACAGGATTTGTGCTAGTATGAATTTTTCTAAAGGACTCTGAAACTCAAATGTCTGTCATTATTTAGCAACTTCAGCCTTCAATGATTTTCTAGAAAATCACAAAATTTTTGAGGAACAGACAAAAAATATGGGGCAAAAAATGTGGACATTCTGCAAAATTTGGACAGTTGAGAGGTATGCTAGCTACCTACCACACACACACACACACACACACACACACACACACACACACACACACACACACACACACACACACCTCTCAACCTCTTAGAGCAACAAACTCATAAATAAAACTGAGGCAAAGGCCCAAATATAAGGACATTTTTTTAAATATTGCTCTTATAAACTTAGAAAGATAATAGAATAGTAGTAGGTCTTGCATTAGTGCGAATTTTCTGAAAGGTATGAAATCTGAAACTCAAATGTCTGCCATTATTTTCTAACTTCAGTCTTTAATGCTTTACCACTAATTTGCCAGAAAACTGCAATTTTATGAAAAACGGACCAAAAATTTGATGCAAAAATATAAAATTGCCAGACAATACAGCTGGGAACCTGTCAAAGAAGGGACACCATTTTAATATGAGCACAGTTAACTTGAGCAGCTGACAAAATTAGAGAATCTACATGCATTTCTGAAATAAAAGTAATGTATAACTCTGATCATTACAGTTATTTATAAAAGTAAACCCTCCATGTTTTCTTCCAAAATTGCCATTTTGCAGAGGGATTATTAGGGGGAGAGCAACATTTTGAGCCAAAATTGGGGACAGTTAAGAGGTCTGGATATTCCTAATTCTATAAAATGATTTATTTGCACATACCTCTCAACCTCTTAATGCAGGAAATCTGGACAAGGCCAAATATATTGGGGGAACATACAAACAATACTAAAAATTGATTTTGTATAAACTTAAGACAGTTGATAGAATATCAGATCTTGCTTTAGCATGCATTTTTCTGAAGATTATGACATCTGAAACTTAATGTCGGTCGTTATTTAGTGACTTCATTCCTAAAGTATTTGCCAGAAAAGTTTTATTTTGCATTTTACAGCACGAACAGCAATACATATCTGCTAAACAAAGCAATGCAGTCTCACAATGAAACTAGACTTAGCATTAAAACTTCTCTGCCCTTGAAACTCACATTCATTGAAACAGCATTGAAACCCACATTCAAAGAAAATACATTTTGCCAGTGGCAGATAAAGATGAACTTTGGGCTGTTTTCAAATCATAGGCCCCTTGCACATAAAACATACATGTGCTCTTTGATACACCTTCCTGATTGTATTAAATTATATTCCTTGTACAATACAGTATAGTTGTTAGACAGCATTTTAAATTTATTGTTTTGAACATTTTTCCAGTAAACAATAAAACAAAATGCATGCACCAATAATGACAAAACAGCCCAATGCATAACATTTCCATCATAAAAGTCTACTCAAACTTCTACAGTCCACCAGTATCAGTAAATATGCACAATCTCTGAACTAGTAAAAGCCATCTATATAATTCCACATTAAAGAAATATGTAACTAATGAAGAGGCTGCTGCTAGCAAACAACTTTATATTTCATGGTTTCATCTACAAATAATGTGCCTGTTGCCCTTGAGGAATAAATTGCCTATATTGCATTAAAAACAATGATACGCTAGTAATATTGCAATAGGGAATGGATGGCAAACCGATAACAGGTTCATAGTTACTACTAGATATCTTCGCCAAAACGGACTGTAGCATCCACCCCACTTTACAACACAGTACAGTATCAGCAATGCATCTACCTACTGTGGGATAAGAACCCACAGCCTTCTGCATCAAAAGCAAGTACACTACCTGTTGTGCTATTAAAAGTACAAGCAGACTCTTTAGTTCCCCTGCAGCTCTCAGCTCCTTGTAAAATGTCGACACTCAGCTGTATCTCTGAACTTTGCAGCACAAGAAATCTGGAAAAAGCCAACATTTATTGGGGGGGGGGGGCAAAAACCAGGGACACATTTTAAACATTGCTCGTATAATTTTGGAAAGTTGTGTTATCATCATGCATGTCTTGAACCCAGAGCCATATGCACTACAGTTAGTGCAACATACCACTATGCTAAATCAGCAGTTTGAAAGATAGGAAGACAAACTTAATGGCTATTGTTTAGATAGCTCTCAACCTCTTAGCACAAAAAACCTGGAAAAAGAAAGCCAATAATGGGGGAATACAAATTCAGTTTTCACTTCACACCTTAGCACAAAAAACCTGGATAAACAACAAAAACAGTAATGGGGGAAATGCAACTTCAGTTCTCAGTTCTCACTTCTCACCATAGCTCACAGCTGTTAGAAAAACAAATCTAAGCAATGTTCAGAAATGGTGGTGGTTAGGGACTTTAGGCTCTTCTTACTCTGAAGCAAAGGTACAGGGTTTGAGCCTGAACACCTATAGCCAGCAGATGTATTATGTGGGGGCATTTACACATATGCACACCTCTTTCCAAAAAGGTGGGTAAATAATTCTTTCTACATCTCTATGGCTGCCAACCATCAGACCACCCACACTGAACTTAAATGTATCCTTTCCTTAGAAGTGAGAGTCATATCCACTAGGGTGGGAGCCACCAGTGGGGTGGCATCATTCAGATAGACTGCAGGGTTTCTTGTGCCCTTGCTGGCATATCAGGTATAGAGAAGGTTTTATCCAAACTATGATCTCCCACAGATGGAGGGACATGTCACCATGTGGTTCACAATGCCTACCTGTAACACAAATACATGTATCTGTACACCTATTCAATGAAGGCTACTGCCAGCTGTCAGTCTGATGAACCACATGCCTACCTTCCAGGTCATTGTTCCATCCCTTCCTCTGAAGGATCACTTTACCATGTGACTTACTTCACTCCTCTTTCTCAACTTAGGCATTCCCATCCTTCCTGTCAGCTCCATCATGCACATTGGTTGCCTACATTGCAATTAGGGTTTTATCTCTCTATGCTAGTGGGCTAGCTAGAAAGAAGGTTAGATGGTAAGGTTGCAGTAGCAACACCCTCTATAGCAACACTGCCAACAAGCTAGACTACCCAAGACAAAACCAAGCACATCATTTTTTTTTCATAACTTAAGCCATGATTTAAATAGTAGTTAGCTCTGAACAGTCACTATTTGATAGTCAAATAAACAGTAGTCATTACACAAGATTCAATATGCATGCATTTAAGCTCATAAATTAATTACTAGCCAAAGTATTTAAAACTGAATAATAAAGTTGTTTACTTGAAATAAATTAAAATATTTAATATGCAAATGGAATAAGCTTGTACAAGAAATTTCAACTAAATGTTCTGAATAAATAGATGACAGACAGCAAACACTATCATCTAATCTAGATCCTAACTAATTTTAGGTAAAGATATGTCATGCTACTAGTTTGCAAGATCAATACAATCAGTATAGAACTTGCAAACATTTTACAGGTAGCTGTGCCTTTTTGGGTATGTTCCGTCAAGAAAATCCAGCAAATCCCTCACTCTCAGTCTCTCTCTCTCTCTACTCTCTCACATAGTGTGCACACACACACACACACACACACACACACACACACACACACACACACACACACCTCTCTTACCTGATAATCTGTTTGCGATTGCCTTCCACGCACTACATCTTCAGATTTCCCACTTGTAGCGATAATCCATTTGTGATTGTCTTCCTGCACATTTCCCGCTCGCAGCCAGCCGGACATGACGAAAGCTCACTTCCGTCTGGCTGGTATGCTCCTTAAAGGAGCCAACACTGTTTTAAAAAAGAAAAAAAATATGTATGTACGTTTTTTTTTTAAAAAAAACTACCCCCTCTTCTAAAGAAGTTGTACTGAAATCAGTACAGTGCGTATGCCTCCCGACGTCCCTGCTCATACACATAGAATCACAGGACTTGTTTGGATGCATTGACTCCAATTACACAAGGTGACAGTGGGCATGCTCATACACTTAGTAGCACAGGGCCGTTTGGGATGCACTATGACTACAACTACACAAGGTTATATTGGGCATGCTCATACACTTAGAAACAAAGGGCTTGTTCCGATGCACTGACTCAAATTACACAAGGTGGCAGTGGGTATGCTGATACACTCAGGGCTGTTTGGGATGCACTACAATTCTAACCATGGAAGGCTACAGTGTGCATGCTCATATACTTACATGTACAGGACACATTGTAATGGACCCCTACTGTAAAAACCCAGGTTTACAGCTATGTACATCTTAACTGTCAGTATATATGCACATCATACAGATTTACTACCAAATATCTGTATGTGGCCCGTAAATTATATATCTGTGCCTGTGCTGTGTGATACACATGCATACATGTACATGAAGTATTAACATATATATATGAAGTATACACAATCATGCATGTGTGGAAGTGACAGACAATAGGTTAACTGGGACACACAGGAGGATGCTAACTACAGCATGTGTCACACACATTGCTGCCCTGAAAGGCATACATTGATAGCAGGTTGTGTGGATAGTGGCATTATACTTGGAACAGTGGCATGTGCAAGTATAATATGTGAGCCCCATTGTCTAATGGTACTGAGGTGCAGGTGTCAAGATGACCTCACCCGGCTGCGTTAGTAGTTGTCATTATTAGCAGGACCGCTACACTAAGTTTATCTGACATTGGTCATATACACAACATCTGTTGGTGTCTGTCACCTTAGATGTAGCATTTGATACCAACCACATTACTGCCACTTGCAGTGATGTCATGGTACGAGTGGAAATTGTTTGACCAAAACAATGGGCCAATGTCCTGTTGTAATCATGAGGTTGTCCAGTGTCTGTCATTCTGGGATGTCATGACTGAAAGACAAACCTTTGTCGCACAGCACATGCATCTATGATTCAAGGGAGTGTGGATAATACCTAGGTCACATTTACCCATATAGTGGCATTTAAAGGCAAAAGTCCTAATCACAGAAGTAACACCCTGACACCTACAAGACAATTGCATTGGATGCTTATGCTAACCAGTGCTAGGTGTGTGGCTTTCGTAATCCATTCACTCAATGTAGAACCTAAAATGGGGAATACTGACATCTGTGCAGTGAGGAACACCTGGCTGAAGGCTTTGTAGTGCACAATGGCACTACCACCATATAACTCAGATCCAGACATGTGGGCCATAACACTGGCACCATTCCAGGTGGTGGTGTCCACATATTCATAAAGGCTACTCACAAGTAAAGACCACTACTCTGGCATAAGTCATCACAGATGAGTCATGTACAGGTGGCAAAAGCTGCATTCTAGGGTGCATCCTTATACATCCATCACCATGCCCTCAGACTACCAACACACATCTATACATGTGGTATGACACCAAATAACCTTCGATTGGTGGACTGTACGTAGCCTTACATCAACTGTGCAAAGTACCCATGTACTGCCACAGTTGCATAATGTGTTACGCAATGCAATTATACCACTGTTTGTAACCAGGTCAGTTGTACACATACCAGGGTCCCTCAGATGTTGTCAGCATTAACATAGTTGACTCTTGCTGTACACCAGTAAACAACACCCTCATGGTTGGATATGATCTAAATGTACCTGCCCTACATCCTACACTCATACAACATAAATGAAAATGCCATAGCTGTTGTTGTCTTTTCTACATACAGGTGGCTACATTCAGTACACACATGCACATGGCAGATAGGTCCTTGGCTGCTGAATGATAACAGTACATAAGGTTTGATATATATGTTGACAGAGGTAATATTCCCTCTCTACTGGTCACCCATGACACCTATCATATCATACAACAACCCATGTGGCATTTATGTCATTAGACATGTCCACCTAATGCAATGCCTACAAACATACCCAAATAACAGGATCATAAGACTTGCACACATGGCCTGTATTGACAGACTCAGGTAAATACAGCTATGCTCTGTATGTTCCTGAGTAGTTACAGGTGATATGTCCATGACATGTACAGCCATGTGTGCCCACAGCACCTACATATACCCCATGTCAACAATTGCAAGCCATGCATGCTGTGTGCTGTCTGGACATTAACTTTATTACCACAATAGCCAAAACATGCTGGGGTGAGATGTTTACAAGCCACAGACCTCGCACATGCTTGAATGAGTGAATGCCTAGCTCAAACAGAGCACATTTCTGGCACTCTTCCAGTAATCATGAGGTGTGTGTGGCATATATGAAGTGCTCACTGTTGACCATTGCAGTGCCCTGGCTTCACCATGGAACTGTCAAGTAACAGTTTGTGGGATCATGATATGGAATATTGCTGTTTGTGTGTCTTGCTGATATGTGCCGTTGGCATGAATGTACACTTGGCTACTCTGTGAAGGTGGTTGTGTGTCCTACCAGTACATGAATACAACATCCATTATGGTGTAAAGCTCGGCTAGGTTTCACACATGGTGTGGGGAATGTGTGGAATGTATCCTCTTGAACTGCTAGTCCACTTACTGATGGAGACTGCATATCAGTACATGTATTGATGTGTGTTTAGATTCCATGCGTGTGCAGTGTCTGATGTTTGAAGGTGACTGTTGTCTTAGTACATCATGCTGTTGCAATGCAGCCTCAACATTGCCAACTGTATATGGTGATATGCTCAAAGTACAGTAAGCTGTACTTCAGGTATGGACAGATGTTTGGACATGACTAATAAGTGGCGGGGCTACTTTGCAGATGAATGATTACTGAGGACATCTCACAAGTGTGTTACAACCATTCCTACAATAACTTGTGTAACTGCTATGCTATGGTTCTGTTAATTGAAGTGGTTGACACACAACGCAAAATGCAGTAAGGGTGACACTGAAGGCAAACCTCTTGATACCTTTAACAGTAACACCTCCCCTGTGCATATATTGTGCATATATCAGCACCGGTGGCAAAGGAAAGAGTCAGTATGCGTTGTAGCACATGTGATAGTGCTGTAACTCTGTAATACCTATCATGAGATAGGCAGGTATTTGATTCGCAGTACTGGCATGTGTGGGTTTGTGTGTGTCCATATATGTCATGTATGATGGAGAATACATCCCAAATGTTTTTCACTCTCCTGAACACTGTGGTAGACATAAATACAGAGTGAAGTGTAGAAAGAAAGGCATAGGCAGGTGGTTGAATTCACACATGTCAAGTGTCTGTATGTGTGTAACATAGGTGTATATCTTTGTGAATGCCACAGTGTGTGTGTGTGTGTGTGTGTGTGTGTGTGAGTGTGTGTGTGTGTGTGTGTGTGTGTGTGTGTGTGTGTGTGTGTGTGTGTGTGTGTGTGTGTGTATGTATGGTTGTTCGGTCCCTGGTGTGAGGCTCTATTTTATGAAAGTGAAATGTTAAGGCCCCCTACCGCAATCCACTCAATGCAATCTAGTATCCCTGTTGATGTCATCAGTCTTAGAAGGGAATTCTAACCGCCTGTAAACATGAACACCCTGGGGTGAGACTTGTTGTTACATATCCGACTGATGAACCCCCCACCCCACATTCACTCACTGCAATCTAGTATCCCTGTTGATGTCCTCGATTTTAGCCCATTCTGACTACCTGTACATGTGTAATCTTTGTGGCGCATCTTGTAAATGTGTAGTACTATAATGATGATTTGCACATAGGCAGGGGTTCTCATCCCAACACTGGCAACTGTGTGTGTGTGTGTGTCTGTGTCAGAGTGTGTGTTACTGTCTGTGAATCCCTGGGTGTGTTACTGTGTCTGTGAATCCCTGAGTGTGTGAGTGTGCTACTGTGTCTGTAAATCCCTGGGTGTGTCTGTGTTTGTATCCTGCCATGAGAGCGGGTATTACTGCTTCCCAATGAGAAGCCACTGGCCTTTACCCTTGCCATCTGGTATATCACTCTTTTACCTCCTCCCCACTCCAGGTAACTACACCTGTGATGTCACCAACTATGGATGTGATGGCTCTGAACACAGTAGCTTACTGCACAGCTATCATGCTCTTGGATCATTACATCAGTAAACATAACTGAAACTTGGGAGATTAAAACTGCGATGTGGAAGCTACAAAGTGCATGCAGGTATTGTCATACAGACCTGTGAGTAGTCAACATTTACATATGGGACACTAACCGCAAACACTGACATCCCCCAGCACATGCAATTACACCTGAAAGAGGAAGGCAGAACATCAAGATCAACATGCAGTTACTGTTACACATGATACATACTGTCAAACGTACCAAATGCATTCTAAAACTGTAATACATGGTATGTCCGTTGCCTGTCAAACACTACTCAACAATATTAATCTACAACTGTCTTCCTAGTATGTTCACCCTGTTCATCAGACCATATGAGCATGTCACTGCACCGATGATGTGGATGACAGGGATGCGGCACAGGCATCATCATATGCACAGGGTGATAATGTTTGCCAAAGGCCTAGTCTGCACCACTGGATGACATCATGTGTGTGGGTTAGGGCTTTTGATATGATTGGGTATGTGTGGATGTTATGCGTGTGTGTGTTGAGGTGCCCTTTATTTGTTTCTGGTGTGTGTGTGTGTGTGTGTGTGTGTGTGTGTGTGTGTGTGTGTGTATGCACACAGGTCTGGCATGCAGCTGGCCTAAACTGGGGTATTACTGACAGCTGCAGACTGTACAGGGCAGGTTCCACAGTTCACGGTGTCTGGCCACGGTCATGTGACCTGCACCTGCCAGGGGTTGCATGGGCACTACTAGGCAGAGGTCCAGATTGGGTACTGTCTGATGACACATGTACACTGAAACCTTGTCCCTGTTGGAACCATCCAGGTCCACGTGCACGTGGCCTGCTCTGTCCTGGTGTGGACAGCACAACACCAGCTGCACTGCTGCTGCTACCGCCACTATGGAAGCGGGCATGTGAAGTAGCATGTTCACGTAGACCTTCAACAGGTGATGTAGCTGGCCTATGTCCATGTGCCTGATGCCTCACTCCCACCAGATGTTCCAGCACAGACATTCCACGCTTGAGGATTGACATGCCATGGTCAAGGACTCCCAACATATCACCCAATCATCTATCCAAGACATCTACAAGATGATGGTGAGCATTTGCAATTGCCTGGATGTTGTCAGTTAAGGAATGGACAGCAGCCCTCTGAAGCCTCAGACCTTCTCTGTTGTGCCATTCAGCACATGCCTGTGCCTCCATTACAGCCTGAAGCATGCGTCTGGTTAGACCAGCTGATGTGCTTTGTCTTGCAGGGGCATGTTGGCCAGTGGTCCTCCTACGAGCAGCACTGGGCACGTGCCTGTGTGGAATATCCCCAGTCAGTTGACTGGGATCATGGTGTGCAGGTACACCTTCCATAGTCTCCACACTTTCCTGTCCATGCTACCATCCGCCAACTGTCCTTCCTTTATGGCCACTGGTGATGGGGTATGTGTAGGCAGGAGAACTGTGTGTGTGGATGAGGGGGATACAGGTGGAATGGCAACCAATGGCACAGATTCAGCCCCTGACAACATTGCCTGTGCCTCAATTATACTTTCATCATCACTGCAGGAGTCTGTGGGGCACTAACATCAGGTGGACCGCAGGAGGGCAACACACCTACATCAACACCTGTGGGGGCAGACAAGAACTGTACATTACAAGTTATACAGCACAGCACACAGACAGACAGACACACACACACAGACACACAGACAGACACATGCTATGGCACCCAACAGCATGCAACATGCATGTGATATGGCAGGTGGCATTGACCTTAGACAATTATAGTGGTAGTTATCATACATCCCTGAGTTGCACACAACAGCATGCATGTGTTATAGCAGAAGGCATGCACCTTACACATTTATAGTAGTAGTTAGCATGCATCCCTGTGTTGCACAATTTGTGTTAGTAGCTTATGCCCCATACCTGCAACAAAATGCATGCACTATGTGCTGTTGCATCACACTGCCATGTTTTGTGCAACATACCCCACATGTTAACAGACCATCATTGACCTTTGTACATCTGCCGCTGATGCTTTGTGTTGGCCACTGCCCCTATGTGTGAGGAGGACATGTGCAGAAGGTTATGTGGAGTGAATACTATGTTTGCCTGAGCCCTAGCTTGCATATCTCCCCCAAAGCAGTGCATGTCTGTTCAACATTATTCTGCCTACCTCTGAGCTGAGTCTACAGACAATGTGCATGTGGCTGTACACGTTTGACATGGCTGTCCCTACTTTGCAATGGTGCCACAGACCAGCACAGGTTAACAGTACACCAGCCTGATGTGTAGCATATGATCTTGCCAACCACATGTAGTATGACATGTCTTCTGCTGACGTGTTGAATGACATGCATATATGTGTAACACAATGGTGTCCTTTCAAATATACAGTAAGGTAATGGTGTCCCAATGCAGGGGCATGTTATACTAGCATGGACGTTCAGCTGATGCAATGTTGTCAGTCCACCCTACAAATATGCAGTGACATACTGCACATTGGGCTAATGTGCATAGCCATTGCAGGGCATCATGTGGCTTCATTATTGCTATACAGTGTGAGTTACAGACACAGTTCATAGCCATGACTATGTTCAGATACAATACATATCTAATGTGGAATGTGACCCACATCACTGGGGTGTATACACACTAAACCCTAATGTGGAATGTGTGACACAGGTCACTGTAGGGTATACAGATGACATCCCCTGCATATCTGCAACCATATTACTGATACCTGGCAACTATGCCCAGACATGGCTAACTTAGCAGTACTCCATGTCCCACATGCCATCTGTGTACCTCACACACATGAGGAGCAAGCATGACAGTGATGTCTGAAACCAGCAAGGTGAATGTACTATATCTGTGGCCTTCTGTCATTGTATGTGTATGTTGTGCAACATATGTATGTATTTGGATACTGTATAGGTGAATGCTTTCATGTTGTGACATACTCAAGATGTTCAAGACATGTTATGTGGTAGTTTTGATGTCATGCCTACACAAGCTGTGCACAGACCTGTATGATGTTTAGTTTTTCATATCTGCAATATCACCATTACACAAAGGCCATAGTTGTATTGTGTCGAGCCAATGTACAACAAGGTGTACACATGTACATCACTTCTACTGTGTGTGTTGCTTCATGTCTCTGGTCATCCTCCATGGCCACGTGTATATATGTTTTGTCCAATGGTTGTGATGGGCATCTATGTCACGTGTCAGTGTTATTAAATATGACAAGACCCTGGAAGAAAACACAATGAAGCTTACGGACAGGGCAACTTAGTCAAGCCTTGTAGTTGTTGATTTAACAGTGTAGTCTACAGAAATCCACAGGATACAAATGCCAAGGAACAAAGCTTTTTCAGCTGTTAAAATAGTTTTCTGTGGACTACACTGTTAAATCAACAACTACAAGGCTTGACTATGTTGTCCTGTCCGTAAGCTTTATTGTGTTTTCTTCCAGGGTCTTGGTATATGGTTTTTAGTTACTTTTTTGACCTGTTGGCAGTTTGTGGTGATTTACTAGTTATCCCATATGACATACACCCATAGATGTCATTTGCTCCACTAAGGACAGGGTTATGCAGACAAAGGGTGGTATATTTCGGATGTGAGATATCATGTTTTTCAGGATAGTTGAACAGTGTGGCAGTCAGCCCACTACATGTCATGGACATATCAGATAGCACATGATATTGTATGACATTCATAGCACAGGTATAATCCACAAGGATGAATCCTGTGGGCTGGTCATACTCCAGCTCCAAAACATTTTGAGTGTGTGTGCACATATGCTCTCTGCATAGTACTGTTTGTATTCCCCACATGTGTAATGCTGATCTGTAGTACCTGTCCCTACAGTGAACCACACCTCCACCATTGTATTCACAGCTGTCCACACATCTGGCAATGACAGTTTGTAAGGTTTAGTGTAGGTGTTTCATATAGTCTTCAATCATTCCACATGGGTAACCACTGTGATGCATTGCAGGTCTGACCAGTATATATTAACAGGACCACCATACATTATGTGTATGTGTGTTAAATGGCCACATGGCAGATAGCATGCAATTAATATGATCTGTGCATTATCAAGCCTGGTAAATAACAATCTCACCTGCAACAGGCTGGTGTCGCTGCAAAACACCAGAGGAGTGCCAAAGCAGTAAGATCATTATCCACACCTGTGTGATAGCTACAGGGTGCAATGTCCATGTTAGCACATAAGCCAGTACAATAGACTATACTATGGAGTATGCACATCTGTGAATACATAGAGTAGCAGACTATAGTATGTGGCATGTGTGCATACATGCCCTACATATGATGTTACATTACATATTGTACAGTAACACATGTAACTATATGAAATATAGTTGTATTATATGTGCAGTAGTGACTTACCAGGCAACTCCAGGCTCGGTGGTTGAGAGACACCCACCTCCACAATACCAGCTAAAGCTTGTGTATGGAGGTCTGCAGGTGTCCCCAGGTTGGCCAGTAGCTCCTCAGCACGTGTGAGTGGGGGCTGAGTGAGTGGACCCCCACCTGTTGCACCTTGTTCCCTGGTGATTGCATTAGCATGCTGTTTCGCTATCTTATGAGGTCAGTACAGTGTTGGTGCACCAGCTGATAGGTGCGATTGTGGCAGCCAACATCATTTACCCTCCTGCAGAGTTCCTCCCACTGGGCATCCCACTGATGTGCATCCTGTGGCACATGGCTGAAGAGTGTTACATTGTTGCCGAGTAGGTATGGGATGGGGACCTCATCCTCCAAGCGGGTGTATGGTGGCAGCCTGGCATGTGCCATACCTGGAAGACATAATGATGGAGACAGGTCACAGTAACTCACAGAGAAGTATAGAATTACAGCTGAACATACATGTCTATCACATTTATTAAGATTACAAATATGTCTTTGCAAATCTACATGACACTAACACCACTGATATGTTTAACTCACACACATTTGACACTTACTGGTGATTTGATTTTATCACCATATATGTGTGTGTCAAGTGATGACATTGCTCATACTCCATGTGGATGTCTTGATGTGGGCATGTCTGTTTGTCTGTATTGGTGTCTTTACCTATCAGCACATGCCTGAATGTGTTCACATTAATGCAATAGACCTTAATGCTATGTATATGTCACATATATAATCATATACAGCCTTAAGGGACGTGACCTGTGACCCTGCAGACTTGTTCACAGAAAGTTTTACATGCATGTTTTTTGCCATATACATCTACATGGCACTGTACAGCTGTTTTGCATCCTGCCATGTATTACCCGTGTTGCATATGTGAAACACATGGGACAATGGCTAGCCTGATGGTATTTGCAGGGTTGGATATCAACTATAGCATGTATGGTCATAGTGAACTAGTAGGTTATATGCCCAGGGCCATTTATGAGCCTAGGCTGAAAGGTTACCTAGCTGTAGCCAACAGACAGGTATGTTTCAGTGGCCAGTTCAAGCAGTGCCACAGAACTGATCCACAGGGTTACTGATAAATTTGCCATGTGGTCATCACAACATGTCACAAAGAGGGGCAGTGTGCAGCTTTGTTGGACAGGGATGCATAGCATGGCAGGAGTATTTAAAGTGTATGGGACAGAGATCTGTCAGGCACGTTGTGATCCTTGTTTTAGAAAGGTGGATGTCCATGAAGTATGTGTTTATTTGAAATCGGGATGTGTAAGTGTAGCATGTCCAACATCTCTGGGTTGAACATGGCTTTATTCCGGGTAGGCATCATGCTGCATAGTGGAGGTAGGGATTGTAAAGTCCAGTGTAGGTAATCTGAACATGGCCAATAACCCTTAAAGGAGATATGTGATCTATTATGGGTCACTTGAGTGTTGAGTATGGCTGAACAATGATCTCTGTATTTATAGATGGCACCCTGTCATGATTAGGCATGCCATGTATGTCTACCTGACTGGTGTGGTGAAGTAACTATCAAAGGAAAGACTACTGTCCAGCTGCATCCCATACACACACAGTTTCCATTATGTTGACTGCTGCCTAGGTGGTAGTTCATGGGTACAGGGTTTTTAACACAGGGGATGACAATGCAATACTTAGATGTCAGATTGTGGCCATATGTCATGCACCACGCATCAACCCATAAAGGTCCTTCTGTATGATTGCCACAGTACACATTGGGTCAACTATTTCTCCTAGTTCATAGTCATTTGCAAACATCAATAGGCAGATGGCTTCTGTGTTAGTCTGTGTGGTATAGATAACAAAGAGGGGGAGTACCAGGAATTAACCCTGTATTACTGTAGCTGGCACTGGTTTGATGTGCGTGTATTAGTCAGACACCTTCTGTAGTGTTGGTTCTGCCAGCAGTCCAGTTGCCAACCACTCTTGTGACATAGGAATGTACACCTAGAGTACTGAGTGTAGCTGGAACACAGTATGGGTGATGGTGTCCTAAGACCTGGCAAGGTCATGATATGCTGTATGAATCAACCTTATTGTCATCTACATCTGTACTGACCACATCAAATAATTTGATCACGGTTCATGGCCTTACAGACCAGACTCAGCAGGGTAGTAGTGCACTGTTTCCCATTATCAGTGGTGTCTACCCCTTTGTGGGTTGTGCTAACTGCTGCTGTGCACCATTCAGTGTGTACACAGCCTGACATGAAGCTATGATTGAACATTTTGTATATGTGGAGAGCAAATTGTTCTGACATTTCTGTAGGATACACCCTGGGATGTTGACAGGTCCCATGAAAGCTATATGTATGGCTTTAGAGAGTGCAGCTTGTACCTGCATAGTTGTTATTACAGGGGCCCTGTAGTGTACATGGATATATAAATATGTGTACCTGTTGGGGGAGGTGGGAGTGGGTTTAGGTTCTCCAATACCCTATCTGGATGATCCGGTGCTATTTCTGTAGGTGCAGTACTTCCCATGCCATAGTGCTGTGCAGCATGGCAGGTCTTGTGGTTGCCATTATGATTAATGACACAGCTATAGAATGCTCTGTGGTTGGTCTCATAATATGTGGCTGATTAGTTTCACAGTAGCTTTGTGTGGTTTTATATGGTGTATCTGCATCTTACTGAGGCTGACCAGGGATCACCTCCACTCATGTGTGTTCACTCTTGTAACAGTTACTACCTTCTGCAGTACATTTTAAGGCAGGGTACCACTAGTTTGCTTTCTTGTTTGTGTTTGGTTGAATCTTGGTTCTGTTTCAATGGCATAATCCATACTAAAAAAAGGCAACCAAAAATGAAGAAAAAACAGCAAATGGACTCCAGGAAGCAACCAGCAAAGGAAATGGAACAAAATGCCACGAGTTTACCTAGGTTTTGTCTTTAATCTGACTTCATCAGAACACAACTGATACAAATAAAAAGCAACCTTATATACACACTTAAAAAGTGACATCATCAAATGATCAATTTGTCAATTGAATAATTAATAATTAATGTGAAGGCCAGCATTCAAAATAAAAGCAGTAGTACAAACTTCACTAGAAAGGTGTATGCAATGCATGCACGGATTAAAGACGAAACCTAGGTAAACTCGTGGCATTTTGTTCCATTTCCTTTGCTGGTTGCTTCCTGGAGTCCATTTGCTGGTTTTTCTTCATCAATGGCACAATCACTGCACTTATGTGAGTGCTTAAAGTTCATTTGTATAGGATTCAGCATTTGCACATGCATTGTCCATCTGCATGGGTGCCATGACAGTCACCACTTCACTCTTAAGAAGCATAACATTGGCTTTGGAGACTGACTATGCGTAGCATACAGTTAGCCCTGTTTGTGTGACTATGGTAATCTAGGTCATTGGGTTAATGAAATCCAACATGCATTGAGTGCAGGTGTTGATACATGAGGGATCTTCCCAGTTAATAATGGAATAGTTGAGAGTAGCCATTATTATGGTTTTCTGTCTCAGACCTAATATTCCCCATTACAGCACAATATCACAGCTGGGACTTCTGAGGCATGGTGGGTGATCTGTTGCAAGGTGCAATTTGAATTCCACTTTGGCACAAAGGTAGTTGCTCAGCATAATGCATCTGAAGTTACGCAAGTGCAACTAGCGTGGGGGTGTACATATCCTTCAGGAATATGGACACACCTGTGGCCCTTGTGCTCCAATAAAGGATAATGGGCAAGAGGTGAGGTATGTGTTATAACATGGTCATGCAGGTGTGATCTCTGGAGCATTGAACCATATCTCAGTCACTGCACTGATATGTTCTTCATGTTAAGGATTGACATAAGTGAGTCTTTATTGAGTTTCTGAAATGTATCATTGAGTAGCGAGACCCGCAGTTTATTGCTTGGCTGTCCCTGTTACAGCAGGTGACTTTCACTTGAACTTTGCATGATGAAGGCACTATAGTGGAAGCATGAGCCCTAGCCAGTATCCAGATTCCCAGGGGTGACAAGTGCAGGCCGTGTCTGGCAAAGCATTATGTTCTGTCAACCATGTTATCCCAGGCAGAGAGATACTGGATACCCTTTGAATTGCACCAGTACATTAGACAATTGTGGAATACAATAATTTTGTCCCTGTACTGCAGTATCATCCGGGCCAGTTGCAGAATACTACCCAGGCCTTGGGACATACCTACATGGGCTACAAAACCTGACAGTTCCTACATGTGTGTTTCCATGCAGTCCAGGCTACTGCATCACAGGTCCTGCACAACAGCATGGAATATGCCAGAGCCATGTGTATAGTTCAAAAGGTGGTCTGAGTGTATGGGTATGTGGCTAATCATGGAAGACAGGCAGCTGAGAGTATGTTTGTCCTCATATTGCTTGGTGTGTAACATTGTGCTAGAGTTTGCATTCACAAATGAGTACTGTTGGTAATGTTTTCGGCCACGTGTTCTGAGGTGTGGCACAATTATGTAAACTATGTCATACAGTTTGTGTATTTTGTTGTCTGTCTATTCCAGCTTGGGAGGTCACTTGCTTAGCCAGATATTTAGAAGCCTCTGTGAATGTGTGTGATTTCTGATAGTATGTGTGGGTGTCCTTACTGTGTTCTGGTAAGGGTAAGTGTTGGTTGTGGTGATGAGATGTATGTGCTAAACTACACCTCATGACTGTCCAGTCCAGTCACGGCTGTAGACTGGACTGCCTTTCAGCTTACCCCTGCAGTTGCATCCCAGACAATGTGTGGGGTGTCGTGTTAGGTGGTTTTGGCAGTGTGCATGGCATAGAGATTACATTCCCCCAGGATGGCCACATACACAAAGCTGACATTAGTAAACACCAGTAGCTAACTACTGGACATGCCTGTATGAGCATTCAGTACTACAAGTACCAAGTACTGTATTTAGTTTACTTATTGCTTATGAAGATGTTTTAGACAGTGAAGCTCACAAGTAATTATTTGTGTTATGGAAGTGACAACACTGGCTATTACAGAAACATAGTAGCTACCTTTAGCAGCAATCTTCCTCTGAGGAGCACATCACATCCTGATAGTCGATTACAGATGATGCAAGTTTCTACAGGTCTGTTTCCTTTTCTGGGTATATACTCACATATCCACCAGAACCATGAGCTCTGTTGGGCACAGACACCCACTTCGCAAGCAGAGTCATATATCAATAGACTCTGCTGCCACTATCAACATGATCAGGATATAATCAGATAGTGTAAGCCATCACCTATGAAGCAGCTATTACACATGGGCAGCCATCTCCTACATCATACACTCCTACTGCAGATGTTACACTGGAGTTAAAGATGATAGGCAACTTGTTTCATTACCAGTACTGTGCACTATTTTACATACAGTATTTTCAAGCGGCTGTTAGGTTGGCAATGAGAGGTTAGGCTACACAAACCTGAAAGTTCAACCAGTGTGTCTTTACTCTCAATATCCACTCTATGTAGGTGTGCACAAAGCCATTTGGCCCAGCCCTGTAACAAGGGTCACTACACATTTGCATAACATGTACACATGTTATTGCTTGCAAACGATACTAGAGAGGTGGATATTACATGTGTTATGTGCATGGATAGTTGCCTATCTCTTCCAATTATCTTTGCTATCATGCCGCTAAACTGTCAGATGAATGCAAGTCATATGTTTCCTGTTACTGAGTATTGTAATTGCCAAGCCAATAGACATAACTAATGTTTGCATAACATAACAGAAATGCTATGTAAAATGGAATACAGATCTGCCTAAAATACTGTACATTACACAGTTATTGGCACAATATCCCACAATGCAAACCATACTTGCAAAGTAAGCCCACCTTTGACATGTTCATCTTACTTATACACCCATACATATATCTACTGTTACAATATATCGACATATACTATCCCCTGTTATAGCACATATGTGTTGGACCAACCCTGACACTGACAGTGGCTGGAAGAAAATTGGTGAGTCCCAAGCCCATATATATTATCCCTTGTGATGTATGAGGAGTTTGCCTTGTGACCTACAGCAGTACACACATAGAATACTACAAGCATTACTACTGCTCAACAATACATCACTACAAGATAGCTAGTTTCACTATATGCATTGATTACACTGTAATTCTTACAGAACAGGTACTACATACACAGACATACTAAATGTTATACATACCTTCTTGTAATTAGAGGTGTTATTGACTGGTATATTACTCATTTTCAGTTTGTGTTTCAGTATTTTGTACTGTACTACTACTGGTTATGGTATGACAGTATGTATTGTTGTAATTAGTTTTGGTGTGGGGGAGATGTTGGTGGGTGTGCATAGCAGATGCAGGTGTGTATGAACCGCTTTTATACATCTTCTATATGTGTGTGGGGGTTCTTACCCTATGTGAACACCTATCCCTTAGTGGACTTATACTATGGTAATTCATGCTGATTCATTAAGGCACTGTTAAATGCTTCCTGTATAGCATGCAGGTACTGTTAGTCCTTGAATCCTTTTGGCAATACATCGGAATGAAATAAAGTTTTGCTAAATGAAAGCTGTCTGTGTATTTCTGTCATGGATATTTGCAGTCATTGTAGTTGTTATGACGGCTGTGTCCATAGAACATATTTGTAATAGTGTATTGGCATATACTCTTCATATGTTATGTTCATATTGTTTGGGGTGGGCAGAATGTGTGATTACTATGGTCCATGTTATACTCAGATATGAACACTTTAGATGCTGTATACACACATGTATGTATGTATGTGTGTGTGTATATGTTGTTGTTGTGTCTTTTGGCTTTTCCTGGTTAGGGGTCGCCACAGCGGAACTCTGGTCCGCTAATGATTGGCAGTAGATTTTTACGTGCCGAGTTGCCAGCTCTGACACACAACCTTCAATAAAGGTATGCCCATTCATGCATGTCTCCGCACAGAAGACGCTCTAGATAAGAATCAAACAGGACAACTTCTTACTGTGAGGTGACAACGCTACTGCATTTTATATATATATATATATATATATATATATATATATATATATATATATATAGATATATAATATATATTATTGCATTCGTTTATCTGTACCTCCATAGATGTGTAGATTTTTTTAACCTATCTATATATCTACATATATATGTATATCTCTATATATCGACATGTATCTATGTATGTCTCTCTCTCTCTCTCTCTCTATATATATATATATATATATATATATATATATATATATCTATATATATATATATATATATATATATATATATATATATATATATATATATATATATATATATATATATATATATATATATATATATAGCATACACCTTTAATTGGGTATATGGCGGTTTGTCCTATTTCCACACAATCCTCCCTTTTGTGTTTTAACCTGTCCGAATACACAACTGGCATATGTACATCTCAGGTAGCTTAGTGGTAGGTTACTCTGAGGATGGTGTACATGGTTACAAGTTCTAATCCTGGAAGGTGTTATTATTTTACCTCTCAGAGTAGGCACTGGTAGGGAAAGTGTGAATAATACACATTTAAGCAGTTGGAAGCAGGTTTGCCCATGGACTGCGCGACATTAAGCAAAGGTTAACCCTGTGAAGCTCTTATTGGTTTAACTGTGTTTAATCGCCACTTACCATCACACAAACCCATGCAAACCTGCTTACAACTGCTTAAAAGTGCTTTAATCCACCTGCATCCAACAGCCCTTATTCTGGCTCTCAAAATAAATTAACAGCCCTTGAACCCAGGACCATGAACACCACAGTCACTGTCTTTACCACTAAGGCATCTGAGATATGGACAAATGTTATGGTGTTTAGAATATACATTTTACTACAGGCATTCCTCTCTACTGAAAACAAATGCGACAGTCAGTTGGTGTACATATGTATGACACATGTTAATGTTCATATGTTTGTGGAATTAGGTGTTGCAATGTGACATGACAGGGTGTATTATGGATGAGAATGGTTCTTGTTTTGTGTCCTTTTTTATTGTCCCCATACTCCACGTATACCCCTCCAGTTCACTTATTTAACATCCAACCCAGGCTCTCCTTGATGCATGATTTCATTATCCATCATTCCTCTCCCACCACAATCTCCACATACACAACAACCATCTCTTCTATGGTGAATTAGGTTAATATTAATAGTTATAATACTAGAGCTGCATGTGTTTTCTGTACACTTCAATTCCTTTGGATTGCTCCTGTGTCACAAAGTGTGTTAACAGATGTTTATATATATGGCTATAGATGTAACCCTATATATATATATATATATATATATATATATATATATATATATATATGTATATATATATATATATATATATATATATATATATATATATATATATATTTGAATACAAAAAATCACCGCTAGTCCAATCAACACACAGTCTATAATCACCCACTGAAAATATTGATAAAAAATGACTGGTGTTCTGGCTGATAATTTCTATATTTACTGGATGGAATAAACAAAAATTATTCGTTCGTTGTTAACTGAAAAAATAATCAGCATGGAGCTGCCAATATATCACTTAGAAGTTGTCAGTTGGTAAAAGTATATCTACTATGCACTCAAATAGTAGATAGTTGATAAACAGTTCACTTAATGTAGATAGAGTATGGAACGCTAGGTTGCATTCAAATATAGACAGTACCTTGAAAACCTGACACAACCATGCCAAGAGTGTATTCACCTCACCGATATTTCTCTCAATGGATGTGAAATACAAAACGCTGGAGTGCGTTTTAAATTCAGACAGTACCTGAATGGTATGATGGCATGGTAACTTAACACCCAGACAACGTATGGCTTTAAAAACTTTAGAGACTGACCCAGAAATTATGCTTAGACCAGCTGATAAAGGTGGACCTTTGGTTATTATGGATATGGATACATACGTTAATAGCATGAAATATATGTTGGATGACATTAAATATTATGAAAAAATTACGATGCACACAGTAGATAGAATTATAGATAGAGTTACTAGTAATGTTTATATACTTTACCAAGAAAATAAGATAAATGATGAGATTTATAAATTCTGTATAGTTAATAATCCCACATTGCCATGTATACAGGGAATACCAAAAATTCATAAACACCCCACAAATCCACCAATGAGACCCATTGTTGCTGGTAAAGGCTGGGTGACAGAGCCGATCTCACTGTATTTGGAAACAAAGTTACGACCAGTGGTAGAGAAATATCAGCATATCCTGAGAGATACTAAACAATTTCTGATGAGATTATATGAACAGACATCTGACATGATTCTTGGGAGAGAAATTTGGCTAGTAACGCTAGATGTACAATCTCTGTTTACATCAATACCTAATGGATTAGGCATGTATACGTAGAAGGTTAGAATTTGATACACAATATACCGTGGTACAAATCGAAGTCATATGTGACCTTATTCAGATAGTTCTGAATAATAATATCTTTGTATTTAAGGATGAAGCATATATACAGAAGGATGGTGTAGCTATGGGCACTTCCTGTGCCAATAGCTACGCCAACCTTGCTATGGCCGATTGGGAAGAACAATATCTGTTTAAAATGGAGTCATTTAAACATTATGTGAGAACATACAACAGATTCGTAGATGACCTCTTCTTTGTATGGACATCAGATAGAACTAATCTACAGGATTTCTTAAATGAAATTAACGAGCATACAGAATATTTAAAGTTTACCATGGAAGCATCACAATACCGGATTAGCTTCCTGGACGTATATGTAGAGAAGTTAACCAATGGGAGGCTTAATTCAGGTACATATAAGAAAAGCTGTTATAGAAATACATGTCATAAGCGGTCAAGTTATGAGAACATCACGACTAAATTTGACTAAACAAGGGTATGAAACCGAAATCAATAGTTTAAAAAAACAGTTTATGATGAGATCTTATGGGGAATCAGCGGTTGATATAGAAACAAATATAGTACATGATATGAGAGGAAATAGAGCATCCCCATACTATTCTAATTTTTATAAAATACATCAGAGCTCACTAGATAATGTCAGCAAAGATAATACCAATCAAATCAGAGTACTATTATATTATACACAAGACATTTCTAATATCAGAAGGATATATGAAAAATACTGGGGGGTACTGACTGTTAACCCGGAGATACAAAAAAATGTGGGGGAGGTCCCTATGTATACTTACAAGAATAAGTATAATTTATATAGGAAGCTATGTGGGCCTAATAGGATGTTAAAGAGAGAAATAGGTAAATCTGATATTCATGCAACAACACCTTGTGGGAAATGCAATTACTGTACATATATAGATACCTTGTCTACGTTTATACATCCTGTAACATCACAACAATATACCTTAACCACTAAAGCCACTTGTGATACGAAACACATAGTATATATTGCCCTCTGCACAGTTTGTCCCGCCTTTTATGTAGGGAAAACTGATCGGCGTTTGAGGGACCGTATCAGAGAGCATCTTTATAATATCAGAACTGGGTCAACAACTAATGCTTTGTCTAAGCATGTGATGAATACAACAATAGAACACACTTTTAAATTCAAAGTATTAAAGAATAATTATACTACTATTAGACGAGGAGATATTATGAACAAAACAGAAGAAATTGGAATGAAATGGATTATTCGATTTAGAGCAGATCATAAACCAGGTTTAAATGATAGGATACCAATTAGACCTGTCCTGAAAGCTAGAAAATTGAGCATAAATAAACCATGTTGTAAAGACAGTTCATAACATGGTATGGAGGGTGAATACCCAACTATATCGTTATAGTCCATATTCAATGTCTTCATATACATCTATAGTTAATGGTCTGAATACACGTCCATATATAATTGCTAGTAGATATGCATAGTATGTTTATATAAATTATTATATACATAGTGATAAGCCGTGGTTTATATATGTTATTGTTAGGTTTTTAAAAGAAGTTTTGAAAAATATAATAATTTTAATTATGCATGCCACAGGCGTATATTAATAATGCCATTCACGTTTAACAGTGGCCATCGTGATAGTAGATATTCATAATATGTCCATATAAATTCTAATATGTACAGTGCTAAGCAATGGTTTAAATCTGTCATCGTGAGGCTTTTATAGGAAGTTTTTGAAGAATATAATAGTTTAATTATGCATGCGACGGACTCGCATTAATAATGTTATATAAGCCCGATAGTTATAATTGCGATAGCTATGATACATGCATCAACCATGGTGTTATGGCCAAAACAAGTTAATGAAAGGTGTTTGAAAAAGTTTTTAATAACACAATAGCTTAACTATGCACGAAACATGCTTGTAATATTAACGCTATTCAAGCTTGATAGTTGTCATTATGATAGCCAAGGTTTATGTATTAATCTATGGAAGAATATATGTTTAATTAATAGCTGAGACTGTCACTTTATGCAACAGTTGTAAATCAAGAAAATATTTTAAAACCTAAACTATGGCATGTACTAAATGTACTGTATGGATTTTTATCAATATAAATGAATATATGCATATATTTATTTTATTCTAATGAAATTACATGCATTCTACATGCATTTGTAGGCAAAAGCGTTTAAAATATTTATATGAATTTATGTATTTGTAGCGCTAAATTACAACTGACGCCAACCTATTGAATTTTATACATGTGAAAGTTTGACTATGTTTGCTACATATTTAAGAGAAATTGAAGTATTATAAACTTCCGATTGCTATGATTATGAAAGTGTTCATTCTATCATTTTTGAAAGAATGCGTATAAGATAATTAAGTGTAATTGTTATGATATCATAGAAGAATTAATATATGTTTTATATATTTAATTTATTTTAATGAAATAATTTGCATTTTGCACATGTTAGCTAGTAAAAGCACTCAAAAACTCTATATGATTTTATGAAATGTGCAAAGCTAAATTTTAATTCATGCCAGGGTACTGAATTTTAAATATGTGACAGTTTGACTGTTTTGCCATATATACAAGAGAAATTTAGGTATTATAACCTTCTGATCATTATGATCATCGAAGGAATGCTTGTATGAATTCTTTGAAGGATGCATATAAGATGACTAAGTAAAACTGTCTTCGTATTAGAGATGAATTAATATATGTTTTTTAATAGCACATATATATGAGGTCATTCTAGTTTATGTGATTTTAGTTGTTTTAAAGTCATGGATATGCATTTGTATGGTAGGAAATAATTCACTCATTCTTTAAAAAGCATTACTATGTATAGCATTATATAAAGGAAATTTAATAATAAGAAAAAGGAAGTGACATCATGATTTTTAAATTTTTGAAGTTATAAAGGGCACTCAGTAATAGAGATGTTTTAACGGCCTGAGGAAGCCAGTTGATGAAAGTGCTAGCCGATTCTTATTCTGTTCTAATAAACGTTTCAACTGACCTAAGTTATATGTGTTGATTGGGAATATTAATACCTGAGTTTAAGTTATATCCACCTTGTTGGGAATATATTATCTAATACGTATTTGTTGTGCTGTTGCATTACGGAGCCTAGAGAAGTGAATACTGTTTGGGCGACCAAATTGGATGTTTGAGATGTATGCCATATCGGAGAAGTGAATACTGCCTTGGTGTACCAGTGTTGAATTTTCAAGGTACTGTCTGAATTTAAACGCACTCCAGCATTTTGTATTTCACATCCATTGAGAGAAATATCGGTGAGGTGAATACACTCTTGGCGTTGTTGTGTCAAGTTTTCAAGGTACTGTCTATATTTGAACACAACCTAGCGTTCCATACTCTATCTACATTAAGTGAATTGTTTATCAACTATCTACTATTTGAGTGCATAGTAGATATACTTTTACCAACTGAAAACTTCTAAGTGATATATTGGCAGCTCCATGCTGATTATTTTTTCAGTTAACAACGAACGAATAATTTTTGTTTATTCCATCCAGTAAATATAGAAATTATCAGCCAGAACACCAGTCATTTTTTATCAATATATATATATTTATATCTTTGTGCAGACATCACTGACATGTATATATATATATATATATATATATATATATATATATATATATATATATATATATATATATATATATATATATATATATATATATATATATATATATATATATAAATTTGTAACAGCTATACATATGTAGACTTGTATATGTTGATTCGCAATCTACAGTACATTACAATGTACTGTACATATGTACACAAAGTGACTGTCCCATTTGTGGTCAGCACTGTAGAATACCTATAGTATAAAGTGTAGTCTAAAGACAAAGAAACATGTATAAAGCTCAGATGGCTTAGTGGTAAGTTCTCATGACTATAGGGTCCATGGTAGAGGGTTCAACACCTGGGATGCTTTAAAAATGTTTTTTACTCCAAAATAAGGCTCATTTAAGGAGTTGTAAGCATGTTTAAAAGTGTTTGTGTGACATTAAGTTAGCAGTTAAACAAACTTTAAAACATATAACCTGTGCGCGCAAACACAACCACATCTGCTAACTACTCAGGATATATATATTTCAGTGAAGTAACATCTCACTATGTGCTTACATAACATTACATTCTCTGTTGACTTTATTCTCCAGCACACATGGGTTTATATGGGTGTTTCAAATGTTTATCATACTGACGAATACTATCTATATATGCAAGCTGTGTTTAAGGTATACTTTTTAACATGATAAACATCCCTGACTTATTGGGATTTGAACATTGAATGCACAGATACTATGCAAAGGTTGTAACCATTACACTATTAACATTAACATTGCTTCTGCCTATTTCCTATTTAGATGATTTCTATGTGTAAGCTAGGCTAAGCAAAGGGCGGAGGCACCCAAACATAATGAACTTCACTTACTCTTGAAATAAAACCATATAACAAATAAAATGAAAGACTATAAATTACATTCCTAACTACATTAGGCATAGCCCCTCACTGACACACTTCAAGGGAAACCTTGATGTTTCAATGGGTAACAGAATATACACCCCTGGGATTATGTGTCCCAGAACCATACAGCCATGGGAGGGGAGCTCTTCCAGTTTTATAGCTTCAAGACCTGTTGGGGAAATTGAATGGTGTTGATTTTCCACGTTAACATGCCCTCTTTAGATCACTAAGTTCCCCTAACACCCTCCACCACCCCAGTCTTCAACATCTTCTGGCAACTCTGTGTGGAATCACTTCATTGGCTATGCTTGACAGAGGCTCAGTTACTTCATCAGTAGTGCAGAGAAACCCAACACACTGTAGCTATGATTCTAATTGCCTTTGGTCAGATAGCCTACAACCTATCTGTGAATCTCTAAAGTGCAGGCCACCACAGCCATAATATGTGAATAAACAGAGCTTTCAGATCACAGTATACAGTGAAATATCACCATGTAGTCAAAAAACAATTAAGTACAGCAAGAACATACAGAACACTGATACTTAATTACTCCAAAAGCCTATCTTGGAAGCTAGAAGACTTGCATAAGTTTAAGTCTTTCTATTGCTTACCAGTAGGTTACCTACAGGAAAGATAAGAAAAGAGCACAGATGGGAAACATGCATGTAACACTACCATACCGGCTTATGTGTCAGCCTTAGGTTTTGGAATACTAGCCAAGGCTATTGGTGCCCCCATGGTGCCTTTTTTAGGGAAGTCTCAAAGGTGAATCCCACCTCCGTAAACAGCACAATAGCAGAATTAATGAGGGTTATGTTACTCAACACCAGGGGTTGTGATCACAACATGCACGCACTCACAGCATTCCTCAGTATGGACAACGTCAACATCTGTGCAGTAACTGAGACCTGTTTTAAGTCTCCTGAGAGAACACCAGCACTACCAGACTACAACCCATACCACAAATTTCGGACACAGAACATGGACTGACACAGACATGGGGGGTGTATCCATATTCAACAGGGATACCTACACCTCCAAGTTAGTGGGGCAGCATGATATCTCTGAGATCATCCATGTGCAGCTAACATCAGCCACAACTGCAATGCAAACTGTAGCCTGCTATAGATCACCCTCCATGACCCAGGACCACCACTCCACCTACCTGGAGACAGTGAAAAACATGACAGTCCTATCGCACACCCTGGTATTTGTCAATGTCAACTACCCTACCATTAACTGGGAAACTTACTCAAGTACTCACTTCCAGGCCCAGCGTTCCCTGGAATTTATCACCTCATATGCCCTGTATCAGATGGAAAACTCCATAACAAGGGGTGGAAACATACTAGAAGTGGTAATCACCAACATGGGTGACAGGTGCACCACAGCGGAGGTAAACCGGTCACTGGTTAGATCTGACCATTAACTATTCACTGTTTCCACACCCAACCATCTCCCCCACCCACGAAAACCACAGTGAAAACCTTTCTTACAGCTAAATTCACACTACCAGAGACACAGGTGGGGGGTTTTGCAGCCCCCACCCTAAGGGAAAACACTGCTCAAGATACAGACAGATTTACAAATGCACTCTATAACCACCTACAAGGATGTATGGATTGTGCCATCACTGGTAAACCAAGACTCATTCCTCCTAGACAAAGACACCAGTCTGGTGGAATCCTGCAATAAACAGGCTATACAACATAAGTAGGACAGTAGCCAAGAAAAACAGCAAATCCCAAGAAGGGCAGGCATCCATGACCAGTATTAGTAAGAAACGTAGGTCCCTCATGCAACCATCCAAGGCTAACATAAACAGGAAAATAGGCAAGGATTCGAAAGAAAACCACAAAGCCGTCTTTGGCTTTGTCAAGGATATAAGTGGTAACACACAGATTTGCACTGCGCCGGTGCAATATAGCACAAAATATACTGACCCTACTGATATCACCAACATCCTTGCAGATACATTCAGTGCAAACTTCTCCCCTAAAGAGTCCACAACAATATCCGAAAAGTACAGTATCCCAGACATCAGAGACACACAGGTGGAAATGGCCCTCTCTAACAGCAATACATAGCATCAATGGAGGCAGATGGAGTCCCAGACTGCATCTTGCAAACACTACAAGACAAACTGACCCCCCACCTAATTAAGCTTTTCAGCCTCAGCCTCTCCTCAGGCTTCATGCCCATACAATGGCGCGTAGCAATGGTTATTCCATTCCACCAAGGTGGAAACACAGCTGACCATGGTAACTACCACCCCATAAGCCTGACTAGCCTGGTCTGCTAAGCTATGGAGTGCATCCTCATGGCACTCATTAACAAAGATATTGCTAACCTCCAAACACTTGACCCAACCCAGGTCAGCTTGGTTGAGTGAAGTTCATGCCTACTGAACCTGTTTGACAGCTTACAGATAGTCACCAAGACACTACATGAGAGGAGAGGTGGTTCACACATACTACCTGGACCTTGTCAAGGCTTCTGACACCATTCCCCACTCAGGTATTATTGATAAACTTACCAGCCTGTACATACACCCATACATCACAGGATGGGTTGCCAACGGGCTTATACACAGAACCCACATGGTACGACTAGCGATCTCCAGGTCCATCTCTTAACCAGTCATGAGTGGTGTCCCACAGGACTCAGTCCTGGGACCCCTACTGTTTGGCATATACTTCTCAGAGGTACAGGCAAACACAGGTGGACTACGGCAGACCATGTTTGACAATGACTGCAAACTGGGAGCCATACTTGACAGTCTAGCTGACACAGATATCCTTCAATAGGCCTCACAGAGACCAACACAGGGTGTCAAAGTCATGGCCTCCAGCTAAGTGCCACAAACTGCATGGTCATTCCATTGTGGAATATTAAGCACCCATATATTAACACATAACTGGCAGCCACTTTAATACAGACAAGGTAATAGGGTATCTGGGGACTAAGGTAGACAGTGATCTCTCCTTTGACAATCATATCTCCAAAGTCATTAGGGCATCCTTCTATGTAGGCTATCTGATTACTAAAGGGTTCACATTTAGACATACTAAGGTTATAGTGCCCCTTTACTCATCACTCATCAGTCCCATCATAGAGTATAATAACCCATTTGGGATGTACCTCAGAAGACACAGCCAACAGCTGGAAGGTCCACGAATGTACTTCGCCAAGAGGATTACTGGCCTCAAACATATGTCCTATGCAGCCAGACTGAATAAACTCCTATTTTACTCAGTGATGATCTCTGCTGGCCAACAAAGCCATGTCGAACTCAGGCGTAATGGATATGCTCCACCTATGGGAATCCATGTCACAGTGAGCCACACACTGTAGTGAGCTGAACCTTGCCACAGCAATAACTGGAAAATGCTGGAGGGACAGATTCCTGTCACAAAAACTCCCCATACTTTGTAACAACATCCCTAATTACATTATACAGAGCCCCTCATTAACACTCTTCAAGAGAAACCTTAAAGAGTGGATGGGGAACAGTAGATACACCCCAGAGATCCCACCATTGGTTCTGCTCCACAGTGGGACATTTAATTAATCAATGGGGTGGCAAAAGCTAACACATTTTGGCTAGGCTTATGAATGCCATCAGGCAGTTAGCCAAGTACCTATCGATAAACCTATGAACCTATACATACAGTATCAGCACATGCTGATAGCTTAATTTACTGTTCAGGTGTTGACTTACCTTGTGCCAATGGCTGTTGTGTGTGCAATAGTTGAGGGCTGCCTATGTTGGATGCACACAGTAGACTGCCTATACATGACAATTTACAGGTAGTCTTGTGTGTGTGCCATCCATTTTTACTGTGTGTGCAGGTGGAGAATGGTGTCAGCCCTTAGATGCCTGCACCATCAGGGTGTGTGCTATATGTTCCCTCCTTGCCAAGGCATGGGCATACTGGGCAAGTTTCTTTCTGCCTACTCGGGATGGCTCAGGGTGTTCGTGGTCTGAGTACCTCTGTGCCTGTGGGACTCTTGGCAATGGTAGTGGGCTGTGAGGGCTTTCACCATTCTGTCCCTGCTGCAGTTGTATCCGCAGGATCATATTGTGTAGCATGGCACATACTATGAAGATGTGGGCACATGTGCCTGGAGAGTACTGCAAGGCTCCACCAGATATGTCCAAGTAATGAAACCGTGATTTAAGCATCACAAACACACGCTCTATGATGATTCTGGTTTGTGTGTGTGCCTTATTATGGCATTCTTGCATGGGTGTGTGTGCATTTCTGATGGGAGTCATCATCCAGGGTTCCAGTGCACAGCCAGCATCCCCCAGCAGGTGGCCATATGGGAAGTCCCCCCTGGCAAATACCTGATACAGCTGTGAGGCATGCCAGATGTGGGAGTTGTGATAGCTTTCAGGGCTGCCAGCACACACATCCATGATAATGCCCTGGGCATTGCACATGACCTGGGAGTTGATGGTGGGGTATCCCTTGCCATTTATGTAGCGCCTACCTTGCTCACCAAGTGGTGACTTGATGTGTATGTGCATGCAGTCTATTGCACCCAGTACCTCAGGGTATTCTGCCACATGGTGGAATAGACACATATTGCTGGCCAACTCCTCCTACATTTGGGAGAAGTATATGTACTCACTGGCATGTGGTAACATGGCATTCAGGAACTGGTGAAGTACCCTGGATGCTGATGCCTGTGAGATCCCCATGATATCCCCAGTTGGCCTTTGAAAGGTACCCATAGCTAATATTCTCAGGCTTACACACATCTTTGTATCCACTGGGATGGGTTCCCCTCTGTTTGTTCTGGCTCTAAGGAGTTGCCGGCACAGCTCCACAAGTTGCTGTAGGGTGTCCCTGTCCACCCTGTAATGCTCTACTATCTCCAGATCATGTAGCCCCTGGTAGGTTACCCTGAATCTGAACACTCTTCTCCTCCTCTGGTTCTTGAGGTGGTTGTGTACATCATCCTCCACACCATCTTCAGTCTCCAACACAAGTTGGAGGATCAAAGCTATGGCAGCCCTTAACATGTACATACAAAAGTTCCCCGTCTGTATACACCAATGGTGCAGAGTATATGAGAATACATGTGTGTGTGAGGCGATTTCACACTTTATACTATTTTGCTATGGATGCTGCTGATGTCATTGGGTGTGTTTCAGCAATTCCAACTGCAGGGTATCTTAATTATGGGTTTTACAGTGAGTACTGCAAGTGTGGGGCCTTTAGTGTGGAGTTATGCTTGTCTGCCTTGATTAATCTGTTGTCCTTTAATTCACTTTTAAACCTGGATCCCCTCCCATTTTTAGGCATGCATCCACCTGCCGTCTTTCTTGTTTTGTGCTTTCCCTACCCAGTCATGTGTTGCAAAATTTGTTTTGTAGCTGATATACTTAAAATCTGCTTTGTTTTGCTGTGGCACATTACTGTTTTCTTTGCAGTACAGCCCCTCCCCTTTCCTGTTCTGCAGGTAGCTGCTTGCAGCCTTGTTAGCTGTTGTCAATGGCCCACTGTAGGTTCCTAGGTGTTATTTAGTCATTTGTACTCCAATTTCCCTGCTGCAGCATTTCCTTATTTCTTTCCTATATCCTTCCTGTTTCAGCTGTGGTGTGGGCCGCACAAACCTGTTTACTGGGTTTAAGTGCGTTTTCATCTCCGTTCACATGCATACTTGGTTACCTTGTGTACTCTCAGCTAAGCAAAGCTATAGCCAGTTCAACACACCCCTATCCTGCAGCTTTGCTTAGCTATGGACAAACCGGATTAGCAATGTTCCAATGTGCTTACAGCAAAGGTTACACACCCCTCTCTTGATGTCATCTTTATCTCAAGGGCACACCTCGGTGTTATAATGCTATGCTGTGAGGTGCATCCTTACACAAGCAGGGAATCTATGATTCACTATTACTCCTCTCATTTGCATGGCATTGCCTACTAATTCTTAGCTACCATACATAACAGTGTCACAGCCCCTTAGCAACTCTTGCACCATGGTGTGGTGTAGCATGCCTGCCATTCACTATTATGGGGAAATCATGATATGTGCTACATTGCAGTTTTATTCTATATTTTTCTATTTTCCTTGTGATCCCATTTGTGCACCGCTGCCCTGCGCTTCCACTTTGCGATAGTGCAAATATAAATATTAAATGTTAATTTTATATTTTGTACATTTTTTTATATATTTAGCCATTGGCATATATTAACAATATAATACATGTGTTTGGTCGGCTGTCATGGCTCCGATTTTATTTTTGCAAAAATGTAAACCGTTTTTTTTATGGTTTACATTTCTGCATGCTTACACTACGTCTGCACCAGTTCCTAGATCGCTACATATCTTCATTTGCATGCTACACTGCTGCACATGGGTTAATTAGCATACAGGGCCGGGAGCTGTGCGGTCGTAGCGTATGCAGGTAGTGCACGTGGGAACAGCTCATACTTGGATCGCTCGCCGGCCATATTTGGTGTTGGTATGCTGATGCTACGCCTGCACCTGGCACAAGCTTCATGAATCCCAGTTAATGACTGGAAACCAGCTTTGTCAGGGTATAAATGTTTTTACTACAACATTCAAACATAAAATTAGGTGGTTGTATTATGATAGGAATTAAAGATTATGAGACCTGTGATTATTACATGTTTAATGATAGCATCAAAACTGTGGATTGTGTATCTCTGACAACAAAAGCACCCTTGTAGATATGACAATTGTTGGAGTGAACAGACCTCCAAAGTCAAGTGCTGATAAGGAAGAGGAATTCATGCATTCCTTACATGGAAAAAGGAGAGAAAAATAATACTTGATGGGTACTTAAATTTACATAAACAAACTGGAATAATACTGATTCAACAACATTAGTATATCACAGTATGGAAAGAATTAAAAAAGATTGTTAAAACACCTACCAGCGACTGGAAAAGGCTATATATTATTTGAGTTTGTAAGGAAATGACTATTACTTCATGTCAAGTAGCATGCTTCTAAAATTTACTGTCAAATACAAATTATAGTTATATTTAGAAACTATTATGTAAAGTAGTTTTGCTCCAGAAAGTTGATAATAAATTGTCCTAGTAATATCAAGGTAACTTTTCATATCAAAATTAAATTAGACTATACTGAAAAAGAACTACACAGACTGAACCCAAAGCAAGTTACAGGGAATAGACTGTAATATGACTTGAGAGCACTTATCTGTTATTCACTAGATCATTTAGGTATGAGGACATTCCTCAAGATTGGAGATATGTACTTGTTAAACATATCTTCAAGATAAAGGGCAATAAGACAAACCCAGAGTCATACAGACCTATAAGTTTACTTCCATGTTGTGAAAAAATAATTGAGAAGGTTATTTGGGATGTTTTATTGTCAGAACTAGAAGGCTTGGGGCTTGAAACGATATATCAGCATGTATATGTTGAAAATAGATCTATAACTACCTGTAACATGATGCTTTATGACATAAAAGATAATGATTCGGTCACTGATTGTAACCTGATTATTATGTATTCAAGACAAGGATGGCAAGAAATTTACATCAAGAGTGAATCTTGACTGTTTAATCTTGGCAACCAGTGAATGCTATCAACTGGAGATCAACACACATCATATGCCAGGGACAAGTTACTGTCAGAGACAGTAGGCAGAAACAAAGTTGTTTAAACTCTGAAATTATCATTTGCTGGTCTGCACTGTCATGTCTAACTCAAGACCCCCATCTAGACAGTCATGCTTAAGGGTGTTTAGCAGTTATTAAGATCTAGTAATGCTCTAGAAAAGCTCTTCACTAGTTTGTTATTTTTCTGATACTCCACCATAATCACAGCTTCCTACAACATAATAACAGCTATAAATGAAAAAGTGTGCTGTGATGTCATTTAAATAGGCTTAACGTCAGCATGTGACAGAGTCATACACAAAACACTGATCAATAAATTAGAACAGCTAGGTATTGATGTCATCTGGATAGGCTGCATAGTTGCACGGGTTATAAACAAGGAAATGAGAATTATGATAGGTTATAAACAAAGAAATGAGAATTGGGTGGCCACGGTGGTGCAGCGATTAGCATTGTTGCCTCACAACAACAAGTTCTCCAGTTCGATCCTCGACTGGGATGACTTCTGTGTGGAGTCTGCATGTCCTCCCTGTGGTCGCGTGGGTTTCCTCCGGGTGCTCTAGTTTCCTCCCACATCCCAAAGACATGCTGCAGGTGGATTGAACACTCTAAATTGGCCCTAGGTGTGAGTGTGTGTGTGTGTGTGTGTGTGTGTGTGTGTGTGCCTTCTGTGGAAGGTTGGGTGCCGGGCTGGCAACTCGACACTGTAAAACTCCACTGCCACTCATGAGCGGACAGGTGATCTGCTGTGGTGACCCCTAAATGGGAAAAGCCGAAAGAAAAATAAACAAGGAAATGAGAATTATGATAGGTTATAGACAAGGAAATGAGAATTATGGTATGTTATAAACAAGGAAATGAGAATTATGATAGGTTATAAACAAGGACATGAGAATTATGATAGGTTATAAACAAGGACATGAGAATTATGATAGGTTATAAACAAGGAAATGAGAATTATGGTACGTTATAAACAAGGAAATGAGAATTATGATAGGTTATAAACAAGGACATGAGAATTATGATAGGTTATAAACAAGGACATGAGAATTATGATAGGTTATAAACAAGGAAATGAGAATTATGGTAGGTTATAAACAAGGACATGAGAATTATGATACAGCATTTGGAGAGCTGAGGTTCTAGGTGACAGTCAGGGTGTCTCACATGGCTCAGTCCTAGATTCATACTTGTCTAGGTTTTATCAGTCAGATCTACCTTTTTCATCTGATGTGTTTCACAGTCAGTATGCAGATTACTTGAAACTGGGGTAAACTGAGTATATGTTTTACAGATAGGACAAATTTATAAAAGACTAAATTGACCACTTGTGCACAGGAGAATAATACACTGATACACACATACATCAAAAACTAAGCATATGAGATTTGGGAGAGATAGATTGAAAGGTGAATATTTAATATAGCATACAGTAACTGGAACTGAAGATTACTTTAAGAAGCTGGGTATATGGGTAGATCTCATTTAGAAGTTTTTTTAAATACATCAACCAATTGGTTAATGATAGTTGTAGAACTATATAACTGATTTGAGCATGAAATAAAAATATGGAAACGTTATTAGAAAACAAGCATAAATAAACTGAAAAAAATACACTGGAAATATACCAAAGATATCCATGGATGTGAAAAGTTAAGTTATTATGAAAGTCTAAAATATCTAAACATCAACAGTGCCTCATATAGGCATTTAAGAGGAGACCTTATATAGGGCATTTGGAGACAAATATCTCTGAGGAATGTTTAGGGTTATCAAAAAATAGTAGACAATAATCATACAACCTATACAGAAGATTCTATAGGAACAAAAAGTGTACTAATTGGTCCTCTGAGGGAAGAGCTGATGGATGGACAAGACTGCAAAACTCTATTAAAGATAGCAGTAGTTTAGATATTTTAAGAACAACTTGGGCACTTATGGAAATAACTGTTTTTGTATATTGGGAAGGTAGAAGGGCATTATTGCTTATGCCTGAAATATTTGTATGCATTTATGTATGTATGTATGTATGTAACTCTGGGAGTCTTCTCTTCCTCATTAATGAAAGATACCACAGTTCCCATTTCTACCTTCATCGCAATTCTCAAAAAATGATTCCTCACCTAATCTGACTGCTAATGCTTCACTGCAGGGTGCATCAGCTAAACCTTAGTCCAGCCTTTGTATCCTCAACCACTAGTATCTTCAGGTATCACCCCAACCTTCTCTCCCCTACTCCCCTTTTATATCCCCTTGCTCTTTGGTAGCCATCATCAGCATTGCTGCTCTTATGGATATTTCTTCTGTAAATAGGTACACTCCATCTTCACACAATTTTTTTGGATAGATTTACTGACTGATTGCGGAAGGCCTGGCTAGGTAATGCAAGACCCCTTTTCAGGGGAGAAAAGAGATTATAGTAGAGACTTTTTGAGTATGAATAATATTTAAAGTATAGCGAGAACGGATTCATCATATACTGAAAAGTAATATGCGATTAATATACAGCAGGGCAGAGGTCAGCTAAAGATGAAGTACATTAGTTGCGAATGGGGGCTAATTCAAAAACATAAGGAGGTAATCTGAAAACAAATTTAAATAAGCAGTTGCAGTAATGTTCTCAAAATAAACATGAGGCTCAACAATGAACAGTTAATACAGGAATAATCAAGATAAAAATTGTGCTGTTAACCAATTTGCAGGAATGTCTCCAGGAATAGATGGTATTCCAGTGGAAGATTTGAAGCTAGAAGGGCAGTGATAAAGATCTGGAACTTTTTAAACATTATTGTAAACCAACATGCTGGAAAGAAGCCGTGGTGACTGTAATATCTAAAGACACTAAAGTCTCATCATATTCAGCTTCATACAGGCACATTTCAATTTTAAACCTGATTATAAAGTGCTTATGTCTATAATGTCTAAAGCAATGGCAAATGTGATACCAAAATTGATAGGTATGGATCAAAGTGGTTTTGTGTAAGGGAGTCAACATCTGACAACATTAATAGAACAATGATGATCCAGAGAGAAGCAGAATATAAGAAAATACGATTGTTGTTGTTGGTGGGTCTTGGTGCAGAGAAAGCATTTGACAGAGTAAGTTGGGATATTATGAGTGGAATGGAAGCATTTGCATTTCTTGATATAATAATAAGGTAATCTAGAAGGATATATGAGGACTGGAGGTAGTAATAAAAGTTTGATGATTCCTCTCTGATAAGTTGTGTCTGAACAGAGGAACCAGGCAGGGGTGTCCTCTTTTCCCTTTGTTATTTGCATTATATTTACAAAAATTGGCAGAGAAAATAAGGGATACACAAATTCAAGGATATAATTGGTATGGTGTTCAAGAAAAGTTAGCTTTATTTGCCCATGATATTATTTTGTACCTGATGAAACCAGGAATGGACATCTCAGTGTTGTGGAACATCCTGAGACAGTTCCAGATTTCTTCAGTATATAAAATAATAAAGATAACACAAAGGCTCTAGCTGTAAATTATGTTACCCACACTTGAATTGGTTCAGCAATATCCATGTTTATGGAGACATGATAAAATGATGTATTTAGGAGTATAGACTAAAAACAATTCTGATATGACAGCTAAAGGTATGTAAGAAGAGGATAAACAAAAGATAATACAAAAACTGGAAGCTCTTTCCTGTGGATATATAAAGCAAGATACAGCAGAAAATATGTTTTTAGTCCCTTTAGCTTTATAGACAGGTCAGGTATATTTGTATCAACTGGAGAAGTAGCTGTGGATAGTAATTAAATAAAGCTTAAGGATTTCATTGGGGTGGGGGCAAGTATCAAGTGGGATAAACTGATCCTCTCAGTAGAAGAAGGAAGATTAGGACTACCTGATTTGAAGGGATATTTTAGAGCTAGACAGTTAAGGCTCTTATATATAAAACAAGTAAAATGTACAATCCAAAGTGGAAAAGGATGATGATAAAGTAGGGGGCTATGTCAAGGAACAAGGAAAAAATGTGATTTTGGATGCAGATCCTTAAACAGAATAACAGCAGTCGAGCAGAGCATTACATTCTTAAAGTACCAGAAAGTATACTAAGAGCTAAACCAACATGGGGATGGAGAAAGGAGATTCTGCCTATATGGACAACTTCAAATACCGATACAGAGAACAGGCAAGACAGGGGCTGGAAATTACTGAAGGAAATTGGCAAAGGAACCAAGGTACTGGAAATAAATAATTAGAAAGGGAAGGGTAATAGACTGGGAAGAGGCAAAAATGATGCTCGGATTGTAGGTTAGAGACTGTCTTTCCTATCAGGGATTGATATTAGAAGATACACAAAGAGAAAGAGATGGAATTCTAGGTGAAAGCCCTGCACTAGTTGAAGTTTTAATTGAATCTAGAATAGAAGCTGCTGTTGAAATAAAAATTATTGGTAAGGCATATAAAATATTGCATAATATCAATCAAATAATCAATCAATGGAGGTCAGAAAAGATTAGATATGCAATTCACAAAGAAACAATGTAAGGACATATGTAACGCTCCTAAATATGCAACAAAATCTAGAAGATTTAGAATTTTTGCCTGGAAGTGGTTGCACAGATACTATTGTACCTCAGACAGACTCCAAAGAACTTCTCAGGTAGATGGTAGATGTTGTAGGTGTAATGTGGAACAAAGAGATACTTGGGAGCATATGTTCTCTGAGTGAAATGAGTTGGCAGACTTTAAAAATTCCATGCAGAGTACTGTGTCAAGGACACTGGGTGTGCAAATGGGTGTAACTAAGAAAATTATTTTTTGAGGTAGGATACAGGATTTGAACTGTCTAGATATAGTAAGGCATTGTTATGTTCAGTTCTGGTGTCTGCCTAAAATACAGGTACTTGAAAATAGAAATCAAAGGCAAAACCAACTGTACCTGAATAATGTAACAGAGATAAGACAACAAAAAGTGGGATCTTTAGGAAAGATAGGAATAAACTACATAGAAAAAAATGGAAATTGTGGGAACAATTAATGCAGTAAAATGTTTTGGAGGAGGAATGAGGTTTTAAAAAAGGCAGAAATTGAACAATTTATGTAATGTTGCTTTGATTATATGTTATAGAATAATATACAGTACATGATGTATAATATTTGTAAATGTGAACTGGTTAACATGACCTGATTACTTTTATATAAATGTAAGTTTGCCTATGTCCCAAGTGATAATTCAAAAAATATTAAATGAGAAAAGTACATCCAGTATAAAAAGGCTGGCACAAATGGTCACATAAGCAACATTTGCTTACCTGTTTATTGGGATGGAATAAAAAGGTACATCAACTGTAATGAAAAATGCACTGTGAGATAGGTGGCAAGCAATAAGATACAAGGAAAAACTGGAGTAAGCAGTTAGATAGGTATGAAATTAAAAATAATATTAAACTAGAAGTGATATATTATAGGCTAGGTGTATGCCACGTAGCAAATTATCTGCTTTGCATAAATTCTCAAAATATTGTTTACTGCAGTCTTGTGTATGTATATATATATATATATGTATATATATATATATATATATATATATATATATATATATATATATATATATATATATATATATATATATATATATATATATATATGTGTATGTGTGTGTGTGTGTTTGTGTGTATGTGTGTGTATGGTTTCACTTCATATACCCAAAATGCTGAAATCTTGAATTTCAGCATTTTGAGTCCATGAAGCCGAAACTTAAGAATAGCGAAAGTGCATCAGCGAGAATACGAATATGTCGAACCCGTGCTTATGCAATGATGCTACTTTATGGGAAATGCTTGTTTGGGATGTTTGTGTTCGGACATTCAGGTGAGTGAGTATATGTGAGTATTTTTGTAACTTATGTGTGTGTGTGTGTGTGTGTGTACATGTGTGTGTGTGTACGTGTGTGTGTGTGTGCGAGTGTGTGTGTGTGTGTGTGTGTGAGGGACTGTAGAATGTGTGTGTGTGAGTTTTTGTTTTCTCTGTTTGTGTGATCTCGGAGTTAGTATATATAAGTAGGGGGTGTGGGGAGTGCAGATGGGCTTGCCCCCCTGCATTTGTTTCGTGTAGGTATGTGCATGTGTGGTGTTTTGTTGTGTTTATGTTTTTTGTGGTGTAGGTGTTTGTGGTTTGTGTGTGGTGTAGTGTATGCTGCGTGTTCCGGTTTGTGATTTCGGCTTTGTCGGGTTTCGGTGTTGTGATGGTTTCGGCTTCATAGACTCGAAATGTTGAAATTCAGATTTCAACATTTCAGGTATATGAAGTGAAACCACAAATAAATATATATATATATATATATATATATATATATATATATATATATATATATATATATATATATATATATATATCTTCTTATGAAGTATTTCACTCTGGCTGTACTTCACAAATGGTAATTAGTGATCAGTGCACTACCCTGGTAAACACGTAACATTTATCTTATATTTTTTATTTCCTACACAATTATCATATACATTTTTAGACTACAACTTTATTGTCAAGCAGTTAATATTATTAGTAGATATCTAATTCAGAAAATTAGAACTGTTAAGTAATGCAGTGACATTCTGTTTTAAAAATGCATAGGTGAGATCTGAAACAGCCTTCATACTGTCAGTCAAAATGCTAGTAAAAATGCATTTAAAAGTAAATCATTTTTACAATGTATTTCTGACACAAAATCTACATTATAAAAGACCCCATCTCATTAATATATTGCCCTTTGTGACACTGACTTTTTAGCCTCTTATTTATCTTTCTACTAACTTCATGTTGGGAATATTGAGTCCTTACTTTTCTCACATTTCTTTATTTAAGGTAATGTTATCTTCACTACAACACTTCCTGACACACTTGCTGTCCTTCCTCTGATGTTCACTGTTTTGTATTTAAGGTCTGTATATAAAGATTTATCTGTCATTTTAATGTTTCATGATTTCCTGCATTATACCATCCTTGTTCATATTCATCAAATAATTGAATTTCTCTTTAAGGTTTATATATTATAAATACAATACAGGAAATCTGGCTTTTTATGCATGTTTTCTTCTCAGGCATCCAAGGAAAATGTGCCACTCACAAGTGTTTGATCCTGTTAAGAAATCCTGTATGCATACATACATGCATGCACGCATGCTTCTGTGCATAAACACAGGCATGCAAACACACAAGCACGTGTGCTTCAGTGAATACATTTGTACATAGAGGTACATGCACACACGCATACATAACACACACCTATACTTACTTAATATATGCATTAAATAGAGATGCAATCAGTGAAAACTAGACTTTTTCTTACTCCATTGTGCAATTTGTCTAAGTTAAAGATTACCTGAAGATGTTTACTTTTCTACACCCTGGTATTAAATTGCCAAATTCCTGCTACAGAGTGGCAAAATGCATCTTACCTCTTCACTAGGAAATCAGAAATGATGAAATAATTGCGTGTTTGTTACATTAGTCCCAAACATCTTCAGAACTTTTGCTTGATTTTAAGTCTAACAAAAGCCAACTAAAGTTGTGAAAATGTCCTCATATTATATCATTCTCATTATTATGATTAACACTTCACCACATTCTAGTTACAGCTCAAATTGGTGCTTTCATATACCCTGGGATTCATGAAACTTGCGCCAGGTGCAGGCGTAGCGTCGGTGATCTAACACCAAATATGGCTGCCGACCGATTCAGGTACAAGTTGTTTCCACGTGCACTACCTGCGTATGCTAGGCCCGCACAGCTCCCGGTGCCTGTATGCTAATCACCCCATGTGCAGCAGTGTAGCATGGAAATGAAGGTATATAGTGATTCAGGAAGTGGTGCAGGCATGGTGTAAGCATGCAGAAATGTAAACCGAAAAAAAATGTTTTACATTTTCGCAAACATAAAATCGGAGCCATGACAGCAGACCAAACACATGTATTATACTGTTAATATATGCCAATGGCTAAATATATAGCCATTGGCATAAAAAAATGCATAAAATATAAAAAAGAAGTTAAAGCGCAGGGCATCAGTGCACAAACGGGATCACAATGAAAATAGAATGGAATAAATCTGCAATGTAACACTTTTCATGATTTTTCCATAATAGTCAATGGCACGCATGCTACACCACACCATGGCTCAAGGGTTGCTAAGGGGCTGTGACAGTGTTCTGTGTGGTAACTAGGAATTAGTAGGCAATGCCATGCAAATGAGAGTAGTAATAGTGAATCACAAATTCCCCGCCAGTGTAAGGATGTACCTCACAGTGTAGCATTACAACACCGAGATGTGCCCTGGAGACAAAGATGACATCAAAAGAGGGGTGTGCTACCTTTGCTGTAAGCACATTGGAGCATTGCTAATCCTGTTTACCTGTTGCTAAGCAAAGCTGCAGGATGCAGGTGTGATGAAGTAGCCATGGTTTTGTTTAGCTGAGAGCACACAAGGTAACTGAATTTGCATGTGAATGTGGATGAAAACGCACTGTAAATGGCTGTGTGTGGCACGCACCAGAGCGGAAACAGGAAGGATACGGGAAAAAAATAAGGAAATGCTGCAGCATGGAAACTGGAGTACAAATGAGTAGCTAACACCTAGGAACCCACAGTGGGCCATTGACAACAGCTAACAAGGCTGCTAGCAGGCACCTGCAGAACAGGAAATGGGAGGTACCGTACTACAATGAAAACAGTACTGTCACAGCAGACCAAAGCAAAATTGTAGTAGATCAGCTACATAGCACATTTCACAACACATTCCTGGGTAGGGAAAGTACAAAACAAGAAAGCCGGCAGCTGGATGCATGCCTGACAACGGGAGGGGATTCGAGATGAAAAGTGAATTAAAGGGCAACAGATGAATTACAGCAGGCAAGCATAATTCAACACCAAAGGCCCTACAATTGCAGTACCTGCTGTAAAACCCATAATTAAGATATCCTGCAGCTGGAATTGCATATACACACCCAATGACATCATCAGCATCCATAGCACAATAGTATAAAGTGTAAAAGCACCTCAGAGACATTTCTGTATTCCCATACATTCTGCACCATCGGTGTATACAGATGGGGAACTTTTAATATGCACATGTTAGGAGCTGCCATAGCTTTGATTCATCAGCATGTGTTGGAGACTGAAGGTGGTGTAGAGGATGATGCTGACAACCACCTCAGGCACCAGAGGAGGAGAAGAATGTTCAGTCCCAGGGTAACCTACCAGGGGCTAAATGATCTGGAGATAGTAGAGCATTATAGGGTGGACAGGAACACCATAGAGCAACTTATTGAGCTGTACTGGCCATGCATCAGAGCCAGAAATAACAGAGGGAAACCAATCCCAGTGGACATGAAGATATGTGTAAGCTTGAGAATACTAGCCACAGGTACCTTTCAAACGCCAACTGGGGATATCCTGGGGATCTCACAGGCATCAGCATCCAGGGTACTCCACCAGTTCCTGGATGCCATGTTACCCCATGCCAATGAGCACATATACTTCCCCCGAATGCAGGAGGAGTTGGCCAGCAATATGCGTCTCTTCCACCATGTGGCAGAATACCCAGAGGTACTGGGTGTAATAGACTGCATGCACATACACATCAAGTCACCACCCAGTGAGCAGGGTAGGCAATACATAAACCGCAAGGGATACCCCTCCATCAACTGCCAGGTTGTGTGCAATGCCCAGGGCATTATCATGGATGTGTGTGCTGGCAGCCCTGGAAGCTATCACGACTCCCACATCTGGCATGCCTCACAGCTGTATCAGGTATTTGCCAGGGGGGACATCCCATATGGCTACCTGGTGGGGGATGCTGGCTATGCACTGGAACCGTGGATGATGACTCCCATCAGAAATGCATACACACCCATGCAAGAATGCCATAATGAGGCACACACACAAACCAGATTCATCATAGAGCATGTGTTTGGGATGTTGAAATCAGGGTTCCATTGCTTGGATATATCTGTTGGAGCCTTGCAGTACTTTCTAGGCACGTGTGCCCACATCTTCAAAGTATGTGCCATGCACACAATATGATCCTGTGGAAACAGCTGCAGCAGGGACAGAATGGTGAAGGCCCTCACAGCCAACCACCATTGCCAAGGACCCCACAGGCACAGAGGAACATAGACCATGAACACCCTGAGCCAGCCCCAGTAGGCAGATAGAGGCATGCCCAGTATGCCCATGTCTTGGCAAAGATGGAACATATAGCACGCACACTGATAGTGTAGGCACCTATGGACTGACACCCTTCTCCACCTGCACACACAGTAAACATGGATGGCACACACACAAGACCACCTGTAACATGTCATGTATAGGCGGTCTACTGTGTGCATCCTATATAGGCAGCCCTCAACTATTGCACACACAACTGCTATTGGCACAAGGTAAGTCAACACCTGAATAGTAATTTAAGCTATCAGCATGTGCTGATACTGTATGTATAGGTTCATAGGTACATAGGTAGGTACTTGGCTAACTGCCTGAGGCCATTCATAAGCCTAGCCAAAATGTGTTAGCTGTCGCCACCCCATTGATTAACTAACTGTTCCTCTGTAGAGCAGAGCCAATTGCAGGATGCCTGGGATGTAGCCACTGTTCCCCATCCACTCTGCAAGGTTTCCCTGAAGTGTTAGTGAGGGGCTCCATATAATGTGATCAGGGATGTAGTTTCAAAGCATGGGAAGTACATGTGACAAAAATCTGTCACTCCAACATCTTCCAGTTATGGTTGTGGCAAGGTGTAGCTCATTACAGTGTGTGGCTCTCTGAGACATGGATTCCCATAGGTGGAGCATATCCATTAAGCCTGACTTGCACATGGCTTTGTTGACCAGCAAAGATCATCTCTGAGTAAACGAGATGCCACTGAGTAATGCAAGAGTTCATTCAGTCTGGCAGCATAGAACACATGTCTGAGGCCAGTAATCCTCTTGGCGAAGTACGTTCGTGGACCCTCTATCTGTTGGATGTGTCTTCTGAGGTACATCCCAAATGGGTTATCATACTCAATGATGGGATTGATGAGTGATTTGTAAAGGGGCACAATAACCTCAGCATGTCTAGATGCGAACCCCTAAGTAATCAGATGGCCTACACAGAAGGATGTCCTAACTACTTTGGAGATATGATTGTCAAAGGAGAGATCACTATCTAATGTAGTCCCCACATATCCATTACCTCATCTGTATTAAAGTGGCTGCCACTCATGTGTTAATATGTGGGTGTTTAGTTTTCCTAAAATGGAATGACCATGCAGTTTTTGGCCTTTAGCTGGAGGCCATGACTTTGACACCCTGTGTTGGTCTATGTGAGGCCCCTTGAAGGATGTCTGTGACAGTTGGACTGTCAATTATGGCTCACAGTTTGCAGTAATCACCAAACACAGTCTACTGTAGTCCACCTGTGTTTGCCTGCACCTCTGAGAAGTATATGGCAAACAGTAGGGGTCTCAGGAATGAGTCTTGTGGGACACCAGTTGTGACTGATTAAGAGTTGGACCTGGAGGCTGCTAGGCTTACCATGTGGGTTCTGTGTGGTAAGCCTGTTGGCAACCCAACCTGTGATCCTGTGATGTATGGGTGTATGCACTGGCTGGTGAGTTTATAAATAATACCTGAGTGGTGAATGGTGTCAAAATCCTTGGCAAGGTCGAGGTAGTATGTGTGAATTACCACACCTCTCACCTAAAGTCTAGGTGACTGTAAGATGTCAAACAGGTTCAGTAGGCATGATCTGCACTCAATCAAGCTCACCTAAGTTGGGTTGAGTGTCTGGAGGTTCCCAATGTCTCTGTTAATGAGTTCCATGATGATGCACTCCATAGCCTTGCAGACCAGCCTAGTCAGGCTTATAGGGCAATAGTTCCTGGGGTCCGTTGAGGAGCCACCTTTGTGGAGTGGGATAACTGTTGCTGTGTGCCACTCTGTGGGTATGTGGCATGTAGAGAGGCTGGGTTTGAACAGTGTGTTTAGGTGAGGGGTTAGTTCATTTGGAGCTCTTGTAAGACACAGCCTGGCACACTGTACAGTCCCATTGAGACTGTTTTTTTGGCTTTGGATAGGGCTGTTTTAACCTGTGTCGGTGATTGCCGGGGCCGTACATTCCTGTGGTATGGTTATGGAACATTTAGAGGGTGAAAGGGTGGTGAAGTTTGCACTAAACCTGTTTGCCAAAATATTGGCAACATCATTCAGTTCAGTGTATTTTGTGCCAGTCTGCACCAACTCAGAGCAGATCTGAGAGTTCCCACTTAGGTTCATGACATAACTAAAGAACGCTTTGTGGTTATCTGTATGGTCCTTGGAAATTTGTCTTTTGAAGCTAGGCTTGGATGATTTCATGAGGGATCATAGTTTCTTGCTGTTACTAATCAGGGATGTCTGTCCTTCTAGGGATTTCATTCTCATCTGTACTAGTTTTCTCCTTGTATTGTAAAGCCTGTTTATGGCAGGGGTCCACCAGACCGGTTTCCTTTTCTTGGAGGAGTGAGTCTAGGTTTGACTTGGGATAGCATGATCCATGCATTCCTGCAGCTGATCATAGAGTGCCTTTTTATAGGTTTCAGCATCTTGGACAGCATTGTCCATTGATGTGGGGACAGTGAACCTTTCCACCTCGGTCTTAAGCAATGTAAAGTCTGCTTTGGAAAAGATTTTCACAGTGGTTTCCTTGGTTGGGGTTGTGGGCGGAATGTGAATATCCAGAGTGATTATTCTATGGTCTGATCAAACCAGTGAGGGGTTGACGTTGGCTGTGGAACACCGGTCACCCATGTTGGTGATGACCAGGTCCAATATGATGTTCCCTCTGGTGGGGGTCCATGTTGGTGATGACCAGGTCCAATATGTTGTTCCCTCTGGTGGGGGTGTTGACCAGTTGATCCAGGGCATTTGAGTTTATAAATTCTAGGAAGCGCTGGGCAAGGGAGTTAGTACTTGAGTAGTGATCCTAGTTAATATTTGGGTAGTTGAAATCACCCAGTATTGGGGTGTTTGGTAGGATCTGCATATTTCCCAGTGTCTCCAGAAATGTGGAATGTGGGTCCTGGGTCATGGTGGGTGATCTGTAGCAAGCTACAATTTGGATTGCAGTTTTGTCAATTGTCAGTTGCACTTGGATGATCTCTGATGCATCGTGCTATGCCACTAACCTGGAGGTGTGAGTATCCTTGATGAATCTGGATACACCCCTGCCTTTTGTGTTCCAGTCCGGGTTCTGTGGCCGAAAGATGTGGTATGAGTTATAGCCTCGTAGTGCTGGGGTGCTCTCTGGTGCCTTAAACCAGGTTTCTGTTACTGCACAGATATCGATGTTCTCCATACTGAGGGGTGCCATGAGTGTGTGCATTTTGAGGTTTAGACCTCTGGCATTGAGTAGCAATACCCTCAGTTACTGGTTACTTGTGCTATTTACAGTGGTGGGTTTGTCTTTTGAGCCTTGTATAAAAGTCCACCTTGCCTAATATCTACCTCTCTAGTATTGTTTGCAAGCAATGGCAGCTGTGCATGTGTACATGTTCTGCAAATGTGTACTGACCCTTGTTACAGGGCTGTGCCAAATGGCTATGTGCACACCTACATAGAGTGGATATTGACAGTAGAGACACACTGGTTGAACATTTAGATTTGTGTAATCTAACCTCTCATTGCCAGACTAACAGCTGCTTGGAAATATGTTGACAGTATTGATAATGAAACAGGGTGCATATCATCTTTAACTCCAGTGTGACATCTGCAGTAGGAGTGTAAGATGTAGAAAACTGCTGCCCATGTGTAATAGCTGCTTCATGGTGATGGTGTACACTATCTGATTATATCCTGATCATGTCGATAGTGGCAGCAGAGTCTATTGATATTTGACTCTGTGTGGGGAGTGGGAGTCTGTGCCCAACAGAGCTCATGGTTCTGCAGGGAATATGAGTATATACCCAGACAAGGATACAGCCCTGTTCACAGTTGCATCATCTGTAATCAACTATCAGGATGTGATGTGGTCCTCAGATGGGGATTGCCACTAAAGGTAGCTGCCATGTTCCTGTAATAGCTAGTGTTGCCACATCCATAACACAAATATTTACATGTGAGCATCACTGTGTAAAACATCTTCATAAGCAGTAAGTAAACTAAATACAGTGCGTGGCACTTGTAGTACTGAATGCTCATACAGGCATGTCTACTAGTCAGCTACTGGTGTTTACTAATGTCACTTAGTGTATGTGGCCATCCTGGGGGAATGCAATCTCTATGCCATGTACACTGCCAAACCCACCTAACACCACACCCCACACATTGTCTGGGATGCAGCTACAGGGGTCAGCTTGGAGGTAGTCCATTCTACACCCATGACTAGACTAGACAGTCAAGAGGTGTAGGTTACCACATGCATCTCATCACCACAACCAACACATACTCTTACCAGAACACAGTAAGGACACACACACATGCCACCAGATATCACACACATCCACAGAGGCCTCTAAGTATCTGGCCAAGCAAGAGGCCTCCCAAGTTGGAATAGACAGACAACAGACTACAAAGACTGTACAACATAGTTTGCATAATTGTGTCACACCTCAAAACACGTAGCCAGAAACATGGCCACCAGTACTCATTTGTGAATGCAAACTCTAGCACTATATTACACACCAAGCTATGTGAGGGCAAACATACTGTCAACTGCCTGTCTGTCATGATTAGCCACATACCCATACACTCAGACCACCTTTAGAACTATACACATGTCTGTGGCATATTCTATGTTGTTGTGCAGGGCCTGTGATGCAGTAGCCTGGACTGCATGAAAACACATGTAGGAACTGTCAGGTCTTGTAGCCCATGCAGGTATGTCCCAAGTCCTAGGTAGCATTCTGCCATTGGCCAGAATGATGCAGCAATACAGGGACAAGGATTGTATTCTACAATTGTGTAATGTACTGGTGTAATTCAAAGAGTATCCAGCATCTCTCTGGCTGGGATAACAAGGTTGACAGACCATGATGCTTTGCCAGACAGGGCCTGCACCTGTCACCCCTGAGAATCTGGATACTGGCAACAACCCATGCTTCGCTTATAGTGCCCTCATCATGCCAGGTTAAAGTATAAGTCCAGTGGTGCAACAAGGACAGCCAAGAAATAAACTGAGGCTTGCTACTCAATGATACAAATCAGGTACTCAATGTGGACACACCTACGGCTATCTGAAACATGGAGAACATATCTATGCAGTGATTGAGATATGGTTCAATGCTTTGGAGAGCACTCCTGCATGACCATGTTATAACACTTACCTCACCTCTTGTCCATCATCCTTTATTGGAACACATAGGCCACAGGTATGTCCAACTTCCTGAGGGACACCCCCATGACAGTTGCACTTGCATAATGTAAGATGCACTATGCTGAGCAACTACCTTTGTGCCAAAGTGTAATCCAAATTGCACCTTGTGACAGATCATCCACCATGCCTCAGAATTCCCAACTGTCATTGTACAGTAATGGGGAATACCAGTTTTGAGACAGGAAACCATAATCATGACCACTCAGCTATCGCATTATGACCTGGGAAGACTCATCATGTACCAACACATGTGCTCAGTGCATGTTGGATTTCATCCACATCAATGACCTGGATCACCATAGTCACACCAACAGGGCTAACAGTATGCCACACATGGTCAGTCTTCAAAGCCAATGTTATGCTCCTTAAGAGTGAAGTGGTGACTGTCATGGCACCCATGCAGATGTGCAATGCATGTGCAAATGCTGGGCCTACACAAATGCACTTTAAGCACTCACATATGTGCAGTGATCATGCCATTGAAACAGAAACAGGAATCAACCAAACACAAACATGAAGGCAAACCGGTGGTACCCTGCCTTAAACTGTACCACAGAAGGTAGTAAGTGGTGCAACAGTCAACACACGAGTGGAAGTTGATCCATGGTCAGCCTCAGTAAGATGCAGATACACCATATAATGCCACACAAAGCTACTGTGAAACTAATCATCCACATAGCATGAGGCCAAACACAGAGGATTCCATAGCTGTGTCATGAAATATAATGGCAACAACAAGACCTGCTGTGCTTCACAGCACTATGGCATGAGAAGTACTGCACCTACGGAAATAGCACATGTTCATCCAAATAGGGTCTTGGATAACATAAACACACTGCCCCCAATGGGTTCACATTCATATATCCATGTACACTACAGAGCCCCTGTAATAGCAACTATGCAGATACAAGCTGCACTCTCTAATGCCATACATACAGGCTGCATGGGACCTGATCACATCCCAAGTTGTATTCTACACAAATGTCAAAACAATTTGCTCTCCACATAAACATCATGCACAATTATAGCTTCATGTCAGGCTTTGTACACACTGAATGGTGCACAGCAACAGTCATCAGTGAATGTTGTCAATATCTGAGGGACCCTGGTATGTGTACAGCTGAACTGGTTACAAACAGTGGTATCATTGCATTACATAACACATGATGCAACTGTGTCAGTACATGGGTACTCTGCACAGTTGTTGTAGGGCTAGGTACAGTCCACCAGTCAAAGGTTACTTGGTGTTGTACCATTATATGTCATACCACATGTATGGATGTGTGTTGGTGGTCTGACGACATGGTGGAGTCTGAGGATTACATCCTAGAATGCAACTTTCGACACTGTGACCTGCACCTGGCTCATCTGTGATGACTTATGTTGGAGTACTGGTCTGTACATGTGAGTAGCCATTATGAATGTGGGGACACCACCACCCAGAGTGGTCCATGCCAGTGTTATGGCCCACATGTATGGTTCTGAGTTATATGGTGGTAGTGCTATTGTGCACTACAGAGCCTTCAGCCAGGTGTTCCTCACTGCACAGATGTCAGTATTCCCTATTGTAGGTTCTACAGTGAGCAGCTGTGATTATGCAGCAACACATCTAGCACTGGTTAGCATCAGCATACAATGCAATTATCTTCTAGGTGTCAGGGTGTTATCCTGTGTTTAGGACATTTGCCTTGGAATGGCACTATATGGGCAAATGCAACCTAGGTATTATCACCACTCCCTTGAATCATGGATGCATATGATCTGTGACAAAGGCTTATCTTCTGTCAGTAACGTCATCCCAGAATGACTGACACTGGACAACCACATAATTACAGCAGGACATTGGCTCATTGTGTTGGTCAAGCAGTTGCCATTCCTAGCATGACATCACTGCGAGTGGTAGTATTGTGCTTGGTATAGACTTATATATCTAAGGTGACGGACAGCAGCAGACATTGTGTAGATGTCTAGTGTCAGATATATAGTGCAGCATTCCTGCTAACAATGACAACTACTAACACCGGAGTCCATTACAACACATTCTGTAAAACTAACTGTATGAGCATGGCCACTGTGGCCTTCCATGTTTAGAATCAGAGTGCATCCCAAACAGCTCTGTGCTACTAAGTGTGTGAGCATGCCCACTGACACCTTGTGAAAGTTATGTGCTTCTATGTGTATGAGCATGGCCATTATAACCCTGTATAGTGATAGTAGATGGCCTTTCCACAGATGGGCATAATTCTGTACAGGATGGGCTCCTACTTTAAACACACAGGTTCACAGCTATGTACATCTTAACTGTCAGCATCCCTGCTGATGTCCACAATCCTAGAAGGTCATGATGACTGCCTTGGAATACATAATCTCTGTGGCGTGACTTGTAACTGCATAGTACTGTAATAGTGATCTGTAGATAGGCAGGTGTTCTGATCCCACCACTGACGTTTGTGTGTCAATCTGCCTGAGGACAGAGCAATGCTTTTTAGAGTACTCACACTCTGTACAATTCCTATACCCAACTTTGGCAGGGCTGATAATGTCACCCACCTAGGAATACACCTCTGTGATTGGTGTGACCCAGTAATCTTGATATCACATTCTGTAACTGCATAATGCTGTAGTATGATAAAGTAGTTAGGTCGGTGTTCTAATCCCAGACATGCCAATTGTGTGTGCTCATCTGCCTGAGGACAGAACAATGCTTTTTAGAGTATTCACACTCCGTACAATTCCTATACCCAACTTTGGCAAGGCTGATGATGTCACCCACCTTGGAATACACCTCTTGGAGTGCTGTAACCTAATAATCTCGGTAGCACATTCTGTAACCGCATAATGCTGTAGTGTGCTAATATAGTCAGGTAGCTGTTCTATTCCAAGGTATAGCAGGTGTGTATTTGTCAGTCATATCCTATGTGTTGGTGGCTGTGAGTGTCTAGCCACTGGATGTGTTGAGGAACGTGTTTTGTAGTTTCCTTATATAGTGGCCATATATGTCACAATCAGCCAAGAGACTGGGTTGGCAAGACATACCCATACATTTGGCAATAGGCCTGGTGAGTCAAGTCAGCAACCCTAATATTACCCAGAATACAGTCTGAACCCATGTGTTGGACAGAAACACACTAGCCTTGGGATTTACACCAGTACATAATACAGGAGCTGCTGGTGTTTCCCTTTTCATTCTTTTCTAATGCTTTGGTGTTACACTGTTTGTTCTTGAGATATATAATCTAAATCTATGTATGTGTATGTATGTAAATATATATATATATATATATATATATATATATATATATATATATGTGTGTATGAAATCTATATCTATGTATGTGTGTGTATATATATATATATATATATATATATATATATATATATATATATATATATGTGTGTGTGTGTATGAAATCTATATCTATATATATATATATATATATATATATATATATATATATATATATACACATATAGACAATAACACACATAAATCTACATAATGGAATACATGTCCTTTACTGTTGAATGACTGTGCTAGATGATATGTTTGTGATAACATCTTATGTATGTATATCTGCCATGGCTTAGTAGTAAAGCACATCAGCTGTGGTGTGCAGCACCCTGGTTTCAAGCCTTGCAGAGGCCAGTCATTTTGTTGCTGGGAAGAAGGAGGGCCATTGGATACAGAGTGAGTAAGGCACTTTTAAACAGTTGTGAGTGGGTGTGTGTGAGATTGTGCGACGGTAAGCAGTGGTTAGTTTAGGAGAGGCTCAGTATGGGACATGTAACTATGCATTAGCAGGCACTCCTATGCAAATGAGGTGAAGGATAGTGAATACCAGTTTTCCCCAGGGTGTGAGGCACGTCCCAAGAGTGTAAGAGTATAGATAGCAGGGTGCAAGACTTGGATATAGGTGACATCTTGGGGGGTGTACGAATCTAATAAATACAACTCCAGACAAACGCCAGATACTTTAATAAAAGAACAAAGCTTTCAGATTACAAATCCTTCTTCAGTGTTAAAATACCTATACTGAATTCTAAAACCTTAACTAGTCAATTAAACAGTCACATGATAACAGCCAGCCTATAAACAGAAAAATATACAATAATCATTTAATTACTTATAGATTAGTACTAAGCTAACTGCCCTTGCGAGCCATTTTAAGCCTAGCCAATTATCCCTTGTGAGGCTCAAACCCTGCACCTTGTGTTTGTAAGACAAACACCTTCACCATTAGGCCACCCTCCCAACTTTAAAATTGTTTCTATATATAAAAGTATATATTAAATATACACAAAATTCACAAACCCATTCATTATCTTATTTCTTTCTGCTTTTTAACTAATCATGGGGGGGGGGGGTGTCAGGCATACTGTAAGTGGATTGGAGCCCTGTGGCTCGGGATTGCTCCTAGCTTAGCACAGCTAAGCTAGGGGTGTATCTAAACCTGCCTAGGGCAATCGGAAGGGGAAACAGCAGTAGGAAAGTAATCAAGCAGAACTAGCTGAGCTGACAGGTGAAATGTATCAGGATCAGCCAATTACAGAGGCAGCAGACCAGCCCAGCCCAGAACACTACTGTAAACTAAGCAAACACCTTCCCCTCTGTTTTTTCCACACTCTACACCACAGGTGTATACAAGTGGGGAAATTTTAACAAACAAACCTACAAAATGAGTAGGGCTGCAGCAGGCAACATAGAACAACATGTGCAAGAGGCTGAGGGTGGTGAGGATGTGAATGCTGCTGAACAACCCACAGTGAGGAGACAGAGAAGAGTGTACAGACTCAGGGTAACCTACCAGGGGCTACATGAGCTTGAGATAGTGGAACGCTATAGGGTAGACAGAGACCTTCTACAGCCAATTGTTGAGCTGTGCTGGCCACACCCGACACATCAAACTGGCCAAGGGCAACCCATCCCAGTGGATACCAAGGTATGTGTAGGCCTAGGTATACTAGCCACAGGTACCTCCCAAAGCACAACTGAGGATATCATGGGGATCTCACAGGCATCAGCATCCAGAGTATTCCATCATTTCCTGGATGACATGTCAGCAAAAGCCAGTGAGCACATTTATTTCCTCAATACACCTGAGGTGTTGATCAGCAATATGCATCTCTTCCACCAAATAGCAGAATACCCTGGGGTAGTGGGTGCTATAGACTGCACGTACTTACACATCAAAGCACCACCCGGTGAGCAGGGTAGGGCCTACATCAACCGCAGGGGCTTCCCCTCATTCAACTGCCAGGTCATATGTGTATGCTGGCTGCCCTGGAAGCTATGACAATTCAGAAATATGGCATCTGATGCAGCTGTACCACAGATTTGCCGATATGGACATCCCCTATGGTCACCTAGTGGGGGATGCTGGGTAACCACTGGAGCTGTGGCTGATAACATCCATCAGAAATGCACACACACCTGAACAACAATGCCATAATGATGCACACGCACAGGTCAGACATATAATAGAGCATGTGTTTGGGATGCTCAGGCCATGGCTCCAGTGTCTGGACACATCTGGTGGAGCCTTGCAGTATTCATCAGCTACATACACCCAAATTGTTATGGTATGTGCTATGCTACACAATATGATTCTGCGGAAACAGCTGCAGCAGGAACAGCATGGGGCAGGGCCACACAGCCCCCCACCAGTGCCAAGGCCTGTACAGGCACAGAGTGACTCAGAGGGAGAACAACCTGAGCCTGTCCCAGTAGGCAGAAGAGTAGTGCCCAATATGACCTGGCCTTGGCAAGAGGCAATGCATAGCGTATGCACTGACACAGTAGGGACCCAGGGAATGACACCCTCTCTGACTTGCACAGACAGTAAAAGGGATGCCAAACATGACACTACCTGTGCTCAACCATATATAGGGAGTGTACTATGTGCATCTGACATAGGCAGCCCTCCAGCACCATCGTCAAGTCTGGCCCACCCGCAAGGTAAGTCAATCAATCTACCAATTGCCAAATGGCGTAGAATGTGTTGTTACCTGTAGCTATGGTATGGATGTGAGTATGCAAGGGAATTGGATGGCTGAATGTTAAGGCAGCAGACAGTAGATACAAATAGCGGCACCATGACATCTGTAACACATACTGGAGTCACCATAGTAGCCAGTTCTACACAGGGTGACACAACTCACTACAGATAATGGGCTGAGTGACGTGTGTCCATAAGACCCACACAAGTCTCAGCCAACAGGACAGGTGTAGACAGACAGAAACAAATGCTGTACTATGGCCTCTGAATGTGCCCTATGGGTAACCCCTCCCCCAGACCCACACAAACAGACTACAGCAGGCCAGGCAGTTGGATGTAAGTTGTGAAGGGCTAGGAAGTCAGAAACTAATATGTTGGTAATTAAAGCTAAGATCTGTAGTACACTGGTATGCTTCTAGCCAGCACAATAGCTAAGACTACACACTGAAATGGAGTACCTGACATACCAGTACAGTCCCAGCAAATGTGTACAAGTGTCAGGCGTGCCCCCCCGCATCCAACGTCCACTTATAGCAACAATCAGGTGTGCCCCCCAGCTCCTGTGTAGGATTGTAGATACAGTCAGGTGTCCCCTCTCCCTGCTATGCAGACATGTAGCAACACTCAATGGCAAATGACCGATGGATACCCTGCAGACACAGCATGCTACCTGTTGGTGTACAACACAAAGGTCAGCACCACAGTACAAACTACCTGGACTGGATCCACACATGTGATACAGATGGCCGTACTGGGCATGCTCATACACTTGAAGGTATAAAGGCAATGTCAGTCAACAACATACTGAAAGGTCATACTGGGCATGTTCACACACTTAAACACAGGAAGGCCATGTATGCAAACACCAGTGGTCCAGACATATCTGGCAGTCGCAGCTCTTAGTGCAGACACATGTCAGCATACACCACTCCTGCCTTGCACACACAGTAGATAGGAATACAGGCATATATTTAAGGACAATACACTATAATAAGCCAAAGTTAGATGGACATAGATGTGTAGAAGAGGGTGACCATGACAAGGAGCCATCCGGGCATGTCCCACCCAGCACACAGCCAAAGGGCCCCAAACACATGAGGTGCAGATGTCATTCACTGCAGATACTAGTCACCAGTATCTGTTAGCATGACAGACTATGTGGTGCACGTGCCAGCTGTGCAACATGGCTGTACAAGGAAGTAGTCATCTAGTAGCTGTATACATGTACCTGTGACATATGACCCCGGGTGTGTCCGCATGTGGCATGTCAACACCTACATGAATGGGTTATGGCCCATGCACGCACTGCCCTCCCCATGACAGTATTATGACAAGCCTACTGAGATCATCCAATGTGAAATGCACCTTTGGGAGAGCTGTAGCTCAGTAATTTCCATAGGGCATCCTATAACTGCATCCTGCTGTAGTGATAAACTAGTTAGGTAGTAGTTCCAATCACAGACTTGCCAATTGTGTGTGTGATTGCGTGCGTGTCTGTCTGTCTCAGACTGTGTAGAGTGAAATGCTTTTTCAGCCATTCAAAGTCCGTACAATTCATATACTCAACTTTGGCAAGGCTGCTGATGTCACTCACCTAGAAATACACCTCTGGGAAGTCGTAGTTTCTGTAGTGCGTTCTGTAACTGCATATTGTTGTAGTGTGATAAAGTAATCATGTCAGTGTTCTAATCCCAGACTTGCCAACTGTGTGTGTGTGTGTGTGTGTGTGTGTGTGTGTGTGTGTGTGTGTGTGTGTGTGTGTGTGTGTGTGTGTCCGTCTGTCTGCCTGAGAAAAGACCAATGCTTCTGGAGTACTCACACTCCGTATAATTCATATACTCAACTTTGGCAGTCCTGCTGATGTCACCCACCTAGAAATGCACCTCTCGGATTGCTGTAACTCAGTAATCTAAGTAGCGTGTTCTGTAACTGTGTAAAGTAGTTAGGTAGGTGTTCTATTTCAAGGCATTGCAGGTGTGTGTGTTTGTCAGTCATATCTTATGTGTTGGTGGCTGTGAGTGTCTAGACACTAGATGTGTTGGGCAGCGTGTATCATAGTTTTCCTATATAGTGGCCATATATGTCACAATCAGCCAAGTGACTGGGTTGGTGAGACATACCCATACATTTGGAAATAGGCTTGGTGAGTAACGTCAACAACTCTATTATTACCTAGACTGCAGTCTGAACCCATGTGTTGGACAGAAACACACTTGCCTTGGGATTAACACCAGTACATAATACAGGAGTTGCAGGTGTTTTCCTTTTCATTCTTTCCTAATACTTTGGTGTCACAAGGTTTGTTCTTGGGATATATATAATATATATATATATATATATATATATATATATATATATATATATATATATATATACACATGGACATTAACATACATACGTCTACGTAATTGAATACATGTCCTATACTGTTGAATGTGTACATTTCCATTATCGGGGCAACACTATTAATGCAATCATTCAGGTGCAATGCAGCTCATTAACATACCTGTTGAGCACATGTTGGTATAAAATGCTTGTGTTGATAATTAAATGCTTAACCAAGTAAGTAGTCTAATTTTAAACACGTCTGCCTGACAGACGTGTTAAGGTACTGCATTACAGTGGAGCGATCGCTTTAAAATGTTGCCCCTGTAAGTCACACAGACAGGAAATCAGTAATAAGGAAATACTTGCAAGTGACATGACATTCCTTTCTTCTGTTAATTAGTTATGACATGGTGATATGTACACTGCATGAAATGCCTAACATGAAGTAACTGCCTGTGCTCACAGTTTACAAAGACATAGTCATGCTGACCATTTGTAATCTGACAGTTTTAAGTCCTCTGTGAGGCATGTGAAATGATGATTAAAAGACAGTGTAATTGCTATGTATATGTTTGCTGTGAAGGGCTTACAAGACACAAGTTGTTAAGATTAGGCTTCAATTTGGATTAATTATGTAAAAGCCTTTTACAATAACAACAGCTGTATATATCGTAAACACAGTTATTTCCGGGCTCAGCGATGCATTCCTAAAGCCATCCCTGACACTCTTAAAAAACAAACGACCACTGTTTACTGATTGTAATCACATCCTCATGGCTTAAAGAAGCCGAGTAAGTATAATTAGAGATGTTGAGGATGGGTATTTGACAATGAAAATGTTTTCTACAATGTCTGCTTTCCCTATAATGGATAGACTTCTGTAATAGTAGGCCTTTTTCTTTGTTTTTGCACTATTCTGCTTTCGGGCAAACACTTTCAATGCGGGTGCTAAGCTCCGACTCCAACCTCAACCCATGTTGTTTGGATGTTAATGTTAAAAGTTATGTGTAAATCAGTTAAATGGATAAAATGTAAAAATGAAAGTAAAACAACTGTAACTTCTACATTTTACACAAACGTTAAGACTAACACAAATACACAGTTTGACACTGGATTCGGAAGTCAGCAACCGCATTAACAGTGCTGCCCCATTAATGGAATAGTACCCCCGCACAAATGCACTTAAACATGCTTACTGGTGCTTATATATGTTTACTACTGCATATTTGTGCTTACACCTTCTTAATAGTAACTTATTCATTATGTCACTAACACTGAGATTGAATGACATTAATTAAACATTTCATGCAGTACTCCAGTTCACATGTACATAGGTTGTACAGCAATACGATGTATAAATATGTTTATATACACATTCCACATGGAAAATGATTTGTGCTAGTGTGGGTCTCAGACCGTGAATGCCTGTTCGTTAGGCAAATGCTCTGACCAATACACTATTGCTGTGCTGCTTCAGTTGCATATATACCCATATACCCATATCTCCTAGTTCCCCAACACTTCACTAGCACTATGGTCATCCATTCTCCAGTTTCAATTGTGGTGTATCCACATCAGTACACATTGGCCACTCCCTACCCCTGTAGACCCATCCCATCAGTTGACTCACTACACGTATCCTCAGGAATCCCTAATGCTTAGTCCATAAACATTGGTGACATGAGTGACCAATAGGACACTATTCGCAATTTTTGCGTTATCCCACATGGGATGCACTTGTCTTTATGCCAAGATTAGACTCTTACTTCCTTACATACTTACTCCCATTGACATATGGTAACATACACATTACACATGAGAACTAATTATTTATGTGTTCGGCGTGATTCTTTTACAAATAGACTGGTTTAGTATTTGATGTTGCTGTTGTAGGCAGATCACAGGGATAATTTCCTGTGTGAGACAATCCTCACATTTGACTTATTCAGCACAGCACTGACTTCGGACATTGTACACACTTCTGCGTTTTAGCAATTTTGTCCCTCCCCTCTTATGCACTACCTATTATTCTATCTACTTTCGAGGTTTATAAGGGCACATTCATGGGTTTATGTCTGCAAATGGAATGGATATGTTACAGGGAATGTACTTCTACATATAGATGCATGCATGTTTGTATGTATACATACTTATAACTAACTCACTGGCCTCCACAAGGTGGTCCAATTAGAACCAGGCCATCCAGCCATGACAAGCCTGGATCCATAATCACATACCCATGGTTCCTCGACCCCACAAGAGTTCGACATACAGGCAGTCCATCCATTATCCAGTTGCTTTCACGGCCATGATACACCTGCACACATTGCCCTCCCCCCAGCATTAGGAGCCCTACACGTATGTTGTCCCAACACATGTATTATCATGCTCTCCCACCATTTAGTCCTTGAATATACCTGCCCTTGCTTGTGTACTGGACGGAGATCCAAATATGCTGTCGATCTTTGATAGTCCCACTGGGGTCTACCCTCTGATTGTTTGTAAAGTAGACTTAGCAGGTCAACAATGTTATTGCCACTAGTAAAACCCTGCCTGCGGTGTTAGTAGCAGTGCTTTGCTCACTCCTGGCCAGCTTGATATGACATACACTGACAGCACTATATAATACTATAGTTGCTGTTGATTTCTTTCTCATTCCTTTTCTATGCTTTATTGTTAAGACGTTCATTCTTCATATATATATATATATATATATATATATATATATATATATATATATATATATATATATATTGCATCTGTACATACTTATATACATTTCCTATGCTGAGCACTGCTTGCACCCGTGCAAGCGCACTTAGATTTGCTTACTGTTTGTTATATATATTCACTGCTGCTTATTTGTGCTTACTTGTGCCTTATTCATTATGACAGTACCACTTTGATTGAATGGATTTGGTTAAAAGTCCCATGTAATACTCAAGTTCACTTTTACATGTTATTATGTCAGTTTTACAGCAGAACGGCATTCATTCCAGATAGAAAATGATATGTGCTATTGTTGAATGTGAACCATGAATGCCTGTTCATTAGGCGGATGCTCTAACCACTGCACTATAGGTGTGCTGCTTCATTTGCATGTATACCCATGGTTCATAGTTACCCAAACACATGCCTCAACACTTCACTAACACAGCAGTCATCCATTCTCCAGCTGGAAAATAACCACACCTCTACACATGCGCCACTCCCTACTGCTCTAGACCTATCCCGCATGTTGAATCACTCCAAGTATATTCAGACATCCCAAGCTTATAGTCCTGGAACATACGTCCATATAATGGTCAGGGTGTTCAAATAGTCCTATGGTTTCTAGCTCATCTGACTGGAGACTGGGGCTGCCCTGTACCTGTTTGAAAGTCAGGCTTAGCACATGGACAAAGATAGTCCCATTGTTGGCATCCTACCTGTGGTTGGAGATGCAGGAGGTTTGCTCACCTCTGGCCAGCTTGATATGACAGCACTAAATAATAGGGGGGTTATGCTGCTGTTTTCCTTCGCATTCATTATGAATGCATTATTGTGACCATGTTCATTCTTCATGGATATATATATATATATATATATATATATATATATATATATCTATATATATATATATTTATAAATGTATGTATATATATATATCATTCTCCTACTATTCACCGAAAGCATATTTCATATATATATATATATATATATATATTTATATATGAATCTCCTACTATTCACTGAAAGTACATTTCACTGAAATACATTTCACCGTGCACTATTCACCAAAAGCACAATTCACCAAAAACACATTTCACTGAAAGTTATATATGGCTTTTTTCCCACTGTAGTGTGACCCTGGAGTTAGTATATAATGTAAGGGGGGGGTGTGGGGGCACCGCCCCCCCACATTGGGGGTTGTGGCGGGCATAGCCCCCACATATTTTAAATATTTTGAATTATATACATAGATATATGTCTTTGCATATATTACTGTTCTCTGACAATATATACATAAAATATGTGGAGGGTGGTGCCCCCCACACCCCCTCTTTCTATTATATATATACTAACTCCATGGTGTGTTTTGGTGAATTGTGTTTTCAGTGAATTGTGCTTTTGGTGAATAGTGCACGGTGAAATGTGCTTTCGATAAATATATATATATCTCTATGTACATACACATGCATATACACCTACATACTTATTTACATTTCCCATACTGTTGAATGATGACCACTTACTGCTGCACATACCCGCTTATGTCTGCTTGAAAGTGCCTTAATTACCCTATATCTAATAGCCATTATTCTGGGCATCATATAAAATTAGCAGCCCTTGCATGGCTTGATCCGAGGAACAAACACCATAGTTACTGGTTTGACCACTAAACCATCCGTGATACATTCTGTATGGATGATAGTTAGGATATATGACTTTACTACAGACATTCCACACTACTGGCAACAAATGTGACAGTCGGTTGGTGTACATATGTATAGTACATGTTAATGTTCATATGTTTCTGACAGACATATGTATACATTAGTAAGTATACATATTTATGAATAGGACACATACTTGGCAACTACTTATATGCATGTATGTGTGATGTGTAGCTATGCAAATATATGTATGTACATTTATAGATATATGTCTACATATTTGGGGTTATACATGGCCATGTTTATGAACACCTGCATCTGGGTGGGAACTGTACCATTTGTATACAGGGGTTGTGTGCATCATTACGATGTGGAACCTGGACAGGGTATGCAATTTGTGGACTTGTACTTTTTGGAAGATGGCCATGAGGAATCTTCTTGGGAACATGTGAAAGGTATATATTCCCGATAATGCACATGGGGAGACATGCATCACAGTCAGGTATTTAATCCTGGGTCGAGGGTTCTGTAGGACCGGGTAGAGGCTGAGTAGGGTTGTGGACAAGTACTGCTAATCCAACTTGTGTCCGGATGTCAACGGGGGTGGAAATCGTGTTGTACCACCAAGTCTAATCTTGAGAATAGACACTTATCCCATGAAGGATGTCCAAAAATTTTGGATGCCGATGACCCCCATTCGTTTGGTTATATGAAAATGAGGGAGCGTTATACATGCATGGGATACCTAGTTTGCAGGCCTGTGACTGTTTAGGGTGAAACTGCCTACTAGATATAGGTAGGGGTCACTATGTGCAGATATGGTTGGCCCAAGCTAGCAGCCCGAGTATGGGTGGTTTTGGTGGACGTTCAGCAAGGGGGTGTGTGCTGTGTAGGGGATGATGGGTATTCAATTATGTATAAAGGTGTGTAGAGGTTGGATGGCTCAGTTCAGGCCAAACCATTATGTGGTGTGAGCCGGTACTGTTTCTTGTACATGTGTATCGTACATTTTAATGTTCATATGTTTGTGGGATTGTGTTCTGCAATATGACCTGACAGAGTGTATTGGGGATGTGAATGTATGTTCTTTAGATTTCTTTTGGATTCTCCCACTGCTCCTTCATACACCTCCAGTCCACCTTCTGTACATCCGACCCAGTCTCCCCTTGGCAGATTATTACATTCCCATCAACCCCCCCAAAATCCAAATACACACCATCCATCCCTTCTCTGGTTGTTAGCCCATGGCACAGACAGCAGTACACATTGCCTACTCTACATATCTCTGATACCATTATGGTTGTGAGGCCAACCCAAGCATATTTGGTATTCCACATGCTGTACTACATGCACATAGGTACACACAAATACTTATCTTTCATGACATGGTAGGTTGACCCAGGTGAGACCCATTCATTTTTGGGCCATCCAGACAAGGACGACTCGGACCGCGAATGGACAGATATTAAGTGAATGCTCTAACCATTGGGCTAGGCTTAGCAAAGGGCAGCGGCATGCAAACACGCTGCGTTTCACTTCCACTTGGTATAAAAATCAACACGACAATGAAATACGGATGCGGGGTTTTAAATGTAATAGTTCTAGGGATGGGGGCTCAACATTCAGCTACTTGCTTGTGTGTTTACTCCTGTGATTTTATTTTGGTGTTCGTGAAACCCTCTTGTATGCTTTGCATACATTTTAGTATCCACGGACACTGACAGGATTGATTGCTATTAGAAGCAGGCTGTACTAGTCAGCATTTTAGGTTGCGCAACTGTAGCGAATATGTTTACGCCTCCGTGCGATGCTTAAATACATCCGCTGCACTCTCTCACATTTCCTGTGCATGTGGACGGTGCGGCAGCATGCCTTCATTAATATGCATATGGTGCTGCTGCGCCATCTCTACACCACATGCTCAGCACAAGGCTAACACCATCCTTGCACCGAGCTTCATGAATCCCAGAGATAGTCTTTTTGTCAGAACATAACTTGCATTAGTGTTTTTGTTCACTGCAGGGTTAATACTTCACCATGTTGCATTTGTTATTAAAATTTATATTTTTATACTGATTGTCATCATTCCACTATATATTTATGTGTGTGTGTGTGTGTGTGTGTACATATATGTATATATATATATATATGTGTGTGTGTGTGTGTGTGTGTGTACATATATGTATATATATGTATATGTATATATATATATATATATATATATATATATATATATATATATATAGGAGCACAACAGAATCCTGAAAGCCCAAAATCCTGAAGCCCAAATTTCTGAGACCAAAATCCTGAAAGTTCAAAATACTGAAAACTCAAAATCATGAAAACTCAAAATCCTGAAAACACACAGGATGCCAACACTCACTATATTCCAGCACAAGTACATACAGAAACATATTACCCTTCAACTATATGCAGGGGGCAAGCCCCTCTGCACCCCACACACCCCCTGCTACTTAAATATATCAACTCAGAAATTGCACTTCACTACACTAAGTGCATTCTTGGAGTTGATATATTTAAGTAGCAGGTGGTATGGGGGAGCAGCCCTCCCAATGGGTAGTGCAGGGGGGCTTGCCCCCCTGCTTATACTTGGAAAACAGTACTATAGTTTGCGTTTTAGTTGTTTCTGTATGTACTTGTGCTGGAATATAATGAGTGTTGGTATCCTGTGTGTTTTCAGGATTTTGAGTTTTTAGTATTTTGAACTTTCAGGATTTTGGCCTCAGGATTTACGTCTTCGGGATTTTGGGATATATATATATATATATATATATATATATATATATATATATATATATATATATATATATATATATATATATGGGTCTATGTTGTATTATCAAAACTACGGTTTACCACTTTTAATCAGTTGCCGATAGCTCCCTTATGGATAAGGTGGGGGGACCCCCTAGAGTTGTTTTTAGAAAGGACGGGTCCTTTAAGGAGATCTTGGAAATGGAGGCCCACATTGATTCACAGCAGTGCAGTAGATCACCTGGTAATTTTAAATGTGGAAGGTGCCATGTACGTGTACACATTTTTGAGACAGGGGAAAGTGTTCATATTAATAGGAGCATTTTTTACTGCCATGGACATTTTAATTGCAACAGTAAAAATCTAGTTTATATTGCGAAATGTGAACAATGTTCTGACTTTTATGTTGGTAAGACCAGTAGACATTTTAAGGATATTATTAGGGAGCATATTACTGACATTAAGAATTTGAGGTCTACCAGCGCTTTAGCAAGACATATAATAAAAAATCCAAGCCACAAGTTTACATTTGTTGTTTTACAGCAGTTAGTAAAGGGCAAGCAGGGTAGGGTGTTGGACCTCGATTTAGATATTTGTGAACTGAGGTGGCAATTGAGGTTGAATGCTACCACCTTCCTGGGCATCAATGATAGTATCAGTATAGCGGCCACACTTAAACTGAAATATATTTTGGGTTAATACATTTTATTGGTGTTATTGAACCCACATTTTATATGTTTTACATATATATATTTAAACATATACCAGCAAGGCAGCAGGCAAGCAATGTAATAAAAAAAATAGCTGCTGAGTATAGCAAAGCAATGGTGGGAAAAAAAAAAAGAAATGTCCAAAAATCCAAAATAGCAAAAGATGCATTGCGCAAATGCACCTTACACATATTTATTTATAAGAAAGGTTAGGCGCTTTATATAAGCTCTTATAGAGCGCCTCCAATCCCAGCCCTCTAATCACCTCTAAATCAGCTACATAAATAATCAAAAAAGAAATAAAAGAAATAAAACTGAAGAATGCATAAGTAGATATCAGTAATGCATAAGCCATCACAGTAATTCATATAAATAGCAGGTGTCATATTTACAGGCGTGCATGTGGCAAGATAGACAACATCCATGATGTGTCACTTTTTTCCATTTTATTACACCCAGAGATGTTGGAACAGTTGGACATTGTTTTTCAAACATTGCATTTTTTTTTTCTTCCACCAAATTTCTGTGCCTACATATTGACTGATCCCTTGTTTTGAGTATCCTATGGACAGGGCACCTTCCAAATTCGCACAGAGGGCAACACAATGGAGGGGGACCATGCACCAGTTCAGGTTTAGGTAAGTCTTGCAGTTTATATATATATTTTATTGACACCTGCTATTTATATATTGCGAAAGCGTAACCTTTTCATAAATAAATATATATATTCATGTGTGCATTTTTTGGATCATCTTTTCATCTACTGCTATTTTTGGATTTATTTCATTTTCTTTCACCATTGCCACCATTGCTTTGCTTTACTTTTTTTATATACTTTTTATTGTTGTGAGTTTGTGCAAAAAGTTAGATGTGTTTAGCAAGTGTTTAAAATGTTGTCTTATTACAATTTTTACATTTATTAGTTTTTAATGAATGTCAAGTGATGTTTTAATTGTTTGATTGTTTAATTGTTGAGGGGTGTATAAAAAAGTTGAGTTTTTATGATTGTTTGTTCTAATAAAGTCCAACAGGAATGGATGAAAGCACTAAACCTGTCGAATAAAGAAGTTTGTAATCCAATTTTCGTGTCTAGGGTGCTTTACATTTGTGAGTGTTGGTTCTCTTGGGTTGTCTGATTCAAAACATTATAATATAAACCTTCTTCTTTTGGCTTTTCCTGGTTAGGGGTTGCCACAGCAGATCATCTGTCTGCTCATGATTGGCAGTGGAGTTTTATGGTGTCAAGTTGCCAGCCTTGCACTCAACCTTCCACAGAAGCACATACATGCATGCATTCACACCTAGGGCCAATTCAGAGTGTCCAATCCACCTACAGCATGTCTTTGGGAGGAAACCGCAGCACCCGGAGAAAACCCACATGACCACAGGGAGGACATGCAGACTCTGTACAGAAGGCACCCCAGCTGAGAATTGAACCAGAGAACCTCTTACTGTGAGACAGCAACACTAACCACTGCACCACCACAGCCACCCAAAACATTATAATAGAAACCATTAGAAGAAAATAAATTGCATCACTGGTGGGGCAGTGACAGTAGTCAGGGACACTGAAAACATCTAGAGCCAGGCAAACAACACAAATGGTGAAAAATCTGCCACAAAGCATTTTACAAATCTCCTTTACTGCTGACTATTTCATCAAATGCTATCTCAGACTACCAAATGTTTTTGGTAATTTTGAAGCTTGTAAATAAAGAGCTATACCTCATATTCTCTGATAAAGTTCTGATATTTCTGTGGAACAAAAGTGCTTATTTTAATTAACTGTTTTTACATATCCTGATGATCAAATTTTTGTTTATAATTCATCGAGTAATATGATTGGAATTATTACTGGTGAACAAATTCTCTTGAAATGTTCATGTAATAAAAAATATATCTATAATATATAAAATACTTATAGATCATAGCCTAGTTTCAAAGACAAAGGCAAGGTATACCAACAGCAAATTAAAAATTATATGCAATATTTACAGGGCAGCATTTAATTGAAAATCAGACTTTTGTACAGAAGTTTAAAAGGTTTTTAGACGTAGTAAATTAACATTTTATATTTGTATTTTTAAAAGCTTTATTATGTGTAGTTCCAAAATAAACGATAGTTACACTTTTATTTTAAACTGAAACTTAGACAAGTTCATAGTTTACCAAGCTATGATGTCCTCAGTGAAAATTATTTTATTTTGTTTACTTAATAACCATGGCAGATCTACTGAACCTCTTTTATTTTCATCCTGGTGTTAAAAGAATCAGTCAAAATCAAAATTATCATTGACAAAATATTGTGCTGTTTAGTGACAAGACACTTATTTAAATATGCAGTTAGGAATTCATGTGTAGTATTAAAAATAAATAATATAAGATGACATGTGAAAGCAGGATCACATGTATAGCTTATCATGGTATTTATAGTCATAGTTGTAGACAATGATTTTGAACTATCTGGAGTGCTTATAGTTTTAATGATTTTTATAGAAGAGGAAAACAAGAGAAATATAGAAGAAGAACAGTTGATTGCAGGGATAGATAGAAGAAGAGGATGAGCTGTGATAAGAGGGAAAGGGAGAATGAAGGTTGAAACAATGTCTGATGCTTCAGTGAAGAAAATTCCTTGTATGTAGAAACTAGTTTAGGATAATAAAAGGTGATGTTTTATGCATCAGTATAATAGCACTGATTTTGAGTCATTTACTTTGGGCAAGTTTGAATAGATGTTTTCTTATTTTGAGACTTAATCATAAGAAGTGACTTATTTATGTATATAGTTATGTTTGTTTTTTACTGGAAAAGCACAAGTGGGATAAAACCCTTATTCAGCAGAGGCCTGAGGAAAAAAGCTCCTCATTTAGCATCAGTTTTGACATATACATATACATGAAATACAGTTATGTGATATTAGGAGTACAAAAAAGACTACATATACACATATAATAGAAAAGCATTTGCAGTAGCTTACATAAACTTCATTTAGACTTGATTTTAAATATGTACAGCGGGATTCTTATGTTTTAGGTGTTAATACTAAGAGTAATCTAGTGACTAAAGTCAATTTTGCTAATTATGAAGGCTGTAGACGGAAATATTTAGTAATCTAAGATTAAGGGGTGTTTCTCATGGACAATCTGGCAAGAAAAAAGGGGTAGTAGGCAAAATTAATACATTTGAAAATTGAGATGAAATTACTAATGCTGATTTCTACTGTGTTGGTAGTCATTTTTACTTTAGCAAGTGTGTCACATCACAACGGTGCTCCTGAAGAAATGAGAGTGTAATCTACAATTATTACTACATGCCATTTTTAGGGAAATAGGAATAATTTTTGATGCTGATGAGATGAGCAACCATGTTTTTAGCTGTGGTAGAAGTATGCCTTCCCCATGCGTGTTCTTCCTGCAATGAAGAGAAAATGAGTTTTTTTATCTTAGATGAATGGTTAATTTACTTTGGCCTTTCATCAAGTCAAATGCATAGAAAACTGCATCTGTCAAATGTTTCTGTAGGATGTACGATTCTGTGATGAAAAATCCTGTGTCATAGCACTTTAGCTAAATTTGTTTGATTTCAAGCAGATAAGCTTTTGTTGTTTGATGTTTAGGGTTAGCGTGTGTTAATTTGACCATATTGGGAAATATCATTGTCTTCATATGGCCTTCAGATTTCTTTATCATTTTCAAGATCAGGCAACCAAATACCTCGTCTTATTCTAATTATTGCTCAAGCTAACAGAACTAAAGGCAATGTTACAGTAGTAACTCAAATATGTGCATGTCTGTTTGCACATGTAAAACCTTTCTTTCTTTCAAATCATGTTTTTAAAGTTATTTCACATATCACCTTTTTTGAGAAATGAGTATAAATTTCTATTTTTGATATTTCTAAATCATGAACTACCTACGATTGAGATATTTATCATCTGTCAGTTACATCACATTTCAAATGTATAAATATCTGTTATGACTATACCCATATAGAACCAAATTTTTGAATCCATTTGAATTTTAATTTATCTAGCAAACATCTTAAATGATCATAGAACATACCTAATTGCTTTCAGGTAAATGAGCATATATATAACGGTTATTTTCATAGAGTATTGTCACTGTATATAAATCTAAATGTGTGAATTGGTGACAAGTATAAATTTAGTAAGAGAAAAGTTTCCTTTACTTTTGATGTAATTCCAACTCACTATTTTGGAAATCTATAGTACTCACCATCTAGATCCAAAATCGAACATGGACCACTAACTGAAGCAGAGTATAATGTAACATGCCTTCTATTTCTTTATTTATCGTTATTGCAACTGTGAAGAGAGAGATAGAGAGAGGAGAGAGAGAGTTAGTGATGTTATTGCGAAGCCCACACTTCAAAATATTTAAGGCCTACATCTGTCCTGCAGAAGTACATTCTTAAGAACCTTGTTCAATACACATCTGTTAAATTTATAATGGGTGATGAGGCAGTGATGTCAGATAGTTGGACTTAGCAGCCTCATTTCCTATAAGTCAAAGTTGACCTCTTTTTTTCCCATTTTTTTCTTTCTGCATTTGTATACCCATATTATCAAAGCCTTTTTTTTGCTTAAGTCCAACAATCATATACATTTAAAATAATGCACACAGCTTAACATATATGATCAAATATAAGATTTATATAGAGATATTATAATCCTTGCTCAGGTAAAAAACTCAAAAGTTGTACAAGAGAGATATAAATAATCAACCATGCATGACAATTCTTGAATGCATATACAAAATAATTTCTAAAAAGGTAAATAAATGGAAAATATAAGTAATTTAGCTTACAAAAATACATTGACAGTATATGGCAACAGTTAAATATAAGGTTAAGAATGTAAACAGTATTAGAGATTAAAGGAGGTGGAGGAAGACATAGACGGAGAGAGGATAGTGACTAGGACGGCTAGAGGTTGGAGATAGGATGGATGAAAATGATATTCAGGTGCAATGACAGGTCCAAATGAAAGGTAGTTAAATTTCTGAAGATTTTTTTTTTTTTATGTTCACTCTCATGTCTAACATCTAGGGGAATAGAATTCCACAACTTAGCTACATGACCAGAGTATACAGAGTCACAAACTTGGTTATTTGATTTGACAACTTCTAGGAGGTTTTGATTATAAGATCCTAGGTTTCTGTAAAGCACATATATTGTGAAAGCAACTTAGAGATAGGTGGGCATCTGCTGGATTCATATACATTTGTATTTCTGTTTTTTTTTTATCTGGTTCATAGGTGCTTAATAGGCTAATGAACACAAGGGCCTTTTTAATCCTAGCCATGCATCTCAAATCACTGACAAGTTCTGATACCCTTAATAAGTAGAAGCAGGATCTTGGGAGATGAGACGTGAACAAGCAGGGGCCTGTGAGATGAACCATTTAAAGGCTGCTTGTGTCCATTGGAGACATAGGTGCCATACCAGGGATGAATTTCCTGTTCCTCATCTAATTGTCCAAGTTACACTTGAATTGGTTTAGGAAGGAACTTTGCTTCACATGGATAGGGAACCTGTTCCAGAGATGAGGTAGTCTCTGGGATACATACCACTCATGCCAGCAGGTCCTATTTATATCACAGGCAATGTTTAAATCATTAGAATGGGCAAGTCTGATGTTGTTTGTTTTGCAGGCAATCAGAAGGTCCATTAGAGTGGGGTCTGACAGTGCTCTGCATGCCAAGCATAGATCTCATCTCAGCAGCCTATAGGAGACATAATTCAGGAATAGGGCCTTAAGGCAGTCTCCACAGGTCATGTTACTTATGCCCTGTATTCTTTTAGTAAGGAACATCTCAGGACATTGCAATTGTTGGATAGGCCTGGTTAGGTACATACCAAAGGGGCATTGTACTCAATGATAGTTCTGATGAATGCTGAATACAGTGATACAATCACTTTATTGGACCTATATGCCATACCTTTGTTCATAAGTTGTGCAACATAGAATAATTTCCTCACTACTGTAGACAGGTGATAGCCAAAGGTATGTCCCTAAGTTAAACATACTGGAAAATATTAAGATAGAACCAAACACCCTAATACTGGGTGATTTTGACTACCCTGCCATTAACTGGGAAAACTACTCATGTCCCAACACCTTTGCGCAACGGTTCTTGGAATTCATAAATTCCAATGCCCTGGATCAACTAATCCATAGTCCCACCAGGGGCTCCAATATCCTAGACCTGGTCATTACCAACATGGCAAATCAATGCTCCATACCTATGGTCACCCCCTCATTAGTCAGGTCTGACCATAAGCTAATCACCCTTAACATCCACATCCCACCCCCCAGTAAAGAAACCACCATAAAAAACTTCTCCAAAGCCAACTTCATGCTACTCAAGTCAGAAGTGACAAACTTCATGACACCCATGCAGACGGAACTGAAAGTTCAACTGCTGAATCCTACACTAAGGCACTGTACGAGCACATCCACTCATGCATGAATCGTGCCATCCCAAATAGAAACAAAATGCTCTCATCCAAAAAAAAGGAAGCCAATCTGGTGGTCCCCTGCCATAAACAAACTTTACAACAAAGGAAGAAACTTTTGCAGAAAAGAGGAAAATCCCAGGATGCAAAAAACACCCTTACTAGCCTCAGTAAGAAACTGAGATGCCTCATAAAATCCTCCAAAGCTAGTTATGAAAATACAATTGCCAAAGATTCCAAAGACAACCACAAAGCATTCTATAACTATGTCAAGAATCTAAATGGCAATGCTCAGATCTGCTCTGAGCTAAAACAGAATATCAATAAATTTACTGATTCAAAGGATATTGCCAATATCCTGGCAGATCGATTCAGTGCCAACTTCACCCCCCTCTCACCCCCTAAATGGCCCATCTCAATACCAGAAGATTGCCAAATTCCAGTAATAATGGCCACACAGGTGCAAAACGCACTCTCTAAAGCCAAGAATACAGCATCCATGGGACCAGATGACATCCTGGGCTGTGTACTACATGAACTACAATATGAACTGGCACCTCACCTAAGTGTCATGTTTAATCATAGCCTCACCTCAGGTTTTGTGTCCACTGAGTGGCGCAGAGCTACAGTTATCCCAATCCACAAGGGGGGATCCACCTTGGATCCCGGAAACTACCGTCTCATCAGTCTGACAAGCCTTATCTGCAAGGCTATGGAGTGTATTATCATGGAACTTATAAACAAAGACACTGGCAACCTTCAAACACTGAACCCCACCCAGTTTGGGTTTGTGAAGGGCCGATCTTGTCTCCTGAACCTGATTGACTTCTTTGAATCAGTCTCCAGAGCCATGGACAAGGCTAAGGTGGTCCACACAGCCTATCTAGACCTTGCCAAGGCCTTTGACACCATCCCCCACTCTGGAATCATAGATAAACTTACTAAGTTGGGTATTAATCCCTATGTCACCCAATGGGTTGCTAAATGGCTTACTGATAGAACCCACACTGTAAAAGTAGCCGACTCCAAATCCAGCTCCAGACAAGTGACAAGTGGAGTACCTCAGGGTTCAGTCCTGGGGCGCTCTTGTTTGGCATCTACTTCTCTGAAGTACTGGTCAACACTAAGGGACTCTGGCTAACAAAGTTTGCAGATGACTGCAAACTGGGAGCCATTATTGAATCCCCAAATGATGTGGATACTCTACAAAAGGGCCTTACAGAAATAGATGCTTGGTGCCAGAGCCATGGGCTCAAGCTCAATGCCAAGAAATGTATTGTTATCCCTTTGGGAAAAACATGTATCCATGAATTACCATATAGGTGGCAGTACACTAAACACAGAAAGTGTGATAAGAGACTTAGGGACACAGGTGGACAGTGGTCTCACCTTCAATAACCACATCACCACAACAGTCAGGAAATCCTTCTATGTGGCACACCTCATCACGAAGGGCTTTTCATCCAGAAAAAAGGGGGTCATTGTCCCACTGTACTCATCCCTCATTAGACCCATTATAGAATACAACGCCCCATTTGGTATGTACCTCTCAAGACATCTGCAACAACTGGAAAGGCCTCAGAAATACCTCACTAAAAGAATCACAGGCCTAAACTACGCTGCCCGCCTTAAAAAACTCCAGCTATACTCTGTCGCATATTGTCTACTCAGAGGCAATCTCTGCTTAACATACAAGGCCATGTCAAACCCAGAGCTGTTGGACATGCTACACTTAAAGAAATTCCAATCCCTCAGAGCTACACGCTCCAGGGATCTAAACCTTGTCATCACAATAAACAAAACATGCTGGAGGGATAGGTTCCTGACCCAGAGACTCCCCAGACTCTGGAATAGATTGCCCATACATGTCAAGCAGAGTGCCTCTTTGGACCTCTTCAAGAGGAACCTTGACGATTGGATGGGAGAAAGGAAATTCACCCCAGGGATCACGTCAGTCGCCCTGCTAGACAGGGGTCCAGGAAAGTAAATAATGTGGGAAGAAATAGCCAGGGAATTGTTATGGCTAGGCTTGTATAGGCCCTAGGGCTGATAGCCTAGTACCAACCTATGAACCTATGAACCTATGAACCTGGCTATTGCTTCAACTCTTAGGAGTGTGTTGTCAATACAATACTTAACCATGGGGTGGATGACTGCCCAAAGGATATTGTTATGTATTTCTTGGCATTTAGTTTTAGTCCATGGCTCTGACACCAGCTGTTTGTCTGTGTCAATACTTCCTGGAGAACATTTGTGTCAGTGCAGGATTCAATGACAGATTTTAAAATGCAATCATCTGCAAATTTAGTTAGCCAGATGCCATTGACTTTGGCCTTGACTTCAGAGAAGTAATTGCCAAAAAGGAATGGTTCCAGGACCGATCCCTCTGGAACTCCACGTGTGACTGGCCTCTTTGAAGAGGTGGACTCCCTAATTCTAATTTCCTGAGTCCTGTCTGTGAGCCAGTTGGCTATCCACAGGGTAACATAATGGTTTGTACCTAACATCTTGAGTGTATCAACAATGCCTGAGTGTGGTATTGTGTTAAATGCCTTGGTCAGGTCAAGGTATGCAATTTGAACCATTTTGCCCTCATCCATTGCTTTGGTGACCTTCTCAAAGAAGTCCACTAGGTAGAGTAGGCATGACCTGCCCTTGATGAAACAAAATTGGGTTGAGTCCAGTGTCTGGAGGTTTACTATGTCATTGATCATTTCCATGATAATTCTCTCCATGGCTTTGTATATGAGACTAATGAGACTTATGGGTCTATAGTTTCCAGGGTCTGTAGATGGCCCATCTTTGTGCAGAGGGATGACTGTTGCTGTTCTCTATTAAAGAAGCACAATGCAAAGTTAAATAGCAACTCCAGAGGCCCTGATAGGTCATGTTTCATGCTATTTAGAAGGCATCTTATGTCTGAGCCCATTGATGCAGTGCTGTTGGCCTTTGAGAGAACAGTAAGAACCTGCTGCCTAGTGACAGCAGGAGGAGTTATATTTGATGGTATTTTCTGAGGGAAGGTTGAGGGGGAGAGAGGTAAGTTGGAGCTGAAGTTGTCAGCCAGTAGGTTTGCTATATCTTCTGGCTCAGTATAGGTGGCTCCATTTACAATGAGCTCTGCACACAATTGTGTGTTGCCTTTGAGGTTGCAGACATAGATAAAGGATGCCTTGTGGTTGACCTTGGCCTGGGAAGCCACATTTACCTCATATTGGTTTAGGTAGACTTTATTTATTCTCTGAGTCATTTGTTTAGTTTGAGAGCACTTTTATCCTCCTGGTTGCTGCACTTCCTAATTTTTGCCATGATTTTCTTCCTTCTGTTATACAGCCTATTGATTGTGTGATTCCACCAGTGTGGTCTTTTTTGAGTTAGTTCTCTACTTTTTCCTGGTGGGTACAGCTACCTCTCTGCATCTATTGACATGCTTGTATAGAGTTTCTGGGAATAGTTCTGCAGAATTAAATGTGAAATGGTATTTTAGCTCTAGCCAATTAATCTTATGATGTGCTTTCCAAAGAGGAGTTTTGTTAGGAACATTAACAGAGTATCTTGCAGTTTTACTGTATGTTTCTTCTATCATATGTAGGTGAGATTTTGGAATATTAGTAAGGATAAAGGAAGCATAAATTATAAACTAGCATAAGGAGTATTTAGTTGTACTGTTTCTGTTAGATAGAATTTTGATTTTGGTAAACTTTTTGTTAATTTTAAAACAATAACCAACCTGCATGATAAGTGATACAATAAAAATCTCCAACCAAAAAATTGTCAAACTGGTGATGGAAGGCAAGGAAAGCAACTGTTTTAGTGTTAAACCATTTTAATATGCTTTCATCTAAAGACTTCCTCAGAAAACAGTGACTCAGTAGAAAAAAACAAAAGGTTCAAAAACCAGCAATAATCAGTCAAATCTCCTCAACAATTACTATGAACAATCAATTAATTATTTAAATACATTTTAATAAAAGACACTACTAAATACTATACGATTGTAAAAAGTTTAAATATGAAAAAGAAACTGCATCATCTAGTAATTAATACTTTATTTTACTTTTAATCTCTTATTCTTTAAAAATAATTTTATGCTGATGGTTTCATTTAATCTAGGGGGTTGGTCAGCCTTTAACCTAACCTGCCATTTAGTTTCAATGGTTTCCAACCTATTTTTGTAATTCTCATCCCTCAAGTCTTGAGGAACTTGCTTAATAACTGAAAACAAACATTTTTTTGCATTTATCACATAAAACAGAATGTTTATACAAAACGTCTTTATTGTCTTTAACTTTAATACTATATAAAATATTTCTTTATACACTTATCAAAACTATGGGTTGCAATTCCATTATAATAGCCCTGGCAACCAGAACACATTGCTATGTATATAATACCTGTGGATTTACAGCCGTATCTCTTGTTTAAATGAAAAATAAAATCAAGAGATTCAATATAAATATACCTACATACATGTATATACCTAAAGATTTTACAAATTCCACAGGTATACATACCTATATCTTTAACCATTTTTTGGTAAACTAATACTGATGTCCTGATTTTCCAAACAAATTTTTGAAACAACATTTTCTTAGATAAACAAAAATAGGTTATTTCCCAATAGCATTCTACACATCAATGTTACCTTGCAAGACTTTCCAATTATTCCTTAAAATGTCCTTAATATTAGAACTATCTACAGATATGTCTTATATGAAAACTGGTACCTTATTGTGACCAATAGAACTGAGCCTTCAAAAATTTTGGAAGCAGATGATGTCAATCCTTTTGCTTCAATGGAAACAACTCTCGAAGAGGAGATGCCAGACACACCTGGATTGATTGAAGACATTGGAATTGCCTTATAATCCTAATGAAAATTCAGAAGGAGAAACTTTGTAGGAAGACAAGGCAGAAGTTATTCAATGAAGCACAAGACCAGAGGATGGTAAAGTTTAAAGACATTCTTTCTCATTTTGAACCAGGGAGGTACAAAGTAAAGGATATTAATTTCTTGGACTTTGATTTGAAACCTGCACATGTGAAACTTTTGAAGTTAGGTTTAAATTTTGTGCCTAGTCACAGTGCTGATATTACTGATACAATATTACAGTTGAAGTTTTTTACTCATAAATTAATTTAAATTACTTGCTTTAAGACATTCCCCAGAATTCATGAAGCTCGGCGCAAGTACGGTTTTAGCCTTGCAGCGAGCGTCCTCCTTAAAGATGGTGCAGCAGCACCATATGAATATTTATGAGGGCATGCTGCCGCACACTCAACGTGCACAGGAAATGTGTGTGAATGCAGGGGGTGTGTTTATGTGCTCTACAGAGGCTTATACATGCCCCCACAGTTGCACAACCTACAATGCTTACTATTAGAGCCCACCTGTAATAGTAAGCAATTAATTCAGTATCCTTGGATACTGAAATGTATGCTAAGCATACAACATTGTCCACGAACACTGAAATAAAATCAAAGTAGTAAACAAACAAGCTCGCAGTGGAATGTTGAGCCCTGTCCCTAGAACTATCACAATTAGATTCCCCGTGTCCCTATTTTACATTTGTATTGCTTCATTATTGAAACTGTAAGTGAAGTGCAGCATGTTTGCACGTCGTTGGCCTCTGCTTAGCCTAGCTTACACATCAAAATCATCCAAATAGAAAATAACATGCAGAATCAATGTTAACATCAAGAGTGTAGTGGTTAGACCATCCGCCTAATGAACAGGCATGCACAGTTTGAGTCCCACTATAGCACATATCATTTTCCATGTGGAATGTGTATATGAACTTATTTATACATCCTTTTGCTGTATAACCTACATAATAACATGTAAATGTGAACTGAAGTACTGCATGAAATGTTTAATTAATGTCATTCACTCAAAGTGGTAGTTCTATAACGAATAAGGCACTAGTAAGCAGGTGTAAGCACAAATAAGCAATAGTAAACATATATAAGTACCAGTAAGCAAGTCTAAGTGCATTTGCGCTGGTGTAAGCAGTGCTCGCACACATTAAGCATAGTAGAAGCTAACCGAATTTAACAAACTGTAATTGGAAGATAGCACAGCCTACCATCGTGCAAACATGCACACACCCACTCACAACTGCATAAAAGTGTTTAATCATTCTGTATCCCATGGCCGTTGTTCTGGCAGCAACAAAATAAATGGCCTCTGCAAAGGCAAACCCAGGACCCTGCACACCACAGCCAATGAGATTTACCACTAAGCCATGGCAAATATACATAAATTCGATGTTATCACAAACATATCATCCAGCACAGTCATGCAACAGCATAGGAAATGTATATAATTATGTAGATGTATGTGCATGTGTATGTACAGATATATAATACACATATATATATATATATATATATATATATATATATATATATATATAAATATATCTATGAAGAATGAACGTCATGACAATAAAACATACAAAAAGAATGAGAAGGGAATCAACAGCAACCCCAGTATTATTTAGTGCTGTCAGCTTATGTCATATCAAGCTGGGCAGGCGTGAGCAAATCACTGCTACTCATACCACAGGCAGGATACTACCAGTGGGAGTAACATTGTCGATCTGCTAAGTCTACTTTACAAACAATCACAGGCCAGGGACTACCCAAAGATTGCTAAACGGTATGGACTTCTGACCATTACACAAACAAGGACAGGTTTGTTCAAGGACCAAATGGTGGGAAAGCCTGATGATACATGGGTTGGGACAACATACGTGTAGGGTCCCTAATGCTGGGGATAGGGCAATGTGTGGAGGTGTGTCATGGCTGTAATAGCAACCAGAAAATGGATGATTTGCATGTATGTTGAACTTGTGTGTGGTGGAGGAACCCTGGGTATGAAATTATGGATCCAGGTGTGTCAGTGTTGGATGGCCTGGTTCTAATTGGACCGCCTTGTGGAGATCAGCGAGTTTGTTATAAATTTATATGCATACACACATGCATACATGTATATTTAGAAGTACATTCCTTATAACACATGCATTCCTTTTGCAGACATAAATAACATGAAAGTGCCACTACAAACCTTGGCAGTAGATAGAATAATAAGTTGAGCATAAGAGGGAAGGGACGAATCTGCAAAAATGCAGAAGTGTGTACTTTGTCCGAAGTCAGTGCTGTCATCAAAAAATAAATTGTGAAGACTTTCTCACTATGAAATAGTGGAATCATTCCTGTGATCTGCCTGCTACGGCAACGCCAGTCACTAAACCAGTCCTATTTGTAAAATAATGTCACTGAACTCATACATTACTAGATCTTGTGTGTAACGTGTGTTACCACATAGTCATAGTTATTAATTTATTGTAGTGTCTTGTTAACGGGAGTAATGATGTAAGGAAGCATAGAGTCTAATCCTGAAATAAAGAGATGTGTGTCCCATGTGGGACAACCCAAAAATTGTGAATAGTGTCCTATTGGTCACTCATTTCACCACTGTTTGTGAACTAAACGTTTGGGATGTCTGAGAATACGTGGAGTGAGTCAACCCATGGGATAGGTCTACGTGTAGTGGTGTGGATGCACCGTGTATCCAACTGGAGAATGGATGACTGCTGTGTCAGTGAAGTGTTGGGTTGGGTGTTTGGGGAACTAGGATCCATGGGTATATGGGTATATATGCAAATGAAGCAGCACAGCAATAGTGTAGTGGTATAAGCATAAATAATCAGTAGTAAGCCTATATAAGCACCAGTAAGTGTGTTTAAGTGTGTTTTCTCAGGGGGATGCATTGCCTACACAGATTAAGCAAAGTAGAAGCTAACTGAGTGTAAGAAACTGTAACCAGAGGTTACATACATATATCTATATATATATCTATAGTTGCAGACATATATATATATATATATATATATATATATATATATATATATATATATATATATATATATATATGTATATAGGTTCATAGGTTCATAGGTAGGTACTAGGCTATCGGCCCTATGGCCTATACAAGCCCAGCCAAAAAGGTACCCTGGTTTTTGCCACCCAAGAAAATTATTTTCCTGTGCCACTGTCAAGCAGAGCCACATAGGTGATCCCAGGGGTGAATTTCCTATTTCCCATCCAATCGTCAAGATTTTTCTTAAAAAGCGCTAATGAGGATCTTTGTTTGATATAGATAGGTAGTTTATTCCAGAGTATGGGAAGTCTCTGGGACAAGAATCTATCCCTCTGGCATGTTCTGTTTATTGTGGTGACAAGGTTTAGGTCCCTAGTGCATGTAGCTTGGAGGGATTGGGATTTCTTTAAGTGGAGCTTGTCCAACAGCTCTGGGTTTGACATAGCTTTGTATGTTAGGCAGAGATCACCTCTGAGTAGCCGATATGCGACGAAGTAAAGCTGGAGTTTTTTGAGACAATCTGCGTAGGGCATCTGTTTGTGGCCAGTAATCCTCCTTGTGAGGTATTTCTGTGGCCTTTCCAGTTGTTGTAGATGTCTTGTGTGGTACATACCAAAAGGGGCGTCATACTCTATAATGGGTCTAATGAGTGATGAATAGAGGGATGAGAAACCCTTTGTGATGAGGTGTGCCACATAGAAGGATTTCCTGACTACTGTGGCAATGTGATTATCAAAGGAGAGACTACTGTCCACCTGTGTCCCAAGGTCTTTTATCACACTTTTGGTGTTAAGTATACTACCGCCTATGTTGTAGTTCATGGGTACAGAGTTTTTACAAAAGGGGATGACAATGCACTTTTTGGCATTGAGCTTGAGGCCATGGCTTTGATACCAAACATCTGTCTCAGTGAGGCCCTTTTGTAGGATGTCCACATCATTGGGAGTTTCGATTATGGCTCCTAGGTTGCAGTCATCTGTGAACTTTGTTAGCCAAAGACCTTCTGTGTTAGCCTGTACTTCAGAGAAGTAGATACCAAACAGGAGAGGATCCAGGACTGAACCCTGTGGTACTCCACTTGTCACTGGTCTGAAGTTGGATTTGGAGTCTGCTACTTTCACAATGTGGGTTCTGTCAGTGAGGCATTTGGCAACACATCTTGTGACATAGGGATTTATACCTAGTTTAGTGTGTTTATCTATAATTCCAGAGTGGGGGATGGTGTCAAAAGCCTTGGCAAGATCTAGATAGGCTGTGAGAACCACCTTACCCTTGTCTAAGGCTTTGGTGACTGCTTCAAAGAAGTCTATCAGGTTTAGGAGACATGATCTGCCTTTTACAAACCCGAACTGGGTGGGGTCCAGAGTTTGGAGATTACCAATGTCTTTGTTTATAAGTTCCATGATGATATGTTCCATGACCTTGCAGAACAGGCTCGTCAGGCTAATGGGGCGGTAGTTCCCGGGTCCGTGGTGGCTCCCCCCTTGTGTAGTGGGATAACTGTTGCTGTGCACCATTCAGCAGACACAAAGCCTGAGGTGAGGCTATGATTGAACATGGTACTTAGGTGGGGTGCCAGTTCATTCTGTAGTTCGTGTAGAACGCAGCCTGGGATGTTGTCTGGTCCCATGGATGCTGTGCTCTTGGCTTTGGAGAGTGTGTTTTTACCTGTGCAGCCGTGATTACAGGAACCTTGCATTCTTCCAGTATAGAGATGGGCTCTTTGGGGTGCGAAGGGGGTAAAGTTAGCACTGAACCTATCTGCCAGGATGATGGCAATATCAGTTGGGTCTGTAAATTTAGTGCCATTGTGCTGTAACTCAGAGCAGATCTGAGTGTTGCCACTGAGATTCTTGACATAGCTATAGAATGCTTTGTGGGTGTCATTAGAATCAGTGGTGATTTTGTTTTGTAACTAGGTTTGGAGGGTTTTATCAGGGATCGCAGCTTCTTACTGAGGCTGACCAGGGAGCTTCTCCACTTGTGGGATTTTACTCTCTTTTGCAACAGTTTCTTCCTTCTGTTGTACAGTATGGCAGGGGAACACCAGATTGGCTTCTTTTTTTTTTTGGAGGATAGCGTCTTGGTTCTGTTTGGGATAGCATGATCCATGCACTCATGTAAGTGCTTATAAAGTGCAATTGTGTAGGATTCAGTAGTCATAACTGTATTGTCCATCTGCATGTGTGTCATGAAGTTCACCACTTCTGTCTTAAGAAGCATGAAGCTGGCTTTGGAGAAATTTTTTACCGTGGTTTCCTTAATGGGGGGAGGGGGAAGGATGTGGATATCTAGGGTAATTAGCTTATGGTCGAGTCAGACCAATGAGGCATTGACTTCAGGTGTGGAACACTGGTCACTCATGTTGGTAATGACTAGATGTAGAATATTGTTTCCCCTGGTGGGGGTGTGGATAAGTTGATCCAGGGCATTGGAGTTTATGAATTCCAGAAAGCATTGAGCGAAGGAGTTGGTACATGAGTAGTTTTCCCAATTAATGATGGGGTATTTGAAATCGCCCATTATTAGGGTGTTTGGTTGAACCCTAATATTTTCCAGTACATCAAGAAAAGAGGAGTGGAATCCTGGGGCATGGTGGGTGATCTGTAGCAAGCTATAATTTGGATTGCCAATGTTCTAATCCAGACTATTCCATATTTCCCCCTCCATTTCCTCAGTAATTTTACTTTCCACCTAGGCATTAAGCCATCAACTCTCTACCTGAAACTAACAATATGAAGGTTTTGTTTCTTTTTTACAATTGTTATTTTACATACTAGTGTAACTTTTTTCTCATCTGTGTATTAAATGTATAACTACAATCGTATGTTATCTGTCAAATATTGTTGTAACCTACTTTGTCCTATTGGAGCTTTTCTCCCCGGGCCTCCGCTGAAAATGGACATGTGTCCAGTCGGACTATCCCGGTCAACAAATGTAAAATAAAATAAAATAAATAAATAAATAAAATTGCTGTTTTGCCCAGAGTTAGTTGCACTTGTATAACCTCAGCTGCATTATGCTGAGTAACTAGCCTGGAGGTGTGGATATCCTTAATGAATATGGACACACCTCCACCTTTGGTGTTCTGGTCCAGGTTACAAGGCTGAAAACTGAGGTACAAGTTATAGCCTGGTGGTGCAGGGGTGGTCTCTGGAGCCTTGAACCAGGTCTCAGTCACTGCACAGATATTGATGTTCTCCATTTTAAGGAGTGCCTCGAGTGAGTGCATTTTGAGATTTAGACTTCTATCATTAAGTAGCATCACCCTCAGTTTTTGCTTGCCTGTTCCTGTTATGGTGGTGAATTTGTCATTTGAACAATCATCAGAGTCAGTCCCTGTAATGATTCATCCAGCCAGGCTGTATGCGTACACGGACCAGTACGTTGTGCAATTCTGATGACCCATGGGTCAACACAACGTATGACATGGGTCCTGACACTTGGAGAGTGGGCAGTGTGTAGTGGTGTGGTTAGACCCCACCTGCACCCACAGTACAGATGAGTGCTGTAGAGGAGGGGCAGGTGGGGGAACTATGGGTATGCAATTATGGGCCTAGGCATGCAGGTGTTGTCTGGCGCAGTTGTATTACGACCGCCCTGGGGATGAAACTAATATTCCGAAATGGGCAGAGCTTATGCCCATACCTCCCAACCCCTAAGAGTAAAACCACTGGACAGAAGATAAACCATTGGGGGAACAAATAGTGACAGAAAGCACATATTCCGCTAAGCTGATAGAATAATAGGTTATGCATTAGCATGACTCAGCTGAAGGATGTGGGGTCCTAAACCCAATTATTTGTCTGTATTTAATGGTGTAATTTCCCAGGTATTTGCCAGACAGGTGCAGATTGTAAGAGGAACACACCAATAGTATGAAGCAAACTCTGGACAGGCCACGGATTCTGTATAGTCGACCGACATGCTTATGCCTAATGGGCAGCCATTCCCGATATGGGTCCCACTGCAGCACAGTCCAGTTTATATGGCTAAGTAGGGTATAAACATATCTATCATTGCATAACCCACTACACAACACCTATGAACACATGGTCGCAACACCCCACTGTAGGCATGTAAGCCAATGTAATAGGCATCACAAGGTATTATTGTAGTCCTCACCCCCCCACCCAGGGGTGTGAGTGTCTGATGCAAACACCAAATGCAGTGCATTTGCAAGAGTGGGAGCAAGTGGGTGTAAGCCTGTTTGGCCGCCGGTATGCGAGTACCACACTGGTGGAGCAATGCAGAGGCTGAGTGTAAGAAACTGTAACTGGAGGTTAGCATTGCTTAGCTCCATGCAAACCCACGCACACCAGCTCACAACTGCTTTAAAGTGCCTTAATCACTCTGTACCCAACAGCTCGTGTTCTGGCCAGCAATAAAATAACCAGCCTATGCAAGGCTAGAACTATGGACCCTGTACATCACAGTCACAGTAGTTAACCACTAGGCCATGATAGCAATACATGTAAAGGAGGTATCAGCAAACTAATCCTCACCACAGGGAAATCTAATCAAACATGTGAACTGAATCTATGTACAGTGTAATGTTCTATAACCCACCACAGACCATAAATATGTGAATTGGAGTACTGCAGTAAACATAGAGTTGAGGTGTCACTGTAATAAAGTTATGAAGTCCCCAGGACCCCATACAGTATACGTACACATGAATCATGGATACCAGATGCATATATAACCTGTAATTAATAAGACATAGCTTAGCCTTTTCAAACCAGCCAATTATGGAAAAGTGCGGAATCCGGACCTTCTTAAACCGAAGAGGTGGGAATACAGCTCATAACTGGTTGTAGCATCCCCCTGCAGGCAGAATGGCTGGAGTGGAAGAAGGCACTTGCTTTAGAGTGCAGTGCTGGGGTATCCATGAGTTCAAATTCATGGTATGGCTCCTGGTAAAGCACCATGACAGGAGACTACTGCAGGGCCAGTACCAGGGCTCGCAGTACAAAACAGAGGCCTGGGACAGTCTCGCCCGTGACCTCACTAGTGCCACAGGTATCCTCTGGACTGGTAAGCAGGTCAGGCACCACCATGCAGACCTGAAGCAGTGGAGGGAGGATGTCCTGGAACAATGGATCCAGGAAGCAAGGCAGATGCAGAATGCCCCAGAACTGAGTAAGTACTCCTTCCACTATGTAGTTAATAATTGATAAGCTTGTGTATACTATGGATAGGTATGGCTAAATATCGCTGTACTTCTCTGACAGCTGCAGATGAGCATGCTATGAACCAGCAAGCCTATGATGCTAGGCTGCAAAGGATGCATCGCGAGGCAGGTTAGTAAATAGCCTGCATGTACTGTCATAACAAATAAATGTAAGAGCATCAGAAAGTGTTGTACCAGTATGCAGAATTGTGTAATATGCTGCAAATAAAGGTGTACCCCTGCATTGCTTCTGTGTACTCTGCAATCATATGTTGTTGTACTGTTGCAGTTATTAAATAGCACTGTTGTAGAAAGCAGTGTTACCCACACTGTGGTATGCAGATAAAATGTGTATGAAGTGCTGTATAACAATGTTGGATGTGCAAACAGGTCAGTCATATTAAACTAAATACTTTGCAAAGCCTCACAACAATTGCCTAATAGCACAGTGTACAGTGATCTTAACTGTAATGCTTTTGTCACACACAGCAGTGCTTTGGACCCAGGAGCGCCAGTAAGTTGTATGCATAATCATTCCACACAACTACACACAGTTTGTTAGAATGTTCAGAGAAAGCTGTATGCATATACACACTTAACAACTGTACAGATTTTCCTAGAATGCTCAAATAGAAAGTGGTATGCATATTCATACCCCTCAACTGCTCCAATCTGCCCAGTATGTCGTGATAAATGGCCCACATCACCTGCCTTTTGCCCTGTTCGCCTGGCAAATTAGTATGATGATCCAAGAAATTAAGGCAGCTGTTAATGACATATAAATGATAGCCAGACTTGTACATAGTCAGAGAATGTACACACAAACATACTTGTCATCCTAGCATCTCACCCAAAGTGTATGACAGCAGTCTCAAAACATGTTGCATTAACACCTGCATCTTGTCAAGCCTGTACGTAAGAAATAGGTCCCGTACATACTAATCTACAAACATACCATTGTACAATATAATGTCATTGGGTAGTGTAATAATACATGTAAGGGACAGACCACTGCAGTGACTATGAATGTTGTGAAAACTACAAGTATTTATTAGTTGTTAATTGAACTCTCTCTCTCACCCCTACCATATGTGCAAAAATAACCGATTTACACAACTCATTTGGTATGTCTACACTCCTAACCTTTGTTGGGAAATATGTCCTATTGGTTTATAAATATTCACATCTGTTTCTCTGCATGTGCAATGTTAAAATACTCCCATATCAGTGTCCTGTTGCCATCAGTGAAACCTGCATGTTGTTGTAATGGCCACTGTTTACCCATATATGCATGTGTTCTGCCTGCTCTACAACTATTTTATATCTGGCGCCCTGGGTAATGGGAATATTTATACATGCTGTGATAACTAATTGTGAATGCTGTTGACTATTACTAACACATATCTGCCTTAAACATGCTACAACTTAGCTCGTATGGGAAGGCCGGTCCCAGCGGACCCACCTGTCCCAACTCAGCTGGCCATGGCACTGGGCATCAGCACATCTGGGGCCCAGCCTGGGACCTCCTCATCTGTTGGCCCTGCACCACCTTTGGGTGAAACCGCAGCAGGGGATGGGGCTCAACCCCCCCCAGGAATGGGAGTGGACAGGGAGTCACCCATGGTACAGTCCGGGCCGTGGTGTATAGGGAGCTCGACAGATAGATTCAAGACCGCCTATGCCAGCTTGAGGGCTGAGTGGTGCAACTAGAGGGTGAGCCTACCCCTCCTAGACAGCCCCCAGCACAGCCACCTTCTGGGCTGTGAAGGTGCAGTGGTGACTGCCCATGGGTGGGGACCTCAGTCCCACTGTATCCATTTGTGGGCTCATGGGCTTGCGACTTCCAAACACCCCACCCCTTCCAAGGTGTTTTCCTCCCACATGTCCTGTACACGTCTTGTTTGTCTTGTCTGTCATCCTGTTCAACCTATCCTCCCTGATCATACCTGCTCTCCTTCCCCAACATCCCACTCTCACGTAAACATAAAAGAAAAAAGGGCAATCTGTTCCCGCAAAAAAAGCACACCCCATACATAACTGTCCATTTCACACACGTGTCCACTGGACATATGTAAACATTTCTAATTGGCATCACAATATACTATTGCTGTTCTCACCCCTCTTTCAGGGTTATGAGTGTCCAAATGTACTACCAAATTTATTGCATATGCACAGCCATTATGGTAGAAGAAATGGACAGCTATGGACCTTCCCTACACCCTTACTGCACATCCCTAGCTACCTTGCCTACTATCTTTCCCTCTTTGTGCCCCTTTTTCACCACTTTCCTGTCACCGCTTTTTTTCATTTCTTTTAAATAAATTAGCATGGGGTAAGCAGGAGTAAGCACTTTTAAGCAGCAGTGATTGGGTTTCAGCCTGTTTGCGCGGGGGTAAGCACTGCCTATACAACTTAAACAATCAAGAAGGTAACTGAGTGTAAGGAACTGTAACGAAAAATAACCACTGCTTACCATTGCGCAAAGCTGCACACATCTGCTCACAACTGCTTAAAATTGCTTTAATCACTCTGTATCCAACGGCCCTTGTTCTGCCCAGCCACAAAATAAATGGCCTGTGCAAGGCTCAAAACCAGGACCCTGCACACCACAGCCAGTGTGATTTACCACTATGCCATGGCAGATATACAGACATTGGATGTTATCACAAACATATCATCCAGCACAGTCATTCAACAGTATAGGAAATGTATTTCATTATGTAGATGTATTTGTGTGTGTTTATGTCCAGATATATATACATACATATAGATATAGATATAGATATAGATATAGATATAGATATAGATATAGATATAGATATAGATATAGATATAGATATAGATATATATGAAGAACATACCACGTGACAACAAAGCATTAAAAATAATGAAAAGGGAAACACCAGCAACTCCTGTATTATGTAGTGGTGTTGTCCTCAAGATGTTGTCATCAAGAGTCCCTCAGACAGACGTGTCATTGATACACACAAACATTTGTACATTGCCCAAATACATTACTTTGAGCATTTTATTTACATTAACAAAACAGTTCCCATCCAATCATTATGTGAGAACAGTACTCTTGCAAGGTACTGTGTGTAGCATCATCATCATTAAAAAGTTAAATGGGATAACCATAGAGGGACCAGTAGTGTGTGTACAATGGGGTTGTCTGCATCACGTGTACCTGAAACCGTTAGGAGTCATGTGCATACCAGGATTGTGTGCCTGAGAGAGGGGTGAGGACAACAGTAGTATGTTGTGATGCAAATTAAAAAGGTTACATGTGTCCAGTGGACATGTGTGTAAAATGGAATTAGAAAAGATCTGTCCTAAAAGGTCAGTTAGTGAGAGCAGCTCGGATGACAACTGGAGAACACATTTTTGAAGAGGAATGTAATTTGTTAAAAAACACGTTCTTGAGTCGAGGTTATCCTGAGTGTTTGAATTGGTAGGGGAAGTACGACATAAAAAGTTTTGTGGGATTTACTGCCCGATTTTATCTAGGATTTTATTTATTTTATTTTATTTAGTATTTTATCTAGGAGGCTAGATTTTATCAGTGGAGGTGAGGTAAACAGTGTAGAATTTATTACCATTCCTTCTTTGCTTTTGGATAGTGCACATGAACCTGATAAGCAATGTTTTAAAAAGAGTTTTATTACACCTTTTTGTATAGAAGCAGGTGATATCAGTAACATTTTGAAAAGGAACTGGAACCTATTGTTACATGAAAGGGATTTAGTGGATAAATTGGGTGACCACCCTACTATAATTTTTAGGAAGGGTAGAATCCTGAAGAATATAGTGGAAACCAACATTAGGAAGTCCTATAGGATTGACGGTACCTATAAATGTGAATCATGTAATTATTGTAGGTACATTGCTACAGGGTCAAGTTATACAGTAAACCACTATGTATTTAAGGCTAGAGGTAGATACAATTGTAATTCTAAGTCAGTGGTGTACTTAGCTTCCTGTCAGTTATGCCCAGCATTTTATGTTGTGAAGACTGACAGGAAGCTTAAAGAAAGGATTTACGAACACACCTATCATATTAAAAAGAAGAGTAACACTAATACATTAGCAAGACACTGTAATGAATACCCGACCTACCACTTTCTCTTTAAAGTTATTGATCAGGTAGTTGTAGATGGAAAAGGTGGACCTTGTCAGTTGTTGTTAGAAAAGTGTGAACTGTTATGGCAACTTAGGTTAAATTCTTACACTCCACCTGATATAAATGAGGTTACTTCTCTGGCTTGTGTTTTGAAGCTGAAAAGTTTGCTTTGGTAGATCCACCTTCTTCCTTATTATTGCACATGTGATTAGGTAATAATTTATTTATTTATTAATTTATTAACAACTTATTGATTTTCATATGAACTAGGTAAGTGTTTTATATTTTGTAAAACTTGTCAGTATTATATTTATTATTAATTTTCTGTATATTATTGTAGGGCAGTTTATGATGTTTAGAACTATTTAATATTTTTTTCACTGTCTCAGTGAGGCCCTTTTGTAGGATGTCCACATCATTGGGAGTTTCGATTATGGCTCCTAGGTTGCAGTCATCTGTGAACTTTGTTAGCCAAAGACCTTCTGTGTTAGCCTGTACTTCAGAGAAGTAGATACCAAACAGGAGAGGATCCAGGACTGAACCCTGTGGTACTCCACTTGTCACTGGTCTGAAGTTGGATTTGGAGTCTGCTACTTTCACAATGTGGGTTCTGTCAGTGAGGCATTTGGCAACACATCTTGTGACATAGGGATTTATACCTAGTTTAGTGTGTTTATCTATAATTCCAGAGTGGGGGATGGTGTCAAAAGCCTTGGCAAGATCTAGATAGGCTGTGAGAACCACCTTACCCTTGTCTAAGGCTTTGGTGACTGCTTCAAAGAAGTCTATCAGGTTTAGGAGACATGATCTGCCTTTTACAAACCCGAACTGGGTGGGGTCCAGAGTTTGGAGATTACCAATGTCTTTGTTTATAAGTTCCATGATGATATGTTCCATGACCTTGCAGAACAGGCTCGTCAGGCTAATGGGGCGGTAGTTCCCGGGGTCCGTGGTGGCTCCCCCCTTGTGTAGTGGGATAACTGTTGCTGTGCACCATTCAGCAGACACAAAGCCTGAGGTGAGGCTATGATTGAACATGGTACTTAGGTGGGGTGCCAGTTCATTCTGTAGTTCGTGTAGAACGCAGCCTGGGATGTTGTCTGGTCCCATGGATGCTGTGCTCTTGGCTTTGGAGAGTGTGTTTTTTACCTGTGCAGCCGTGATTACAGGAACCTTGCATTCTTCCAGTATAGAGATGGGCTCTTTTGGGGGTGCGAAGGGGGTAAAGTTAGCACTGAACCTATCTGCCAGGATGATGGCAATATCAGTTGGGTCTGTAAATTTAGTGCCATTGTGCTGTAACTCAGAGCAGATCTGAGTGTTGCCACTGAGATTCTTGACATAGCTATAGAATGCTTTGTGGGTGTCATTAGAATCAGTGGTGATTTTGTTTTTGTAACTAGGTTTGGAGGGTTTTATCAGGGATCGCAGCTTCTTACTGAGGCTGACCAGGGAGCTTCTCCACTTGTGGGATTTTACTCTCTTTTGCAACAGTTTCTTCCTTCTGTTGTACAGTATGGCAGGGGAACACCAGATTGGCTTCTTTTTTTTTTTGGAGGATAGCGTCTTGGTTCTGTTTGGGATAGCATGATCCATGCACTCATGTAAGTGCTTATAAAGTGCAATTGTGTAGGATTCAGTAGTCATAACTGTATTGTCCATCTGCATGTGTGTCATGAAGTTCACCACTTCTGTCTTAAGAAGCATGAAGCTGGCTTTGGAGAAATTTTTTACCATGATTTCCTTAATGGGGGGAGGGGGAAGGATGTGGATATCTAGGGTAATTAGCTTATGGTCGAGTCGGACCAATGAGGCGTTGACTTCAGGTGTAGAACACTGGTCACTCATGTTGGTAATGACTAGATGTAGAATATTGTTTCCCCTGGTGGGGGTGTGGATACGTTGATCCAGGACATTGGAGTTTATGAATTCCAGAAAGCATTGAGCGAAGGAGTTGGTACATGAGTAGTTTTCCCAATTAATGGTGGGGTATTTGAAATCGCCCATTATTAGGGTGTTTGGTTGAACCCTAATATTTTCCAGTACATCAAGAAAAGAGGAGTGGAATCCTGGGGCATGGTGGGTGATCTGTAGCAAGCTATAATTTGGATTGCCAATGTTCTAATCCAGACTATTCCATATTTCCCCCTCCATTTCCTCAGTAATTTTACTTTCCACCTAGGCATTAAGCCATCAACTCTCTACCTGAAACTAACAATATGAAGGTTTTGTTTCTTTTTTACAATTGTTATTTTACATACTAGTGTAACTTTTTCTCATCTGTGTATTAAATGTATAACTACAATCGTATGTTATCTGTCAAATATTGTTGTAACCTACTTTGTCCTATTGGAGCTTTTCTCCCCGGGCCTCCGCTGAAAATGGACATGTGTCCAGTCGGACTATCGGTCAACAAATGTAAAATAAAATAAAATAAATAAATAAATAAAATTGCTGTTTTTCCCAGAGTTAGTTGCACTTGTATAACCTCAGCTGCATTATGCTGAGTAACTAGCCTGGAGGTGTGGATATCCTTAATGAATATGGACACACCTCCACCTTTGGTGTTCTGGTCCAGGTTACAAGGCTGAAAACTGAGGTACAAGTTATAGCCTGGTGGTGCAGGGGTGGTCTCTGGAGCCTTGAACCAGGTCTCAGTCACTGCACAGATATTGATGTTCTCCATTTTAAGGAGTGCCTCGAGTGAGTGCATTTTGAGATTTAGACTTCTATCATTAAGTAGCATCACCCTCAGTTTTTGCTTGCCTGTTCCTGTTATGGTGGTGAATTTGTCATTTGAACAATCATCAGAGTCAGTCCCTGTAATGATTCATCCAGCCAGGCTGTATGCACGGACCAGTGCGTTGTGCAATTCTGATGACCCATGGGTCAACACAACGTATGACATGGGTCCTGACACTTGGAGAGTGGGCAGTGTGTAGTGGTGTGGTTAGACCCCACCTGCACCCACAGTACGGATGAGTGCTGTAGAGGAGGGGCAGGTGGGGGAACTATGGGTATGCAATTATGGGCCTAGGCATGCAGGTGTTGTCTGGCACAGTTGTATTACGACCGCCCTGGGGATGAAACTAATATTCCGAAATGGGCAGAGCTTATGCCCATACCTCCCAACCCCTAAGAGTAAAACCACTGGACAGAAGATAAACCATTGGGGGAACAAATAGTGACAGAAAGCACATATTCCGCTAAGCTGATAGAATAATAGGTTATGCATTAGCATGACTCAGCTGAAGGATGTGGGGTCCTAAACCCAATTATTTGTCTGTATTTAATGGTGTAATTTCCCAGGTATTTGCCAGACAGGTGCAGATTGTAAGAGGAACACACCAATAGTATGAAGCAAACTCTGGACAGGCCACGGATTCTGTATAGTCGACCGACATGCTTATGCCTAATGGGCAGCCATTCCCGATATGGGTCCCACTGCAGCACAGTCCAGTTTATATGGCTAAGTAGGGTATAAACATATCTATCATTGCATAACCCACTACACAACACCTATGAACACATGGTCGCAACACCCCACTGTAGGCATGTAAGCCAATGTAATAGGCATCACAAGGTATTATTGTAGTCCTCACCCCCCCACCCAGGGGTGTGAGTGTCTGATGCAAACACCAAATGCAGTGCATTTGCAAGAGTGGGAGAAAGTGGGTGTAAGCCTGTTTGGCCGGTATGCAGTACCACACTGGTGGAGCAATGCAGAGGCTGAGTGTAAGAAACTGTAACTGGAGGTTAGCATTGCTTAGCTCCATGCAAACCCACGCACACCAGCTCACAACTGCTTTAAAGTGCCTTAATCACTCTGTACCCAACAGCTCGTGTTCTGGCCAGCAATAAAATAACCAGCCTATGCAAGGCTAGAACTATGGACCCTGTACATCACAGTCACAGTAGTTAACCACTAGGCCATGATAGCAATACATGTAAAGGAGGTATCAGCAAACTAATCCTCACCACAGGGAAATCTAATCAAACATGTGAACTGAATCTATGTACAGTGTAATGTTCTATAACCCACCACAGACCATAAATATGTGAATTGGAGTACTGCAGTAAACATAGAGTTGAGGTGTCACTGTAATAAAGTTATGAAGTCCCCAGGACCCCATACAGTATACGTACACATGAATCATGGATACCAGATGCATATATAACCTGTAATTAATAAGACATAGCTTAGCCTTTTCGAAACCAGCCAATTATGGAAAAGTGCGGGAATCCGGACCTTCTTAAACCAAAGAGGTGGGAATACAGCTCATAACTGGTTGTAGCATCCCCCTGCAGGCAGAATGGCTGGAGTGGAAGAAGGCACTTGCTTTAGAGTGCAGTGCTGGGGTATCCATGAGTTCAAATTCATGGTATGGCTCCTGGTAAAGCACCATGACAGGAGACTACTGCAGGGCCAGTACCAGGGCTCGCAGTACAAAACAGAGGCCTGGGACAGTCTCGCCCGTGACCTCACTAGTGCCACAGGTATCCTCTGGACTGGTAAGCAGGTCAGGCACCACCATGCAGACCTGAAGCAGTGGAGGGAGGATGTCCTGGAACAATGGATCCAGGAAGCAAGGCAGATGCAGAATGCCCCAGAACTGAGTAAGTACTCCTTCCACTATGTAGTTAATAATTGATAAGCTTGTGTATACTATGGATAGGTATGGCTAAATATCGCTGTACTTCTCTGACAGCTGCAGATGAGCATGCTATGAACCAGCAAGCCTATGATGCTAGGCTGCAAAGGATGCATCGCGAGGCAGGTTAGTAAATAGCCTGCATGTACTGTCATAACAAATAAATGTAAGAGCATCAGAAAGTGTTGTACCAGTATACAGAATTGTGTAATATGCTGCAAATAAAGGTGTAACCCCTGCATTGCTTCTGTTTACTCTGCAATCATATGTTGTTGTACTGTTGCAGTTATTAAATAGCACTGTTGTAGAAAGCAGTGTTACCCACACTGTGGTATGCAGATAAAATGTGTATGAAGTGCTGTATAACAATGTTGGATGTGCAAACAGGTCAGTCATATTAGACTAAATACTTTGCAAAGCCTCACAACAATTGCCTAATAGCACAGTGTACAGTGATCTTAACTGTAATGCTTTTGTCACACACAGCAGTGCTTTGGACCCAGGAGCGCCAGTAAGTTGTATGCATAATCATTCCACACAACTACACACAGTTTGTTAGAATGTTCAGAGAGAAAGCTGTATGCATATACACACTTAACAACTGTACAGATTTTCCTAGAATGCTCAAATAGAAAGTGGTATGCATATTCATACCCCTCAACTGCTCCAATCTGCCCAGTATGTCGTGATAAATGGCCCACATCACCTGCCTTTTGCCCTGTTCGCCTGGCAAATTAGTATGATGATCCAAGAAATTAAGGCAGCTGTTAATGACATATAAATGATAGCCAGACTTGTACATAGTCAGAGAATGTACACACAAACATACTTGTCATCCTAGCATCTCACCCAAAGTGTATGACAGCAGTCTCAAAACATGTTGCATTAACACCTGCATCTTGTCAAGCCTGTACGTAAGAAATAGGTCCCGTACATACTAATCTACAAACATACCATTGTACAATATAATGTCATTGGGTAGTGTAATAATACATGTAAGGGACAGACCACTGCAGTGACTATGAATGTTGTGAAAACTACAAGTATTTATTAGTTGTTAATTGAACTCTCTCTCTCACCCCTACCATATGTGCAAAATAACCGATTTACACAACTCATTTGGTATGTCTACACTCCTAACCTTTGTTGGGAAATATGTCCTATTGGTTTATAAATATTCACATCTGTTTCTCTGCATGTGCAATGTTAAAATACTCCCATATCAGTGTCCTGTTGCCATCAGTGAAACCTGCATGTTGTTGTAATGGCCACTGTTTACCCATATATGCATGTGTTCTGCCTGCTCTACAACTATTTTATATCTGGCGCCCTGGGTAATGGGAATATTTATACATGCTGTGATAACTAATTGTGAATGCTGTTGACTATTACTAACACATATCTGCCTTAAACATGCTACAACTTAGCTCGTATGGGAAGGCCGGTCCCAGCGGACCCACCTGTCCCAACTCAGCTGGCCATGGCACTGGGCATCAGCACATCTGGGGCCCAGCCTGGGACCTCCTCATCTGTTGGCCCTGCACCACCTTTGGGTGAAACCGCAGCAGGGGATGGGGCTCAACCCCCCCCCAGGAATGGGAGTGGACAGGGAGTCACCCATGGTACAGTCCGGGCCGTGGTGTATAGGGAGCTCGACAGATAGATTCAAGACCGCCTATGCCAGCTTGAGGGCTGAGTGGTGCAACTAGAGGGTGAGCCTACCCCTCCTAGACAGCCCCCAGCACAGCCACCTTCTGGGCTGTGAAGGTGCAGTGGTGACTGCCCATGGGTGGGGACCTCAGTCCCACTGTATCCATTTGTGGGCTCATGGGCTTGCGACTTCCAAACACCCCACCCCTTCCAAGGTGTTTTCCTCCCACATGTCCTGTACACGTCTTGTTTGTCTTGTCTGTCATCCTGTTCAACCTATCCTCCCTGATCATACCTGCTCTCCTTCCCCAACATCCCACTCTCACGTAAACATAAAAGAAAAAAAGGGCAATCTATTCCCGCAAAAAAAGCACACCCCATACATAACTGTCCATTTCACACATGTGTCCACTGGACCTATGTAAACATTTCTAATTGGCATCGCAATATACTATTGTTGTTCTCACCCCTCTTTCAGGGTTATGAGTGTCCAAATGTACTACCAAATTTATTGCATATGCACAGCCATTGCTGTAGAAGAAATGGACAGCTATGGACCTTCCCTACACCCTTACTGCACATCCCTAGCTACCTTGCCTACTATCTTTCCCTCTTTGTGCCCCTTTTTCACCACTTTCCTGTCACCGCTTTTTTCATTTCTTTTAAATAAATTAGCATGGGGTAAGCAGGAGTAAGCACTTTTAAGCAGCAGTGATTGGGTTTCAGCCTGTTTGCGCGGGGGTAAGCACTGCCTATACAACTTAAACAATCAAGAAGGTAACTGAGTGTAAGGAACTGTAACGAAAAATAACCACTGCTTACCATTGCGCAAAGCTGCACACATCTGCTCACAACTGCTTAAAATTGCTTTAATCACTCTGTATCCAACGGCCCTTGTTCTGCCCAGCCACAAAATAAATGGCCTGTGCAAGGCTCAAAACCAGGACCCTGCACACCACAGCCAGTGTGATTTACCACTATGCCATGGCAGATATACAGACATTGGATGTTATCACAAACATATCATCCAGCACAGTCATTCAACAGTATAGGAAATGTATTTCATTATGTAGATGTATTTGTGTGTGTTTATGTCCAGATATATATACATACATATAGATATAGATATAGATATAGATATAGATATAGATATAGATATAGATATAGATATAGATATAGATATAGATATATATGAAGAACATACCACGTGACAACAAAGCATTAAAAAATAATGAAAAGGGAAACACCAGCAACTCCTGTATTATGTAGTGGTGTTGTCCTCAAGATGTTGTCATCAAGAGTCCCTCAGACAGACGTGTCATTGATACACACAAACATTTGTACATTGCCCAAATACATTACTTTGAGCATTTTATTTACATTAACAAAACAGTTCCCATCCAATCATTATGTGAGAACAGTACTCTTGCAAGGTACTGTGTGTAGCATCATCATCATTAAAAAGTTAAATGGGATAACCATAGAGGGACCAGTAGTGTGTGTACAATGGGGTTGTCTGCATCACGTGTACCTGAAACCGTTAGGAGTCATGTGCATACCAGGATTGTGTGCCTGAGAGAGGGGTGAGGACAACAGTAGTATGTTGTGATGCAAATTAAAAAGGTTACATGTGTCCAGTGGACATGTGTGTAAAATGGAATTAGAAAAGATCTGTCCTAAAAGGTCAGTTAGTGAGAGCAGCTCGGATGACAACTGGAGAACACATTTTTGAAGAGGAATGTAATTTGTTAAAAAACACGTTCTTGAGTCGAGATTATCCTGAGAGCTTAGTGTTTGAATTGGTAGGGGAAGTACGACATAAAAAGTTTTGTGGGATTTACTGCCCGATTTTATCTAGGATTTTATTTATTTTATTTTATTTAGTATTTTATCTAGGAGGCTAGATTTTATCAGTGGAGGTGAGGTAAACAGTGTAGAATTTATTACCATTCCTTCTTTGCTTTTGGATAGTGCACATGAACCTGATAAGCAATGTTTTAAAAAGAGTTTTATTACACCTTTTTGTATAGAAGCAGGTGATATCAGTAACATTTTGAAAAGGAACTGGAACCTATTGTTACATGAAAGGGATTTAGTGGATAAATTGGGTGACCACCCTACTATAATTTTTAGGAAGGGTAGAATCCTGAAGAATATAGTGGAAACCAACATTAGGAAGTCCTATAGGATTGACGGTACCTATAAATGTGAATCATGTAATTATTGTAGGTACATTGCTACAGGGTCAAGTTATACAGTAAACCACTATGTATTTAAGGCTAGAGGTAGATACAATTGTAATTCTAAGTCAGTGGTGTACTTAGCTTCCTGTCAGTTATGCCCAGCATTTTATGTTGTGAAGACTGACAGAAAGCTTAAAGAAAGGATTTACGAACACACCTATCATATTAAAAAGAAGAGTAACACTAATACATTAGCAAGACACTGTAATGAATACCCGACCTACCACTTTCTCTTTAAAGTTATTGATCAGGTAGTTGTAGATGGAAAAGGTGGACCTTGTCAGTTGTTGTTAGAAAAGTGTGAACTGTTATGGCAACTTAGGTTAAATTCTTACACTCCACCTGATATAAATGAGGTTACTTCTCTGGCTTGTGTTTTGAAGCTGAAAAGTTTGCTTTGGTAGATCCACCTTCTTCCTTATTATTGCACATGTGATTAGGTAATAATTTATTTATTTATTAATTTATTAACAACTTATTGATTTTCATATGAACTAGGTAAGAGTTTTATATTTTGTAAAACTTGTCAGTATTATATTTATTATTAATTTTCTGTATATTATTGTAGGGCAGTTTATGATGTTTAGAACTATTTTTCTATATGGGTGGTTGAATAACAATGTATTTTTAGTGTATTTTAATTTATTTCATTGTACTTGTAATGTACTTTTAAGTATTCCAATGAACACTAGTCTAATAAGCAAAAAAACTGATTGGTTGGAGTTGGCGCCTTTTTAAGTTTAAAAGTTGGTAAAGTGTTTTATGTGTTTGTCTGAAGTTTACTTATCTGGGTAGACGAAAAGCGCTTAACATTAAAAGTCCGTTTGGTGTTTAAATACTGCTCATTGGCTGTGTGCTTTTTTAGTAGTTATCATTATTAGCAGGGCCGCTCCACTAAGTATATCTAACATTGGTCATCTACATAGCATCTGCTGCTGTCCATCACCTTAGATGTAGAATTTGATATCAAGCACAATACTGCCACTCGCAGTGATGTCATGGTATGAGTGGCAACCGCTTGACCAAAACAATGAGCCAATGTCCTGCTGTAATTATGAGGTTGTCCAGTGTCTGTCATTCTGGGATGACATGACTGAAAGAAGACAAGCCTTTGTCACAGATCACATGCATCCATGATTCAAGGGAATGTGGATAATACCTAGGTTGCATTTACCCATATAGTGCCATTCCAAGGCAAATGTCCTAAACACAGAAGTAACAAAATTGCATTGGATGCTTATGCTAACCAGTGCTAGTTGTGTGGCTGTCGTAATCCATTTGCTCAATGTAGAACCTACAATGGGGAATACTGACATCTGTGCAGTGAGGAACACCTGGCTGAAGGCTCTGTAGTGCACAATAGCACTACCACCATATAACTCAGATCTAGACATGTGGGCCATAACACTGGTATGGACCACTCCAGGTGGTGGTGTCCACATATTCATAAAGGCTACTCACAAATAAAGACCACTTCTCCAACGTAATGCATCACAGATGAGTCAGGTACAGGTGACAGTGGCAAAAGCTGCATTCTAGTTTGCATCCTCGTATACATCCACCACCATGTCCTCAGACTACCAACACACATCCCTAAATGTGGTATGAAATAGTATGGTACAACACCAAATAACCTTTGACTAGTGGACTGTACCTAGCCCTACATCAACTGTGTAAAGTTCCCATGTACTGACACAGTTGCATAATGTGTTATGCAATGCAATAATACCACTGTTTGTAACCAGGTCAGTTGTACACATACCAGGGTCCCTCGGATGTTGTCAGCATTAACACAGTTGACTGTTGCTGTACACTGGTAAACAACACCCTCATGGTTGGATATAATCTAGATGTACCTGCCCTGGATATGTACATCCCACACTCATACAACATAAATGAAAATACCATAGCTGTTGTTGTCCTTTGTATATACAGGTGGCTACATTCATTACACACATACACATGGAAGATAGGTCCATGGCTGCTGAATGCTAACAGTACATAAGGTTTGATATCTATGTTGACAGAGGTAATATTCCCTCTATACTGGTTGCCCATGACACCTATCATAGCATACAACAAACCATGTAGCATGTATGTCTTTAGACATGTCCACCAAATGCAATGCTACAAACATACCCAAATAACAGGATCATAGGACCTACACACATGGCCTGTATTGACAGACTCAGGGAAATACAGCTATGCTCTGTATGTTCCTGAGTAGTTACAGGTGATATGTCCATGATATGTACAGCCATGTGTGACCCACAGTTTCTATGTATACCCTATGTCAACAATTGCAGGCCATGCATGCTGTGTGTTGTCTGGACATTAACCTTATTACCACAATAATCAGAATGTGCTGGCGTGAGATGTTTACAAGCCACAGATCTCACACATGCTTGAATAAGTGTAATGCCTAGCTCAAATAGAGCACATTGCTGGCACTTTTCCAGTAATCATGAAGTGTGTGTGGCAAATATGATGTGTGTGTGTGGCAAATATGATGTGCTCACTGTTGACCATTACAGTGCCCTGGCTTCACAGTGGAACTGTCAACTAACAGTTTGTGGGGTCATGACATGGAATATTGCTGTGTGTGTGTGTCTGTCTTGCTGATATGTGCTGTTGGCATAAATGTACACTTAGCTACTCAGTGAAGATGGTTGTATGTCCTACCAGTACATGAATACAACATCCATTAGGGTGTAATGCTCAGCTAGGTTTCACACATGGTGTGGGGGAAGTGTGGAATGTATCCTCATAACCTGCTAGTCCACTTACTGATGGAGACTGCATATGTGTACATGTATTGATGTGTGTTTGGATTCCATGCATGTGCAGTGTCTGATGTTTGAAGTTGACTGTTGTCTTAGTACATCATGCAGTTGCAATGCAGCCTCAACATTGCCAACTGTATATGGTCATATGCTCAAAGTACAGTAAGCTGTACTTTAGGTATGGACAGATGTTTGGACATAACTAGTAAGTGGTGGGGCTACTTTGCAGATGAATGATTACTGAGGACAGCTCACAGGTGTGTTACAAGCATTTCTACAATAACCTGTGTAACTGCTAAGCTATGGTTTTGTACTTGAAGGGGAAGACACGCAATGTAGAATGCAGTGAGGGTGACGCTGAAGGCAAACCTCTTGGCACCTGTAACAGTAACATCTCCCCTGTGCATATATTGTGCATATATCAGCACAGTTGGCAAAGGAAAAAGCCAGTATGCTTTTTAGCGCGTGCAATGGTGCTGTAACTCTGTAATACCTATCAGGAGATAGGCAGGTGTTTGATTCACAGTACTGGCATGTGTGGGTGTGTGTGTGTGTGTGTGTGTGTGTGTGTGTGTCCATATATGTCACATATGGTGGGGAATACTCTCCTGTACACTATTGTAGACATCTGTACAGAGTGAAGTGTAGAAAGCAATACATAGACAGGAATTTGAATCTCACACATGTCAAGTGTCTGTATGTATGTGACATAGTTGTATATCTTTGTGAATGCCACTGTGTGTGTGTGTGTGTGTGTGTGTGTGTGTGTGTGTGTGTGTGTGTATATGTATGGCTGTCTGGTCCCTGGAGTGAGGCTGTATTTTACCATAGTGAAATGATAAGACCCCCACCCCCATCCACTCAATGCAATCTAGTATCCCTGTTGATGTCATCAATCTTAGAAGGGCATTCTAACCGCCTGTAAACATGTACGCCCTTGGGTGAGGCTTGTTGTTACATAGCCTACTGATAAACCCCCTTCCCCACATACACTCACCACATTCTAGTATCCCTCGATCTTAGGCCATTCTGACTATCTGTACATGTGTAATCTCTGTGGCACGTCTTGTAATTGCGTAGTTCTATAATGATGATTTGCACATAGGCAGGAGTTCTCATCCCAACACTTGCAACTGTGTATGTTAGAGTGTGTATTACTGTGTCTGTGAATTCCTGAGTGTGTGGGTGTGTTACTGTGTCTGTGAATCCCTGAGTGTGTATGTGTGTTTGCATCCTGTCATGGGAGCAGGTATTACTGCTTCCCAATGAGAAGCCACTTTTTCCACTGGCCTTTACCCTTGTCATCTGCTACACCACTCTTTTACCTCCTCCCCACTCCAGGTAACTATACCTGTGATGTCACCCACTATGGATGTGACGGCTCTGACCACAGTAGCTTACTACACAGCTATCATGCTCTTGGATCATTAGATCAGTAAACATGTTTGAAACTTGGGAGATTATAACTGTGATGTGAAAGTTACAAAGTGCATGCAGGTATTGTCATACAGACATGTGAGTAGTCTACATTTACATATGAGACACTGACCGCAAACACTGACATCCCCTGGCACATGCAATTACTCCTGAAAGAGGAAAACAGAACATCAAGATCAACATGCAGTTACTATAGTTACATATCATAGATACTGCCAAAAGTACAAAATGCATTCTAAAACTGTAGTACATGGTATGTCTGCTGCCTATCAACACTACTCAACAATGGTAATCTACAATTGTCTTCCTAGTATGTTCACCCTGTGCATCAGACCATATGATCATGTCTCTGCACTGATGGTGTGGATGGCAGGGATGCGGCACAGGCATCATCATATGCACAGGGTGATAATGTTTGCCAGAGGCTTAGGCTGCTCCATTGGATGACATCATGTATGTGGGTTAGGGCCTTTTACCTTATTGGGCATGTGTGGATGTTATGCGTGTGTGTGTGTTGAGGTGCCCTACATTTGTTACTGGAGTGTGTATGTATGCACACAGGTCTGGCATGTGTCTGGCCTACACAGGGGTATTATTGACAGCTGCAGACTGTACAATGTACGGTTTACAGTTCACAGTGTCCAGCCATGGCCACGTGACCTGTGCCTGACAGGGGTTGAACGGACACTACCAGGCAGACATCCACATTGGGTACTGTCTGATGACACATATCCACTGGAACTGTGTCCCTGTTGGGACCATCCAGGGCCATGTGTACGTGGCCTGCTGTATCTTGGTGTGGACAGCACAGCATTTTACAAAGGCAAGACTAATTGCATGTTAAAAAAAAGAATTTTGGAACATCTCAATGACATACATAACAGCAAATGTGCGAATGCACTAGCTAAGCATGTAATTGATTATGATACACAGCATAATTTTAAATTTTTAGTTTTGCAGAAAGTGAATATCAGTTTGCGTGAAGGGGACATTAAATATGTTGAATTAAGATGGATTGTGGATTTCAAGGCACATTTTCCACCTGGCCTTAATAGCACTGTGTCTTTAAAACCTCTTTTGAAGAAAAGAGGTTTACCACATTAATTAATTAACTAATTTTATGATGTATTCCTAAGCCTTGTTTTTATTGGTCATTGCTTGTATTTAAATCCAGGATTTTTATCAGTTTTTATTTACGTCTGAAGAAGAGGGTTACCTCGAAAGTGCTTACGTTTTTGTTATTTTTATTTGTATTAAAGTGTTTTTATCTCCAGCTGAAGTGTCTTTTTTCTATTTTTACATTTATATTTTTGGACACTTTTTGTTCCTCCACTTTCTTTGTTTTTATATGTGGACAGCACAGCACCAGCTGCACTGCTGCTGCTATCGCCACTATGGGAGCAGGCATGTGATGTAGCATGTTCACGTAGACGTTCAACAGGTGATGTAGCTGGCCTACGTCCATATGCCCGATGCCTCACTCCCACCAGATGTTCCAGCACAGACATTACACGCTTGAGGATTGACATGCCACGGTCAAGAACCCCCACCTTGTCACCCAATCATCTATCCAAAACATCTGCAAGATGATGTTGAGCATTTGCAATTGCCTGGATGCCGTCAGTTAAAGAACAGACAGCAGGGCTCTGAAGCATCAGACCTTCTCTGTTATGCCATTCAGCATGTGCCTGTGCTTCCTTTACAGCCTGAAACATGCATCTAGTGACACCAGCTGATGTGCTATGTCTTGCAGGGTCATGTTGGCCAGAAGTCCTCCTACGAGCACCCCTGGGCACATGCCTGTGTGGGACATCACCAGTCAGTTGGCTTATCTTGGTGTGCAGACACACCTTCCATAGTCTTCACACATTCCTGTTCCATGCTACCATCCGCCAACTGTCCTTCCTCTATGGCCAGTGGTGATGGGGTATGTGTAGGCATGAGAACTGTGTGTGAGGATGAGGGGGATACAGGTGGAATGGAAACCAATGGCACAGATTCAGCCCCCGTCAACAATGCCTGTGCCTCAATCATACTTTCACCATCACTGCTAGAGTCTGTGTGGACACTAACATCAGGTGGAACTCAAGAGGGCAACGCACCTACATCAACACCTGTGAGGGGCAGACAAGAACTGTACACTACAAGTTATACAGCACAGTACAGGCACACAGGCACAGACAGACACACAGACACACAGACAGACACAGACAGATACACATGATATGGCACCCAATGGCATGCAACATGCATGTGATATGGCAAAAGACATTTAGCTTAGACAATTATAGTGGTAGTTATCATATATCCCTGTGTTGCACAAAACAGCACGCATGTGTTATAGCAGAAGGCATGCACCTTACACAATTATAGTAGTAGTTAGCATACATCCATGTGTTGCACCATTTGTGTTAGTAAGTCATGCCCTAAACCTGCAACACAATGCATGCACTATGCACCATTGCACCGCACTTCCATGTTTTGCGCAATATATCCCACATTTTAACCGACCATCACTGACCTGTGTACATCTGACACTGATGCTTTGTGGTGGCCACTGCCTCTATGTGTGATGAGGACATGAACAGAAGGGTATGTTGAGTGAATACTATGTTTGCCTGAGCCCTAGCTTGCATATCTCCCCCTCAGCAGTGCATGCCTGTTCAACATTATTCTGCATACCCCTGAGCTGAGTCTACAGACAATGTGCATGTGGCTGTACACACATGTTTGACATGGCTGTCCCTACTTTGCAATGGTGCCACGGACCAGCACAGGTTAACAGTACACCAGGCTGATGTGTGGCATATGACCTTGCCAATCACATGTAGTATGACATGTCTTCTACTGATGTGTAGAATGACATGCATACATGTTTAACACAATGGTGTCCTTTCAAATATACAGTGAGGTAATGGTGTCCCAATGCAGGGACGTGTTATACTAACATGGACCTTCAGCTGACAGAATGTTGTCAGTCCGCCCTACAGATATACAGTGACATACTGCACATTGAGCTGATGTGCATTGCCATTGCAGGGCATCATGTGGCTTCACTATTGATATATAGTGTGAGTTACAGACACAGTTCATAGCCATGACTGTGTTCTGATACAATACATATTTAATGTAGAATGTGACCTACATCACTGAGGTGTATATACACTAAACCCTAATGTGGAATATGTGACACAGGTCACTGAAGGTTATACAGATGACACCCCTGCACATCTGCAACCATATTGCTGATGCCTGGCAACTATGCCCAGACATGTCTAACCTAGCAGTACTCCATGTCCCACATGCCACCTGCATACCTCACACACATGAGGAGCAAGCATGACAGTGATGTCTGAAAACAGCAAGGTGAATGTACTGAATCTGTGGCCTGATGTGGTTGTATGTGTATGTTGTGCAACATATGTATGTATTCAGATACTATAGGTGAAAGCTTTCATGTCGTGACACACTAAAGATGTTCAAGACTTGTTATGTGGTGGTTTGATGCATGCCTACACAAGCTGTGCTCAGGCCTGTATGATGTTTAGTGTGTCACATCTGCATTATTACCATTACACAAAGGCCATAGTTGTATTGTGTCGAGCCAATGTACAACAGGGTGTAAACACATGTACATCCCTTCTACTGTGTGTATTGCTTCATGTCTCTGGCCATCCTCCATGGCCATGTGTAAACATGTTTTGTCCAATGGTTGTGATGGGTTTCTATTCCACATGTCAGTTTTGTCCCATATGACATATACCAGTAGATGTCATATGCTCCACTGAGGACAGGGTTATGCAGACAAAGGGTGGTATGTTTGGGATGGGAGATATGTTTTGCAGGATAGTTAACCAGTGTTGCAGTCAGCCCACAAAATGTCATGGACATATCAGGTAGCACATGACATTGTATGACAGTCATACCACCATACATTATGTGTACATGTGTTAAATGGCCACATGGCAGATAGCATGCAATTAATATGATCTGTGCATTATCAAGCCTGATAAATAATAATGATCTCACCTGCAACAGGCTGCTATCACTGCGAAACACCAGAGGTACCTAAATAGGAGTGTCACAGCAGTAAGATCATTATCCACACCTGTGTGATAGCTACAGGGTACAATGTGCATGTTAGCACATAAGCCTGTACAATAGACTATACTATGGAGTATGCACATCTGTGCATACATACAGTAGCAAACTATCGTATGAGCCATGTGTGCATACATGCCTTACATATGATATTACGTTAAATATTGTTCAGTAACACATGTAACTATATGAAATATAGTTGTGTTCTATGTGCATGAGTGACTTACCAGGCAACTCCCGGCTTAGTGGTTGTGAGACACCCACCTCCACAATTCCAGCTAATGCTTGTGGATGGAGTTCTGCAGGTGTCCCCAAGTTTGCTAGTAGCTCCTCGTTAAGTGTGAGTGGGGGCTGGGTGAGTGGACCCCCACCTGTTGCAGCTTGTTCCCTGGCAATTGCATTTGCATACTGTTTCGCCCATCTAATGAGGTTGGTGCAGTGTCAGCACACCTGCTGATAGGTGCGATTGTGGCCGCCAATATCATTTACCCTCCTGTGAAGTTCCTCCCACTGGGCTTCCCGCTGCTGTGCATCGTGTGACACATGGCTGAAGAGTGTTTCATGGTTGTCAAGTAGCTATGGAATGAGGACCTCATTCTCCAAGCGGGTGTATGGTGGGAGCCTGGCATGTGGCATACCTGGAAGACATAATGATAGAGACAAGTCATAGTTACTCACAGAGAGGTACAGAAGAACAGCTGCATATACATGTGTATCACATTTATTATGATTACAAATATGTCTCTGCAAATCTGCATGACACTAACACCACTGACATGTTTAACTCGCACACATTTGACACTTACTGGTGATTTGATGTTATCACCATATATGTGTGTGTGTCAAGTGATGACATTGCTTATACTCCATGTGAATGTTTTCTTGATGTGGGCATGTCTGTTTGTCTGTACTGGTGTCTTTACCTATCAGCACATGCCTGGATGTGTTCACATTAATGCAAGAGACCTTAATGCTGTGTATATGTCACATATATAGTCATACACAGCCTTAAGGGACACGACCTGTGACCCTGCATATGCGCTCACAGAAAGTATTACATGTATTTGTTTTGCCATATACATCTACATGGCACTGTACAGCAGTATAGCATCCTGCCATGTATTACCTGTGTTGCACATGTGACAATGGCTAGCTTGATGGTATTTGCAGGGTTGGATGTCAACTATAGCATGTATGGTCATAGTGAACTAGTAGGCTATATGCCCTGGGCCATTTATGATCATAGGCTGAAAGGTTACCTAGCTGTAGCCAACAGACAGTTAGCTTTCAGTGGCCACTTCAAGCAGTGCCACAGAACTGATCCACAGGGTTACTGATATATTTGTCATGCGGTCATCACACCATATCTCAAAGAGGGGCAATGTGCAGCTTTGCTGGACAGGGATGCATAGTATGACAGGAGTATGTAAAGTGTATGGGACAGGGATCTGTGAGGCATGTTATGATCCTTGTACTAGACAGGTTGATGTCCATGAAGTATGTGTTTATTTGAAATCAGGATGTGTGAGTGTAGCAAGTCCAACATCTCTGGGTTGGACATGGCTTTATTCAGGGTAGGCATCATGCTACATAGTGGAGCTAGGGTTTGGGAAGGCCGGTGTAGGCCATCTGAACATGGCCAATAACCCTTAAAGGAAATATGTGATCTATTATGGGTCACTTGAGTGTTGAGTGTTGAGTATGGCTGAACAGTGATCTCTATATTTATGGATGGCACCATGTCATGATTAGGGATGCCATTTACCACTGACTGGTGTGGTGAAGTGACTATCAAAAGAAAGACTACTGTCCAGCTGCATCCCATACACACACAGTTTCCATTATGTTGACCGCTGCCTAGGTGGTAGTTCATGGGTGCAGGGTTTTTAACATAGGGGATGTTAATGCAATACATAGCTGTCAGATCGTGGCCATACATCACACACCACACATCTGGCCCACAAAGGCCCTTCTGTATGTTGCCCGCAGCACTCATTGAGTCAACTATTGCTTCTAGCTCATAGTCATTTGCAAACTTCAATAGGCAGATGCCTTCTGTGTTAGTCTGTGTGGTATAGATAACAAAGAGGGGGAGTACCATGAATTAACCCTGTATTACTGTAGCTGGCACTGGTTTGACGTGCATATATTAGTCAGACACCTTCTGTAGTGTTGGCTCTGCCAGCAGTACAGTTGCCAAAAAATCCTGTGACATAGGAATATACACCTAGTTTACTGTGTGTAGCTGGGACACAGTATGGGTGATGGTGTTCTATGATCTGGTAAGGTCATGATATGCTGTGTGAATCAACCTTACTGTCATCTACATCTGTACTGCCTACATCAACTAAGTTGATCAAGGTTCTTGGCCTTACAGACCAGACTCAGCAGGGTAGTAGTGCACTATTAGCCATTATCAGTGGTGACTCCCCCTTTGTGGGGTGTAGTAACTGTTGTTGTGCACCATTCAGTGTGTACACAGCCTGACATGAAGCTATGATTGAACATGATGTGTATGTGGAGAGCAAATTGTTCTGACATTTGTGTAATATACACCCTGGGATGCTGACAGGTGGCATGCAAGCTATATGTATGGCTTTAGAGAGTGCAGTTTGTACCTGCATAGTTTTTTATTACAGGGGCTTTGTAGTGCACATGGATATATAAATATGTGTACCTGTTGGGGGGAGGTGAGAGTGGGTTTAGGTTATCCAAGATCCTATCTGGATGTGCTATTTCTGTAGGTGCAGTACTTCTCATGCCATAGTGCTGTGAAGCAAGGCAGGTCTTGTTGCCATTACAATTCATGACACAGCTACAGAATGCTCTGTGGCTGGCCTCATAATATGTGGCTGATTAGTTTCACAGTAGCTTTGTTTGGTTTTATAAGGTGTATCTGCATCTTACTGACCAGGGATCACCTCCACTCATGTGTGTTCACTCTTGCAACAGTTACTACATTCTGTGGGACAGTTTAAGGCAGGGTACCACCTGTTTGCCTTCCTGTTTGTGTTTGGTTGAATCTTGGTTCTGTTTCAGTGGCAAAATCATTGCACTTTTGTAAGTGCTTAAAGTGCATTTGTGTAGGCTTCAACATTTGCACATGCATTGTCCATCTGCATGAGTGCCATGACAGTCACCATGTCACAAGAAGCATAACATTGGCTTTGAAGACTGACTATGTGTAGCATACTGTTAGCCTTGTTTGTGTGACTATGGTGATCCAGGTCATTGGGGTCAATGAAACCCAACATGCATTGAGCACAGGTGTTGGTACATGAGGAGTCTTGCCAGTTCATAATGGGATAGTTGAGAGTAGTCATTATTATGGTTTTCTGTCTCAAACATATTATTCCCTATTGCAGCACAATATGACAGTTGGGAATTCTGAGATATGGTGGGTGATCTGTTGCAAGATGCAAATTGTATTCCACTTTGGCACAAAGGTAGTTGCTCAGCATAATGCATCTGAAGTTATGCAAGTGCAACTAGCGTGGGGGTGTACATATCCTTCAGGAATATGGACACACCTGTGGCCTGTGTGTTCCAATAAAGGATAATGGCCAAGAGGTGAGGTATGTGTTATAACATGGTCATGCAGGGGTGCTCTCCAGAGCATTGAACCATATCACAGTCACTGCATAGATATGTTCTCCATGTTAAGGATTAACGTAAGTGAGTCCATATTGAGTTTCTGAAATGTATCATTGAGTAGCGAGAACTGCATTTTATTGTTAGACTGTCACTTGTTAGACTGTCACTGTTACAGCAGTGGACATTCACTTGAACTTTGCATGATGAAGGCTCTAGCCAGTATCCAGATTCCCAGGGGAGAAATGTGCAGGCCCTGTTTGAAAAGCATCATGGTCTGTCAACCATGTTATCCCAGGCAGAGAGATACTGGATACCCTTTGAATTACACCAGAACATTAGAAAATTGTGGAATGCAATCCTTTTGTCCTTGTACTGCAGTATCATTCTGGCCAATGGCAGAATGCCACCCAGGCCTTGGGACATACCTGCATGGGCTACAAGACCTGACAGTTCCTACATGTGTGTTTCCATGCAGTCCAGGCTACTGCATCACAGGTCCTGCACAGCAACATGGAATATGCCAGAGCCAGGTGTATAGTTTAAAAGGTGGTCTGAGTGTATGGGTATGTAGCTAATCATGGCAGACAGGCAGCTAACAGTATGTTTGCCCTTGTATAGCTTGGTGTGTTACATAGTGCTAGAGTTTGCATTCACAAATGAGTACTGTTGGACATGTTTCTGGCGACGTGTTCTGAGGGGTGGCACAACTTGGCAACCTATGTCATACAGTTTGTGTATTATGTTGTCTGTCTATTCCAGCTTGGGAGGTCTCTTGCTTGGTCAGATACTTAAAAGACACTGTGAATGTGTGTGATTTCTGGTGGTATGTGTGGGTGTCCTTACTGTGTTCTGGTAAGGGTATGTGTTGGTTATGATGATGAGATGCATGTGTTAATCTACACTTCATGACTGTCCAGTCCAGTCATGGCTGTAGACTGGACTGCCTTTCAGCTTACCCCTGTAGCTGCATCCCAGACAATGTGTTGGGGTATGGTGTGAGGTGGGTTTGACAGTGTACATGGCATAGAGATTACATTCCCCCAGGATGGTCACATACACAAAGCTGACATTAGTAAACACCAGTAGCTGACTAGTGGACATGCCTGTATGAGCATTCAGTACTACATGTACCAAGTACTGTATTTAGTTTACTTATTGCTTATGAAGATGTTTTAGACAGTGATGCTCACATGTAAATATTTGTGTTATGGACGTGACAACACTGGCTATTACAGAAACATAGTAGCTAACTTTAGCAGCAATCCTGATCTGTGGAGCACATCACATCCTGATAGTTGATTACAGATGATGCAAGTGTCAACAGGTCTGTATCTTTTTCTGGGTATATACTCACATATCCACCAGAACCATGAGCTCTGTTTGGCACGGGCACCCACTCCCTAAACATAGTCAAGTATCAATAAACTCTGCTGCCACTATCAACATGAATAGGATATAATCAGATAGTGTAAGCCATCACCTATGAAGCAGCTATTACACATGGGCAGCAGTGTCCTACATCTTACACTCCTACTGCAGATGTTAAACTGGAGTTAAAGATGATATGCAACTTGTTTCATTACAAGTACTGTGCACAACCTTACATACAGTATTTGCAAGTGGCTGTTAGGTTGGCAATGAGAGGTTAGGCTACACAAACCTGAATGTTCAACCAGTGTGTTTCTACTCTCAATATCCACTCTATGTAGGTGTCCACATAGCCATTTAGCCCAGCCCTGTAACAAGGGTCACTACACATTTGCATAACATGTACACATGCACAGCTGTTACTGCTTGCAAACGATACTAGAGAGGTGGATATTACTTGCCTTATGTGCATGGATAGTTACCTAGCTCTTCAAATTTTCTTTGCTATCATGCTGCTAAACTGTCAGATGACTACAATTCATATGTATCTGATTATTGAGTATTGTAATTGCCAATAGACATAACTAATGTTTGCATAGCATAACAGAAATGCTATGTAAAATGGAATGCAGATCTGCCTAGAATACTGTACATTACACAGAAATTTGCACAATATCCCACAATGCAAATCATATTTTCACAGTAAGCCCACCTTTACATGTTCATCTCACTAATACACCCATACATATGTCTACTGTTACAATATATCAACATATACTATCCCCTGGTATAGCACATACTTGTTGGACCAACACTGACACTGACAGTGGCTGGAAAAGAATTGGTGAATTCCAAGCCCATATATATCACCCCTTGTGGTGTATGAGGAGTTTACCTTATGACCTACAGCAGTACACACATAGAATACTACAAGCATTACTACTGCTCAACAATACATCACTACAAGATAGCTATTTCCACTATATGCATTGATTACACTGTAATTATTACAGAACAGGTACTACATACACAGACATACTAAATGTTATACATACCTTCTTGGTAATTGGAGGTGTTATTGACTGGTATTTTAATCTTTTTCAGTTTGTGTTTAAATCTTCTGCTGGGTATTTTCTACTGTTCTGCAGGTATATACAGATGGTTTTAATGTGTGACAAGGCATCCTTTTATAGTTAGAGATCAGTAACATGTGCTATCCTGATCACCAATTGGTGTTCCAAAGTAGTTAATTACATGCACATCAGCTGTGCAGCTCCTCCATTAGCCAATCCCATGGCAACAGTGGAGTATAACTGAGTACTCCACTTGGGCATTGTCCCTTTGCCTTACTTGGGAGGAAGACAGCCTGAAAATGTTGTCTGAAATCTATTGCAACAGCTGTATGGAGACAAACACAAATATATTGTGTGTAATGCTTAGAAGATTTGGTCTAAATGTGAGTACTGCTGTTATATTTCTGAACATTGCTACTTGTGCAGGGTTTGTCTGTACCCAATACTTCTGCATATGTTTTAGTCTGGCCAGGATGTTTGACCAGCTCAAGGCTGTATGGCTATGCATATAACGTTAGGGGGTTTACAGTGTGCTCACCAGACACATTTAGTTTGGTGTAAATGTGTATCATACTGCGCTGATAATCAGTAATTGGTAACACTTTCTGGTGTAATTACTTATAAACCCTCTGAAACAGGATTAGTTCAAACAAACCCTGTAACATCAGCCGCTGTTCCATTGTATAACAGCAACTATTTCACATAGGGCTATGTTAGTGTGTCTCTGTCCAGGTATGTCAAGGTTTCAGCAGATGTCGTACAATGGGTGAATAATTGGTTATGGTATGACAGTATGTATTGTTGTAATTAGTTTGGGTGTGGGGGAGATGGTGGGTGTACATAGCAGATGCAGGTGTGTAGAAACTGCTTTTATACATATTTTATATGTGTGTGGGTGTTCTTTCCCTATGTGAACACCTATCCCTTACTGGACTAATACTATGGTAATTGCGGGCTGATTCATTAAGTCACTGTTAAATGCTTTCTGTATAGCATGCAGGTAATGTTAGTCCTTGAATCCTTTTGGAAATACATTAGAATGTAATAAAGTTTTGATAAATGAAAGACGCCTGAGTATTTTTCTGTCATGGATATTTACAGTCATTGTAGTTGTGTTGGTGACTAATCCTATTTGGCTCATCATGTCCATTGAACATATATATATATATATATAGATATATATATATATATAGATATATATGTATATAGATATAAATATATATATATATATATATATATATATATATATATATATATATGTACATCTGCGTATATATATATATATATATATATATATATATATATATATATATATATATATATATATATATATATATAGCATACATCTTTCATTGGGTACATGGCAGTTAGTCCTATTTCCACACAATCCTCCCTTTTGTGTATTAACCTGTCTTAATACACAACCGGCATAGGTGCATCTCAGGTCGCTTACTGGTAGGTTACTCTGAGGATGGTGTACATGTTTGCGGGTTTTAATCCTTGAAGTGGTTATTATTTTACCTCTCAGAGCAGGCACTGGTAGAGAAAGTGTGATTAATGCACATTTAAGCAGTTGTAAGCAAGTTTACCCGTGGTCTGCTTGACAGTAAGCAAAGGTTACACCTATGAAGTGCTTATCCGTTTAACCGTGTTTAAGTGCCGCCTACCGTCACGCAAACCTGTGCAAAACTGCTTACAACTGCTTAAAACTTAATCAACCTGCATCCAACAGCCATTATTCTGGCCCTCAAAATAAATTAACAGCTCTTGAACCCGAGTTACCATGAACACCACAGTTACTGACTTTACCACCAAGGCATCTGAGATATGTACAAATGTTATGGTGTTTAGAATATACATTTTACTACAGGCATTCCTCACTACTTAAAACAAATGTGACAGTTGGTGTACATATGTATGGTACTTGTTAATGTTCATATGTTTGTGGAATTAAGTGTTGCAATGTGACTTGACAGGGTGTATTATGGATGAGAATGGTTCTTGTTTTGTGTCCTTTTTATATTGTCCCCATACTCCACGTATACCCCTCCAGTTCACTTATTTAACATCCAACCCAGGCTCTCCTTGATGCATGATTTCATTGCCCATCATTCCTCCCCCACCACAATCTCCACATACACAACAACCATCCCTTCTATGGTGTATTAGGTTAATATTAATAGTTATAATACCAGAGCTGCATGTGTTTTGTGTACACTTCAATTCCTTTGCATTGCTTCTGTGTCACGAAGTCTGGTCATAGATGTTTATATATATGGCTATAGATGTAACTCTCTCTCTCTCTCTCTCTCTCTCTCTATATATATATATATATATATATATATATATATACATATGTATATCTATGTGCAGACATCACTGAAATGTATATATCTATATTTATATATATATATATATATATATATATATATATATATATATGTGTGTGTGTGTGTATGTATATATATATATATATATATATATATATATATATATATATATATAGAGAGAGAGAGAGAGAGAGAGAGTATTAATTTTTAACAGTTATGCATATGCAGACTTGTATATGTTGATTCACAAACTATGGTACATTACAATGCACTGTACATATATACACAAAGTGACTGTCCCTTTTGTGGTCAGTACTGTGGAATGCCAATAGTAAAAGGTGTAGTCTAAAGACCATATAGCATGTATACACCTCAGATGGCTTAGTGGTAAGTCCCATGCCTAAGGTGTGCATGGCCCAAGGTTCAAGACCTGCCATGCTTTAAAAATGTTTTTTACTCCAGAATAAGGTTCATTTAAGCAGTTGTAAGCATGTTTACAAGTGTTTGTGTGACATTAAAGCAGCAGTTAAACATGGTTAAACAAAATTTAAAAACGTATAACCTGTGCACGCAAACACGGCCTCATCTGCTAATGACTCAGGATATATACATTTCAGTGAAGTAACATCTCACTATGTACTTACAAAACATTACAATCTCTGTTGACTTTACTCTCCAGCACACATGGGTTTATATGGGTGTTTCAAATGTTTATTATACTGAAGAATACTACCTAAATATGCAAGCTGTGGTTAAGGTACACTTTCTAACATGAAAAACATCTCTGACTTTATTGGGATTTGGACCACGAATGCACAGATACTATGTTAATGCTGTAACCATTACAGTACTGACATTAACGCTGCTTCTGCCTATTTCCTATTTAGATGATTTCTATATGTAAGCTAAGCTAAGCAAAGGGCGGAGGCACCCAAACCCACTGAGCTTCACTTACTCTTGAAATCCAAACATAACTTATGAAATGAGAGACTATAAATTAAATCCCTAACTACATTACACATAGCCCCTCACTGACACACTTCAAGAGAAACCTTGTTGTGTGAATGGGTAACAGAATATACACCCCTGGGATCATGTGTCCCAGAACCATACAGCCAGGAGGAAGGTGAGCCTCTCCAGTTTTATAGCTACAAAACGTGTTGGGGAAATTGAATGGTGTTGATTTTTCACGTTAACATGCCTTTTTTAGATCACTAAGTGCCCCTATCACCCTCCGCCACCCTAGTCTTCAACAGCTCTTGGCAACTCTGCCTGGGATCACTTCATTGGCTATGCTTGAAATCCAAACATAACTTATGAAATGAGAGACTATAAATTAAATTCCTAACTACATTACACATAGCCCCTCACTGACACACTTCAAGAGAAACCTTGTTGTGTGAATGGGTAACAGAATATATACCCCTGGGATCATGTGTCCCAGAACCATACAGCCAGGGGGAGGGTGAGCCTCTCCAGTTTTATAGCTACAAAACGTGTTGGGGAAATTGAATGGTGTTGATTTTTCACGTTAACATGCCTTTTTTAGATCACTAAGTGCCCCATCACCCTGCGCCACCCCAGTCTTCAACAGCTCCCGGCAACTCTGCCTGGAATCAGTTCATTGGCTATGCTTGACAGAGGCTCAGTTACTTCATCAATGGTGCATAGAAAGTCAACACACTGTATCTATGCTTCTAAATGCCCTTGGGCAGATAACCTACTACCTGTCTGTGAACCTGTAAAGTGCAGGCCATCACAGAAATAATATGTGAATAAACAGAGCTTTCAGATCAGAATATACAGTGAAAAATCACCATGTAGTCAGAAAACAGTTAAGTAAAGCAAGAAAATACAGAACACTGCTACTTAATCACTCCAAAAGCCTATCTTGGAAGCTAGAATAATTGTATCAGTTTAAGGCTTTCTATTGCTTACCAGTAGGTTACTTTCAGGAAAGATGAGAAACAAGCACAGATGGGAAACATGCATGCAACAATACGATACCGGCTTGCATGTGTCAGCCTTAGGCTTTTGAATACTGGCCAAGGATATTGGCATCCCCATGGTGCCTTTTTTAGGCAAGTCTCACAGGTGAATCCCACCTCCGTAAACAGCACAATAGCAAAATCAATGAGGGTTATGCTATTCAACGCCAGGAGTTGTAATCACAAAATGCACGCACTCACAACATTCCTCAGTATGGACAACATCAACATCTGTGCAGTAACTGAAACCTGTTTTAAGGCTCCTGAGAGCACACCAGCACTATCGGACTACAACCCATATCACACATTTCAGCCACAGAACATGGACTGACACAGACATGGAGGGAGTCTATCCATATTCACCAGGGATGCCTACACTTCCAGGTTAGTGAGGCATCATGATATCTCTGAGATCATCCATGTGCAGCTAACATCAGCCCCAACTGCAATGTAAACTGTGGCCTGCTACAGATCACCCTCCATGACCCAGGATCACCACTCCACCTACCTGGAGACAGTGGAAAACATGACAGTCCTACTGAACATCCTGGTATTGGTCTATTTCAACTACCCTACCATTAACTGGGAAACTTACTCGAGTACTCACTTCCAGGCCCAGCGCTTCCTGGAATTTATCACCTCAAATGCCCTGTATCAGATGGTAAACTCCCTAAACAGAGGTGGACACATACTAGAAGTGGTAATCACCAACATGGGCGACAGGTGCACGACAGCAGAGGTAAACCGGTCACTGATTAGATCTGACCATGAACTATTCACTGATGATTTCAACACCTAACCATCTCCCCCACCCAAGGTAACCACAGTGAAAACCTATCCTACAGCTACCTTCACACTACTAAAGACAGAGGTGGGAGGTTTCACAGCCCCCATGGTAAGGAAAAACACTGCTCAAGATACAGAAAGATTTACAAATGCACTCTATAAGCACCTACAAGGATGTATGGATCACTGGTAAACCAAGACTGGCTCCTCCAAGATAAGGACACTAGTCTGGTTGACCCCTGCAATAAATAGGTTATACAACAGAAGTAGGACAGTAGTCCAGAAAAACAGCAAATCCCAAGAAGGGCAGACATCCATGACCAGTATTAGTAAGAAACTTAGGTCCCTCATGAAATCATCCAAGGCTAACTTCAACAGGAAAATAGGCAAGGATTCGAAAGATAACCACAAAGCCTTCTTTGACTATGTCAAGGATATAAGTGATAACACACACATTTGCACTGTGCCGGTGCAATATAGCACAAAATATACTGAACCTACTAATATTGCCAACATCCTTGCAGATACATTCACTGCAAACTTCACCCCATAAAGAGCCCACAGCAATACCCGTAAAGTACAGTATCCCAGACATCAGAGACACACAGGTAGAAATAGCAAAAATGTCAAAGCACAGCATCAGTGGAGGCAGATGATGTCCCAGACTGCATCTTCCAAACACTACAAGACGAACTAACCCCCACCTAATTAAGCTTTTCAACCTCAGCCTCTACACAGGCTACATGCCCATACAATGGCATATAGCAACAGGTATTCCACTCCACCAAGATGGAAACACAACTGACCATGGTAACTACCACCCCATAAGTCTGACTAGCCTGGTCTGCAAAGCTATGGAGCGCATCCTCATGGAACTCATTAACAAAGACATTGGTAACCTCCAAACACTTGACCCAACCCAGGTCAGCTTGGTTGAGTGCAGATCATGCCTAATGAACCTGTTTGACATCTTACAGACAGTCACCAAGCATGCTACCTGGACCTCACCAAGGCTTTTGCCACCATTTCCCACTCAGGTATTATTGATAAACTCACCAGCCTGTACATGAACCCATACATCACAGGATGGGTTGGCAACAGGCTTACACACAGAAACCACACGGTAAGACTAGCAGCCTCCAGGTCCAACTCTTATCCAGTCACAACTGGTGTCCCACAGGATTCAGTCCTGGGACCCCTACCATTTGGCATATACTTCTCAGAGGTACAGGCAAACATAGGTGGACTATGGCAGACCATGTTTGGCAATGACTGCAAACTGGGAGCCATAATTGACAGTCCAGCTGACACAGACATCATTCAAAGGGCCTAGACCAACACAGGGTGTCAAAGTCATCTCCTCAAGCTAAGCATGGTCATTACATTTGGGAAAAACTAAACACCTACATATTAACACAAAAGTGGCAGTCACCTTAATACAGAAGCAGTAATAGGGGATCTGTGGACTAAGGTAGATAGTGATCTCTCCTTTAACAATCATATCTCCAAAGTAGTTACGACATCCTTCTATGTAGGCCATCTGATTACTAAAGAGTTTGCATCTAGACATACTGAGGTTATAGTGCCCCTTTACTCGTCACTCATCAGTCTCATCATAGAATATGATAACCCATTTGGGATGTACCTCAGAAGACACTTCCGACAGCTGGAAGGTCCATGAACGTACCTCACCAAGAGGATTACTGGCCTCAAACATATGTCCTATGCAGTCACACTGAATAAACTCCTGCTTTACTCAGTGGCATCTCGTTTACTCAGAGATGATCTCTGCTGGCCAACAAAGCCATGTCCAACTCAGGCTTAATGGCTATGCTCCATCTATGGGAATCCATGTCACAGTGAGACACACGCTGTAGTGAGCTAAACCTTGCCACAACAATAACTAGAACATGCTGGAGGGACAGATTCCTGTCACAGAAACTCCCCAAGCTTTGGAGCAACATCCCTAATTATATTATACAGAACCCCTAACTAACACTCTTCAAGAGACACCTTGAAGAGTGGATGTGGAACAGTAGATACACCACAAGGATCCTACTATTGGCTCTGATCCGCAGAGGAACAGTTAATTAATCAATGGGGTGGCAAAAGCTGACACATTTTGGCTAGGCTTATGAATGTCCTTGGACAGTTAGCCAAGTACCTACCTATGAACCTATGAACCTATATATACAGTATCAGCACATGCTGATAGCTTAATTTACTGTTCAGGTGTTGACTTACACTGTGCTAATAGCGGTTGTGTGTGCAATAGTTGAGGGCTGCCTATGTTGGATGCACACAGTAGACTGCCTATACATGACAATTTACAGGTAGTCTTGTGCGTGTGCCATCCATTTTTACTGCGTGTGCAGGTGGAGAACAGTGTCAGCCCCTAGGTGCCTACACTGTCAGTGTGTGTGCTATACATTCCCTCCTTGCCAAGGCATGGACATACTGGGCAAGCCTCCGTCTGCCTACTGGGGCTGGCTCAGGGTGTTCATGGTCTGAGTACCTCTGTGCCTATGGGGCCCTTGGCAATGGTGGTAGGCTGTTAGGGCCTTCACTATTCAGTCCCTGCTGCAGCTGTTTCTGCAGGATCATATTGTGTAGCATGGCACTTACTATGAAGATGTGGGCACACATGCCTGGAGAGTACTGCAAGGCTGCACCAGATATGTCCAAACAGCGGAACCATGATTTAAGCATTCCAAACACATGCTCTATGATGATTCTGGTTTGTGCGTGCGCCTCATTACGGCATTCTTGCATGGGTGTGTGTGCATTTCTGATGGGAGTCATCATGCACGGTTCCAGCACATAGCCAGCATCCCCCACCAAGTGGCCGTTTTGAATGTCCCCTCTGGCAAATACCTGATACAGCTGTGAGGCATGCCAGATTTGGGAGTCATGATAGCTTCCAGGGCTGCCAGCACACACATCCAGGATAATACCCTGGGCATTGCACATGACCTGGTAGTTGATGGAAAGGTATCCTTTGCAGTTTATGTAGTGCCTACCCTGCTCACTGGGTGGTGACTTGATGTATATGTGCATGCAGTCTACTGCACTCAGTACCTCCGGGTATTCTGCCACACTTTGGAAGAGACACACATTGCTGGCCATCTCCTCCTGCATTCGGGGGAAGTATATGTGCTCATTGGCATGTGGTGACATGACATTCAGGAACTGGTGAAGTACCCTAGATGCTGATGCCTGTGAGATCCCCATGATATCCCCAGTTGGCCTTTGAAAGGTACCTGTGGCTAGTATTCCCAGGCTTACACATACCTTCATATCCACTGGGATGGGTTCCCCTCTGTTTGTTCTGGCTCTGAGGCGTGGCCTGCACAACTCCACAAGTTGCTTTAGTGTGTCCCTGTCCACCCTGTAACACTCTGCTATCTCCAGATCATGTAGCCCCTGGTAGGTTACCCTGGGTCTGAACACTCTTCTCCTCCTCTGGTGCCTGAGATGGTTGTCAGCATCATCCTCCACATCACCTTCAGTCTCCAACACATGCTGGTGGATCAAAGCTATGGCAGCCCCTAACATGTACATATTAAAAGTTCCCCATATGTATACACTAAAGGTGCAGAGTGTATGAGAATACACAAGTGTGTGTGAGATGCTTTCACACTTTATACTATTGTGTTATGGATGCTGCTGATGTCATTGGCTGGGTATGAGCAATTCCAGCTGCAGGGTATCTTAGGTTCATAGGTTCATAGGTTCATACTAGGCCATCTGCCCAAGGGCATTTATAAGCCTAGCCCATAGTTATTTGGCTTTCGCCACCCCTTTAGTTTGAATAAAACTATGCCTATTATTTTGCTGTGCCTCTGTCAAGCAGTGACACTGAAGTAATCCCTGGGGTATATCTGCGATCTCCCATCCATTGGTCAAGATTCCTCTTGAACAAGGCCAGCGAGGTGCTCTGCCTCACATGTACCGGGATTTTGTTCCACAGCATAGGGAGTCTCTGGGTGATGAATCTGTCCCTCCAGCACGTTCTATTAATAACCGTGTCAAGGTTTAAGTCTCCCGCCCTTGTGGTTCTGAGGGATCTAGATTTTTCGAGGTGAAGCATATTCATCAAATCAGGGTTTGACATGGCCTTATATGTCAGGCACAGGTCACCTCTGAGCAAGTGGTATGAGACTGAATAGAGCTGGAGTTCTTTCAGTCGGGCAGCATAAGACATATTTTTGAGACCCTTTATCCTTTTGGTGAGGAACTTTTGGGGCCTTTCCAGCTGCTGCAGGTGTCGGGTCAGATACATTCCGAATGGGGCATTGTACTCAATCATAGGTCTAATGAGTGATGAGTACAGGGGGACGATGACCTCCCTTGATCTAGATGTGAATCCCTTCATGATCAGGTGGGCAATGTAGAAGGTTTTCCTAACTAATTTAGCAACATGAGTGTCAAACGAAAGGCTACTGTCAACCTGGGTCCCCAGATCCCTAATGACTTCTTCTGTTAATTATGTGTTTTACAGTGAGTACTGCAAGTGTGGGGCCTGTAGTGTGGAGTTATGCTTGCCTGCCTTGATTAATGTGCTGCCCTTTAATTCACTTTTAAACCTGGATCCCCTCCCATTGTTAGGCATGCATCCACCAGCCAACTTTCTTGTTTTGTACTTTCCCTACCAAGTTGTGTTGCAAAATGTGTTTTTTAGCTGATATAATGCAATTCTGCTTTGTTCTGCTGTGACACTTTACTGTTTTCTTTGCAGTACAGCCCTCCCCTTCCTTGTTCTGCAGGTAGCTGCTTGCAACCTTGTTAGCTGTTGTCAATGGCCCACTGTAGGTTCCTAGGTGTTAATTAGTCATTTGTACTCCAATTACCCTGCTGCAGCAGTTCCTTATTTTTTTCCTATATCCTTCCTGTTTCAGCTCCAGTGCTAGCCGCGCAAACCCATTTACCGAACGTAAGCACGTTTTAATCTGTGTTCACATGCATACTCAGTTACCTTTTGTGCTCTCAGCTAAGCAAAGCTATAGCCAGTTCAACACACCCCTTTCCTGCAGCTTTGCTTAGCTATGGGAAAACCTGATTAGCAATGCTCCAGTCTGCATACAGCAAAGGTGACACACCCCTCCCTTGATGTCATTTTTATCTCAAGGGCACACCTCGGTGTTATAATGCTACACTGTGAGGTGCATCCTTACATCAGCAGGGACTCTATGATTCCCTATTACTCCTCTCATTTGCATGGCATTGCCTACTAATTCCTAGCTACCGTGCAAAACACTGTCACAGCCCCTTAGCAACCCTTGCACCATAGTGTGGTGTAACATGTCTGCCACTGACTATTGTGGGGAAATCATGATCTGTGTTATATTGCAGTTTTATTCTATATTTTTCTATTTTCCTTGCACGCCGCTGCCCTGCCCTTAAACTTTGCAATTGTGCGGAAAAAAAAATTAAATGTTCTTTTTATATTTTGCACATATTTTTTATGCCAATAGCTATATATTTAGCCATTGGCATATATTAACAATATAATACATGTGTTTGGTAGGCTGTCATGGCTCCGAGTTTATGTTTGCAAAAATGTAAACCATTTTTTATGGTTTACATTTCTGCATACTTACACTATGCCTGCACAACTTCCTGGATTGCTAAATACCTTCTTTTGCATGCTACACTGCTGCAAATGGGGTAATTAGCACACAGGTGCCTGGAGCTTTGCGGATGTAGTGTACACAGGTAGTGCACATAGAAACAGCTCGTACCTGGATCGCTCGCCAGCCATATTTGGTGTTGGAACGCCAACTCTACGCCTGCACCTGGCTCAGGCTTCATGAATCCCGGGGATTGTTTTGTTAAAGATTTAGGTATGTGCAACTGTGCATGTGTAAAATCTGTAGGTATATATATATATATATATGTAAGTAGGTACATTTATATTGAAAACCAGCAAAAGCACTGTATGAGGAAACCTAAACACCGGACAGAGAGCGTAAATAAAATCAACTGTTTATTATTAACAAATACAAACGTTAAACTCTTAAATGAATCACCGCGTTTTTCGTCCAACACATCCAGACTTCAAATGTTTTTTATAATTTATCTAAATGTGAACAGCAAGTGTTAAATGACTTAAAATGCTTTAGAAGTGTTGAAATATGCCCAGCAGATAAAGGTGGAGGAATTATTTTAGAAACAAATATATTGCAAGTATATTAGTACATTTAAGTAACACCGATACCTATTGTGAGATTTCTGCAACTCATGTTAAAGCCATTACAGAGAGACTGCAAGTTTTTTTGTTTGATATGTTAATAACAGGCATGATTTCTGAGCCACTTTTTGAATACTTCAATATAGAGTACCCAGTGACTCCAATTATGTATGGCGTATCAAAAGTCCATAAAAACATGGAAAGTCCACCCATGTGACCTAAAGTATCTAGTCGGGGGTGGTCGACAGAACCACTGTCGATATATGTTGAGAAAAACCTGCATCATATACTTAAGGAATGTACTACTGTCTTATTGGACACTAAAGATTTTTTGAGAGACCTAAGTGTACATTTGGAGGTTATAGATGACCAATGTTGGCTTGTTACTCTCGACATAGAGTCCCTTTTTACAGTTATTCCCCATTCTTGGGGTATAGATAATGTAAAGGAACTACTCAATAGAAAAGGGATAGAAAATACCAAAATTCGACTCATGTGTAACCTACTTGAGATCATCCTAGAAAATAATACCTTTGCATTTGGTGACAAGTTTTATATACAGAAGGTTGGCATGGCTATTGGCACTGCCTGTGCTACCTTTGTATTTGGTGACAAGTTTTATATACAGAAGGTTGGCGTAGCTATGAGCACTGCCTGTGCCAACAGCTACGCCAACCTAGCACTTGTACAATGGGAAACTGAAAATATTTTGACATGCAATGTTTTTGCTAAGTCTATTATATGGTACAAGCGTTTTGTTGACGATATTTTTCTGTTGTGGCATGATAACGAAGATAATTTGCAGCAATTTTTAAATTTCATTAATACCGTTACTCCCTTTTTGAATTTCACATACAAATACTCAAATAGAGAAATAGAGTTTTTAGATGTAAAGGTTACAAGAGACACACTCAATTATGTTCGTACCTCCATATATAGGAAACCCATTAGAAAGAACAATGTCCTACATAGTAGTAGTATGCATCCTAACTACACTAAAACCAATGTGATCAAAGGACAGATAGTTAGATGCATGAAGCTATATAATGATGATGATAGTTTGTCTCAGGCACTTACCCTGTTAAAACATGAATTTATTGAAAGGGGATATAAAGCCAGAGATATAGACAAACAAATTAAATTGGCTTGGAATAAGAGAAGAGAGAGGTACAAGCCCTATTATGACAGGACGAGAATCAGCTAGGATAACCAAAGTAACTATGCCACCAGTACCACAGAAACCAGGAACCTAGAGAATGATGTATTACATATTCCATTAACATTTGCAAGTAATATCAGTACAGTCTGTGATATAATTAAAAATAATTGGGGCATATTGTTAAATGTGGATGAATTAGAAGGTGTTATAGGGGCTACGCCATCTTTTACCTTTAAAAACAACATGTCATTAAAAAGACAGTTGTGCTACAAGAAGTTAGATGGAGACCACTATGCAAGTCTGATAGGCTAGGTACCTTTCCGTGTAGAATGTGTGCAGCCTGCCCCTTTATATTTGGAGGGGGCTAGTATAAACACCAGACTAGAAAGTTCAGCATTGATGCACGCTTTTATACAGACTGTCATAGTAAGAATGTTGTATATTTTGGTCTCTGTACAAAATGCCCAGCCTACTATGTAGGCAAAACTAATCGGCTGCTCAAAGATAGAGTCCTAGAACATGTAAGGGACATTAAAAATAAAAAAGAGATAAGTGCATTAGCAATGCATGTTATAAAGGAGGGAGATACACATACCTTTAAATTTCTAGTGTTATACATTATACAAGAAAATAAAAGAGGTGGGAACTTGAACAATAAGATTGAAGCCTCAGAACAAGAATGGATAATTAGATTTCAGGCTGACAGACCACCTGGACTAAATAGTAAGGTTTCACTGAAACCTTTTCTCAGGAACAGGGCTTTGAAACATTGATTAGTATGTTCAGTCACATCTTTTAACATCTATACATATATTCTACAGTTTTAACACTATCTAACTTTATAGAGCAAGCTTTTACAGTTTTTTACATACATTTTTAGTCCACTATTTTTATGATTTGATTGCTTATATAGTATATGTCTTTTTATTTTTTATTTCAAGATACTGTCAATTGATTGGATTTGACACAGATGTATCATTATTTAACCAAGAGCATCAGTTACTGTAGTATGTCTGAGGAAGCAGAGAGGACTCTATGAAAGCACTCTGTTGTTTTGTCGTGTGTATTCCAACGAGTTGGTGGCTTTTTTGGAACAGTTTGCATACTTTGACAGACGACAACCAAGAGTAAGCGATGTAGCTTTTATAATCATTTCATTTGAGTGGCATTTGCTTGTTGAAGGTTCCGTTTATCAAGCAAGTCTTGTAAAGCATTGTAGATTGGTGCAAAGTTATTGCTTTGCATAAAAAGAGTTAGCTATGTCTATAGATATACTTGCTGAAAGTGGAGGCAATGTCAATATTAGTTTAACTGTAGGAAACATTGGGAGTTTTTTTTTTTTATGCGGTGGATTGAGAAATATGTTAGAGTTTGCACAGCATTGTTTGGGATTACTGAGTTGCATGATGAGCTGTTCATTAAGAAAATGTGCTTGTTTTACCAAGTGGCGCATTTAACCTGTTTCTTAAGTGTGTTATAATTTTATTTAGATTGAATTGTTTGATAGCATTTTCTCTGACTGTCATTAATCCTTAGTTTGTGTTGACATCCAAATGGCACTAATGGATTTCATTTTTACATATGTGCAGGAGGATCTATGTCAAAATTATGAATTTCCATAATGTCAAGTTGCAAAACGGTGAGATGGAAATGACGAAAGTTTATATTCATGAACATCCGGATCAATTGAATTTTACCATGTGTAGTGCAGTGCATAACTGTTTCAGATGAAAGAGGGTGGCAAAGGAGGTTAACAGGATGTAACCTGATGGGATATGGAAAATTCATTTTCTTTCTTTCTTTCTTTCTTTTTTCTCTGCTTTGGACAAGGATGTCAGACTGTTGGCTTTTAGGTCTTAAGTAGTCAGGCTATCATAAATTAATAAGTTATTGCTTCATCATGGTCTCCCTTCTTATTTCCATTGTTTTTTTCCTATATGTATTTTCAAAGTATTTATTGAGCTATGTAATAGATTTGGGTTTTACTGAATTTGTTTTACTGGAAATAATTCATAAAGAATGAAACCACTAAACAGAAAACAAAAATGTACAAAACCACAAGGAATGAAATGATTGTAGATAAAAGTAAGTAGTTTTACAGGGGAGAAAAAAACAGCTCAGGGCATGGTAGAATGACCTGCACTACCCAGATGGACAATTCTGCCTCCTGTGCCTTTGCTTAAAAGTTCTTTGTTCTAATTGTCTTCTTGATCAAATCTCCCTTCAGCCACTTAATCATGGCAGATATTTTCTTGCAAAAATCTAATAGACCCAAGGGATTGACAACCATTTACAACATGTGGGCATGTCACCTATTCTCATAAAAGGCATTGTCTCAATACACCATCTCCTCTAATTGAAAACAATGCATCTCCTATGATCCTGGGTCTCCACCAGAGATTCTACATGGACTCAACACAGTGGACATGTGCTCCTCAACCCCCTCCCCCATAAAAAAGATGTGTGTGTGTGTGTGTGTGTGTGTGTGTGTGTGTGTGTGTGTGTGTGTGTGTGTGTGTGTGTGTGTGTGTGTGTGTGTGTGTGTGTCTCTCTCCCAGGCCAAATAATGTAGCACCCAGGCCACTAACAGAACCAGAGTCAGCAGGGTAAAAGCAAGGTTTTATCCCTCTATGCCATGGATTGGCCTACTCTCTTGCTTAAATGTAATATCTTCATAGTCACAAAACCAGTGAGTAAGAAAAAACATTTAACAAATAAAAAAAAAAAACAAAACAAAAAACACAAAATATTCCTGTGCAAATTTGCAGGACTATACACCAACCAGAAAACTGCAAGTGCCATATGCTAAACTAGTTTTCTTCATTGTAGAAGTGGCTGCACTTCTTTCCAAAATGGACTTGAGGCATTGGAATTTCTTAAAGGTGAAAACAGGCTTAGTCCCAATAATGTGGACCAAATCTACATTGTCCATAAGCACCTTCCAGTTGTCAATAATGCAGTCATTGATAACTAACATGTTACAAATTGGCAAAGAAAAAACTGAAACAAAATTCTTAATGCTCTCAACATTCACTTTTGGAGGAGTAGGACCACTAACTTCAGATGAAATTTTTTTCTTAAAATGGGACAAGCTTTTGTATTCTGTAGTAAAAAGACCACTTCCTCTATCTTCTTAAGCCAATGGATGCCATAACCTCTATCAATAAAAAAAAATGCACAACATGGATATGCCTCACAGCAAGAGGTTCTCTGGTTTGATTCTCGGCTGGGGTGCCTTTGTGGAGTCAACATGTCCTCCCTGCATTCGTGTGGGTTTCCTTCGGGTGCTCTGGTTTCCTCCCACATTACAAAGACATGCATCTGGAGGGCTTCTCCCCAGGCCTCCACAGAAAATTGGCTTTGTTCCAAGTTGGTTCCCAGTTAACAAATGTTAAATAAATAAATAAAATAATTCACTCAGATGAACACTCTGTTCAGATGTGAGCCTGCTCAAAAGTATGAGTATCTGCCCCCACTCTACCAGAACTACAACAAATCACACAGGAATCATTCTCTGCTATAGAAAGCTGGCTATCCAATGCTCAGCTCCTACTCAACCCAAGTAAAACAAAGCTTCTCCTGTTCCAACCTTCCAAAGCCACCCAAAACACACCCCACTTCAACATTCTCACCAAATACAATACCATCATCTCTCCATCAGAACACACACAAGTATTTGGTGTGGAAATAGACAACAAACTTATATTTGACACCCACATATCTCTCACAATAAAAAAAGTTCACAAGAAACTTGGTGCATTATATCAAAGCCACCAATTCCTAACCAAGGCAGCTAGAATCTCCATAGCCAATTTCAAGCTAATCTCCACCCTACTTTATGCATCCCCCATACTTACCAGCCTTAGACATTCAGACCTACACAAGCTGGATGCTTGTTACAACAAAATTGCTAAATCTGGCACTGGAACCTCCTACCACAGGCATTATTGTATCACCCTTAAATAACTAAACTGGCTAGAACTCCCACAACTCCTTCACTTTAATCAACTCACCCTCGCTCATAAACTTATTAACCACCCCCATAACATCCCTTCCCTTCAAACCCTTCTCCAACCCTATCACCCCACTAGGCCCCTAAGATCAAGCAACAAAAATCAACTCACTGTTATCAAACCCAAAACCTCAGCAGGAGAAGCCATATTTTAATGTACCATATCTAAACTTTGGAACAATCTTCCACCCTCTATAACTACTCTACCTTCCAGCAGCCTGTTCAAAACTGCTCTCAAATTCCACCTAAATTTGCACTGGTTTGTCCTTGTTCTAATCCAGACTAACACCCCCACCCAGACTCTTAACCCAACTATACTACCGCCACTACTAACCACAGTTAGAATTAGCTAGTTGTCTTTACATACTTTAACATCTTGTCTGACAACTTTGTTACTAATATTATAAATGACAAAAAACTATCTTAACTTGCAACATTTATTGTATATAATGTTGATAATCAATATCTTGTTATTGTATTAAAGCCAACAACCTGTAATGTTGTTTACTATTTCTGCAAGTTTGTATCTCTATTTATCATGTACGTGATGTAGAGCTTTTCTCCCTGGGTATCTGCTGAAAAAGGACTTGCGTCCAGTCAGAATTTCCCTGTAAACAAATGTAAATAAATAAATAAATGAGTTATCCTTTAACAACACCATATTTCATATGCATAGGATGCAAGCTGTCTCTAATACTGATTGATGAATGTAGACTTCCTAAAAATTTGGCTAACAAATACCTCATTAGCATAATCAAAAGTTAAGTGAATATCCAAAATGTTAATAGTGCTACCAAGGCCACCGATGTTAAGCTGCAGAAAGTTAGTACTTTCATTCAAATCATTTACAACAGAGATAAAGTCTTCATAGCTGCCCCCCAAAATAAAAAGATCATCTATAGAACAAAATCTTGTCTGAATTAGGGTACTGAACAACAAATGTTTGTTACCACATAACCATGAACAAATTAGTAAACACAGGGGACAGCCTAGCCCCAACTGCAACACCAGAGGTTTGCTTAAATAATCTTCCATCAAAACTAAAAAAAAAAGATGCTGTCCACAATCAGTTCCATAAGAACACAGATGGCATTAACTTCATGGCTAGTGAAAGTGGTAAAGCTGTCCGGATATTCTCTCAAATAATCAATGCCAATCTCCTGATTGAAGGAAGTGTACAAGGAAATACATCTAGTGAAGCAAAATAAAAGGGAATATTAGGAACTCTTACATTTCCTAATAACTCTAACAAATGTCATAAATCATGGAGATAAAACTGAGAAGTTGAGAGGGTGGCTTAATCCCTCACAAAGATCATCTGATTGTAAACTTCAATTCAGCTTGACTCTCAAATTGTATTCACAAATATTCTGAAAAGCTTGACAAGTGCCAATCAAAGGTGGATTTTAAGTACTACATTTTTTTTAATTTTTTCATTCAAAGATCTAGATGTCAGTACATTATGCATAACATACTGTAAATTAAGCTTTCTTAAAAAAAGCTTAAATTCTATTAGCACATTTGCAATATCAACAGAATGAACAGGTACATATGAAAAATCTTTCTGCAACAACGACAGGGTACTGTTGTCTAATGTAATACTGCTGATATTTAAAATGTCAATGCAAAAAGTTAATTATTTCTGCAATTCTTCTCCTTGACCTTGACCTTCCATTTTTCTTGTTAACTCTTGGGCCACTTTTGAGTTTTCGCATTGCCCAATTGTTCCATTAAAAATGGACTTTGTATAGATGCAGGCAACACAGAAACAGTAGTGTCTGTTGGGCAGGTGGGGTAGCTAACTTCAGCATGCACAGTGATGTTATCAGTCGTCTGAACATCAGATCTATTTAACTAATTAGAAGCACTAGTTAAATTCTGACCAATGTCAATGTCCAAAGAAATTCAATGTGAGACCTTTAGTAGAAAAGCAGAGCCTTGTGCATAGGCTCCAATGTCCCTCTGGAGCTTATGTTGTTTTCTGGTGATAATACTAGCACTTAGCCTCTCAATTTTAGCTCCTATGCCACTATATAAAGTTGACAAAGACCAAAAATAGTTGGAAGCTTTAACACCATCATTGTGTCTGCATTTATGCCTGTAAACTAACCAAGTTATTGCTGTAATGCTTGACCAAAGCTTTCAGAACAGCAATACTAGCACTGTTAAATAAACTGACAAGTTCCTTGAATAACTTTTCTCCATAATGAACACAATTCGGGAACATAAAAACATATAGACCCTGATGAACACAAGCAAGTCTAATATAGTCTTCTAAGTATAATACTTCAACGTTAAGGGCTGTGTATTTACAAGACAATTGTTCAAGTTTAAAAATGTTATGCTTACAGCTGTTTAAGTCATTAATAGAAGATGTTGAACTTATCGTTTTGTCCTTCCAGCTAAAATGGGTTGTTCGTCTGCTTAAATATACACTGAAGCACATTGATTTAGACTGTTAGATATGAAACCACTGTTGGAAATACCAGCATCAGCTTGCATCCCAGAAATGCTAGGATGGGTAACAGTAACAGATGCAGAGGGAATTGTAGGCACAAAATTCTGCCCAGAGGTCAAATTAATCCTTGAATTTACCAATAATCCATCACAAATTGCACCAGAAATAATGGTGGACAGTTGTTCTATCAATGTAGAGACAAAATCCGGCACGCTGTGTGTACTGAGATTTAAAAAAGTATTTTGGGATAACATTTCATGTGCCATTGAAGGAAACAGAAGAAAACGAGCAAAAAAAAAAAAAAAAAACCTAATAAAAACACTGCACCACCAACCCAAAACTAAAAACTGAAGACTCAAACAAACTCGACCTGCAGCAATGAATATCCACAGATAAAAGAATGTTTTTTTAAGTGCTTTCATTTTTAATTTCATTAGAAATTCATCAGAAAAATTCTAAACTGAAGCAATAACATTTAAATAACCCTCCAAACAGGTCAAGTGATCAAATCAGACCAATAGAACTTGCAACGGCTTACATCACACTCAAACCAAATTAAAGGAATATGCACTAAATATTAATATAAAAATATTAGCAACTAATAAACATAAAATAAAAAAAAAATAAAATTAAAATTTGAATTTAAATATTCAGGTATACTTGCGCTGCAGCAAAAAAACATTTAATATTAATAGATTTGTTAATGCCAGGCTTATTAACACTAAGTTTGATCTGTCAGGCTGTTTCTTTGCATTCAAGCATAGTTTTAAAGTCACCAAAGAACCTATTACTGTTAACTGAATCCAGTATTGCAAAAGTAACTTTTCTAAACTTTGTACAGACACACAGTATGCCTGGCTAAAACATTTGAAAAGTCTTTCTTTCTTAATGGCCAAACAATGCTTATAAAATCTTCTATTGAGTGCTCTAATAGTTTTGCCTATACAAAAACTCTAACATGAATTACACTTAGCAGTGTACACAACACAGTTGGAGTGACAGTTAAATCTTTGTTTGGCCCAAAGCAAATAGCCACAAGATTTGAACTCTAAGAAAGATGAATTAAGAATGTATCTATATGCCACTGCTTCTGGAGTATTGATTCAGTTTAGAATTTTGCTGATGAAGTTCTAGTGAAATTAAAGAATGAAAGCACTTAAAAAATCAGTCGTTTGTCTGTGGATATTCATCGCTGTAGGTGGAGTTTGGTTGAGTCTTCAGCTTTTAGTTTTGAGTTGCTGGTACAGCATTTTATCAATATTTATTAAGCAAATAAATCAAAAACTGTAAGGTTATTAAGCCTACCCTTGCCAAGTAAAAGAAATCAGAAGTAGTCCTGTCTTCACCCCCCCCATTATAAACCATAAATAATTGTCTTTGTAGAAAGACTACCTATAAATTATAAAACTTTCCAAGCAAGACATCTTCCCCCTGGGATTTTTCCAATTTCAAATCTGCCACCCTCGCAAGAGTAATGAGTTTATTAACAGTGTCTCTTATAGAAGTTATTCAAATGTTAGCTCTTCCATCTCAAACAGAAATCCCCTTGAACCCCTATAAAATTTGTCTATAGCTATGTTTTGTATAGGTTTTTGTAGAAGTGGATAAAATCTTCTTGATGTTTTTTCTGCCCCTGTGTATAGTGCTGTCTTTTCCTCCTATTGAACCCAAGATTAAATGAACATTGCTTTTATCAGCCAATTTTAATGTTAAATGTCTACCCCCACTTATCTGCATGCAGTCACCAAAACCCTTACCTAGGTACTAGTACCTTTCACTTTACTGTAGTGTCCTTTTATTCTAATTCTAATCTCTTTTTCTAATCTAGCTGTAGCAGTAATTCTGCCATGACCCCCAGCCAGCTTTATTTGTACCTGTTTAACCTCGGTTTACAAGCACTGGATCTCCATTTTATCCTAAAAAAAGCGAGAAAAGCTGTGCAGCCGTTATTTTGCCTTTTCAGGTGCTTTTAGTTACATCTGAACGTATAGCAGTGCATAGACAAAAAGCTGAGAAACTAAATTAATTGTTCACCTTATCTTACCATCCTTCAGTAGCTGAACGTGCAAAAATTCTTCACTGTCTAATTATTTTTGGTTTCTCTACTACTGCATGATTCTTTATTAAAATTCGAAAACATAAGTTCTCAGTTTTCATTCTATTCACTTTCTATTCTAACACATAATGTTTCTTCTGAGAATAAGTACTTCAGTATAGTTGTACTTGAAACTTGGAACAGCCTTCCATATCATCTGAGATCTCAGCACAATATCTACTGAACTAACAAAACAATGTTCCAATAACTGTAGATGACAAATGCTTCCTTCACAATGCAGATATCGTTTAGCTTATCTTCCTGAACAACCTTCCACAAAATCACTTTGCTAACCACACTCTTAGTCTATGTTAACTGTACTATAGGCTCAGATTATTTGACCCTTTGCAGCAGATACCTTTTGATACATTAATTTCTCCATTCACTCCTCACATTTTCATGGACATAAATGTAAATTCACATCTGTTATCAAAGTATCATTTTGTTCTTTTTTCCTGTAGTATGTAGATGCACCTATCCCAGTTCTTTTATTATGCGTTATCATTAAACTTTGAAGATAATGACGGTAATTAATACTGTTCAGAACTGACATCCAGACATTTAAATGTATTATAAGGGTAGGAGATTATTTTAATACATGTGCTGCTTTTATACTTTTTCAGTGCCTTATATTCTTTGTTTTTACTGGATTGTAGTTATGGGGCTATGAAAGGGTTATTCTACCGCTAAATCCAGCCAATAAAAATAAAAACATACTGATGGTATCAGACAAGAATTACCAAACTGGCTAGAAAGGTGAGGAGCTAAATAAAGAGGAAAAACTGTTGATTTTGGGATGACTTTTTGGAGGAAAATGACATAATGACTATCTTGACATGTCTATGGAGGAAAAAACTTACATCAAAACAAAAAAAGATAGATGGCAGAGTCAAAGTATCAGACACTAGAACTTAGCATATCTAATAATCTTTACAATGGGCTTTTCTAATGGTTATATAGATAACCACTTTCTGCTCTTGCCATATTTGTCTGTTCATAATCTGTTGTATCCTGTGGACTGTAACCCAACTGGTAGTTAATTTTATTTATTTTTTTATTTAACATTTGTTTACCAGGAAAGTCTGAATGGTACATTTTCAGTGGAGGCCCAATGATGTCTAAAGTCATATAAGCCAACTGATGGGTCTCTAGTTACCAGTTGTATGGTTAGTCTGCCCTTGTGTAATGGCCTAAGAATAGCAGTTTCCTGGGCTTTGAGATTGCATCCAGTGTAGTGGCTCTGATTAAGAGGTTAAATAGGGGTTCAAACAGAAAATATAAGGTACTGATAACCAAGCGATCTGGTACTTTATCAGGACTGAAGGATGAAGTGATAGCTTTTGAGAGGGCTTAGAAGATGTGTTTCCCAGCAGAAAAAGAGGATTACTGTGGGTACAGATTCTGTAGAATATTTATAATAGCAAGTAGAGTAAAGTTTGCACTACTTTTGTCAGAAAGGATATTATGTACTTCTGTTAGGTCAGAAGAGCTGTATCATTCTGGACTAGCACTGAAAATTGCTGGGTATAAATTCTGAGATTCCTGATTAAGTTAAGGGGAAAAATGTAATTATTTTGGTTACTATGGCTGTTCAAGGTTTATATACAGCTTTGAGCTTCCTAAGGGTACATTCATGCTCTTTATTGGTTTGTCTAAGTGTGCTATTGAGATGGGTAGAATGAGATCTTATTTTTTAAGTTTAATTTCATTCTCTTGTTATATTGTTTATCAATATGGATATTCCACCAGGTGGACTTTTTTTAAATCTCAATATATTTGGTGCAGGTAGAGACTGTTTTATCACTAAAACTACTATAACTATTTAAATAGGTGTAGAACTGAAAGGTATATATGGCATTGGCAACTTTAGAAAGGGTTCTGTTGGAGGAGGATGACAGGAGAATTTATTCAAGTAAACAATACATTTATTGAATTATCACATAATACCTAGACAAACATACATTTATATAAAAAAAAACATATTTATAGATTTTCATTTGTAAACATTATAAACCACATATATTCCTTTGCATATTTCTTATCAATTCACCATTACATAAATTGGATAATTCCTGCCTTAATTGAATCCGTGCTGAACCACAGCCGACAACACAATGGACCAAGTCTCATTTGTAGCATGTGCCAGGAAATGGCTGTAGTAATTTTTGGAGCTGTAGGTGTTGTTTTATCAAGGCTGCTGGGTTGTTTATGTATGGTTTGATTAATTCCTACCTTCCCTTAAACTTCACTTCTCCTCCAAAACATTATTCTACATGTATTCTCACAATTTCCATTTTTTTTCTATTTAACTTGTTCCTACCCTTTTCTAAATATCCCAATTCCAGTTCCTTTATCTCTCTTACAATTCTAAATACTTCAAATACAGTTGATTTAGACTTTGTTTTATATTTTCAAGTAACTGATGTAAGACACCAGAATTAAAGTTAAAAAGGTTTTACTATGTCTATTCAATTCAGATTCTATATCTCAGCTCATAAAAATAATTTCCTTAGCTATAACAATTTGCTCAACCAATATTTCTGACAGAGTACTCTGCCTGCCAACTCTTTTGCACTCCCAAAAGATATGCTCTCAGTTACCTATTTCATCCCCGTCACACCTCCAACATTTGCCATCTACCTGACAAAAAATTATTTTGAGTCCTATAGATAGCTATGAAGTGTGCAGTAGGAATTAATAGTAATTATAACTTTCTAGGGTGATTTGGACATCCTTTTTGTTTTTCCTACCCACCCGAGCAATCGTTGTTGTGGTCTTAAAGCTTGGTTGCTTTTGAGTTGCCCACCTCTACTATAAATTTGATATTGTAATCTCCTCCTAGTCCCATAACATCAGCTCATTCTACTGAGTTCAGTGAGATCATTTGTGATGGCCCGCTCCCTTAGCTTCTTAACCTTGAATTATCTTCTGTTTCCTCTCTTTCTACTTAATAAAAAAAAAAAAAAAAAACTTTATTTAGCTGCTCCTACTGTATTTGTGCCTCTTCCTACTTAACTTTGGTGATTTTGCTGCTTGTACTTAAAAGGATTCAACTGCATTTATTCTGGTGCATTCGTTACTGCTTGTTAGTAGTTAAATTAAATTGAGGACAGTATTCCACTGAACTGCTGCTTTATTTAAACAGTTTTTTTGGTGTTGTAATTGTGATCTTCTGCACCTTGGATTTCTGGTGCCCCTGTGTTTTGTAGCATAGGCTGGATTCAGACATCCTGAATCTAGATTGTTTTGTATCATTTGAGCACTAAAATCAGCTCTTCAGTGAGACACTGAAAGATCTGAGGCATCAGTTGCTCCCATCTTACTTTAAGTGCCTGCTTTTGCTCTTGTATAGCACTTTCAATTGTATTTGCATTCTACTGTCTGTTTGAATTGTTTGAACTGTTTTTTCTTGCTACATTTTACTGTTTACTGTACTAGTTCAGCTGTAGCATAGCCCAGTTCCAGGTCTGCTGTTTCTGGGTCTGCTTTGTAACTTCTGAGCATTAAATTCAAGCCCTCTGTTTTGAAGAAGGCCCTTCTGCACCCCTGTGGGAAGAAGGTGCTGCATTGGCCCCATCTAATCAAGTGTGATTGGACTAGATTTCAGTGAGTGTTCTTTTTGGCTAGTTGAGTTAAAAGGGTTATTTCTTGTTTTAGATAAGCCCTGCATTTGCACTTGTTTGTGTGTAGCGTACCATCATGCACTGCCACATAGTAGTGGTTACCACTGGTGGTTATAGATGCAAATGTTTTGCTTATTAAATTTTCCTTAGCACTTTGCTTGTGGTCCCCTAGAGGTTTTTCGCACCCCTGCTTTACTGTCAGGTGGAACACTAAACCTAACCTCAGAGGTACCAACACACCTCTCACACACTAGCCTTTCCTAAGTAAGACCTCTTTTCCTGACCATATAAATTTACCTAACACTGTGGATGGACAATTTCTCATAGTTTCTCCAGCCAGCTTTTTTTTGACATGGGCATCCTGAGGCAGTGTAGCAACTGCCTCCTGTTTACTGACAACAGTCTACTCCTAATCCCCACAAACTCAACATATGAGACAACTACCTTGAATCCATGCTCTCACACACATCAGTCAGTGCATATGACAATGCGTGGGTTGTCAGCATGAACACCTCACCGCCTACTCCACCCAAACCCACATCACAAATACCTACATATGCAGAAGTCCTCACCTGAAACATACATAAACACTAGAGACTTCCCAAACAAACACAAGCATGCCACAAATAATACTTCCTTGGCAGAAGACAATATACATAATAGGTCACGCATCATTGTCTTACCTGTCAAGCCCTTAAGGCAAATCACAAAACCAAACATATGAGTCATAGTTGATTCCATTGTGAGACACACAGATGTCCCTCTCAATAGGCTAGATAACGGGAACGTCATGATCAGCTGTCTGTCAAGTTCCAGGATCCGCCATATCACACATGCACCCAAGTCTCTCAAAAACAGGTACTGTAATGACTCTGTCATAGTTCATGTTGATGTGAATGACTTGAGACATACTTCTCTAGACTATATAAAGAGAGACATGACTGAGCTCTTGGACTGTGTGTCTCAGGCAGGTATGTCCCTAGCCTTAAGCAGCATTTTACTGTCACCTAGGATGATGCTTCGATATAAGCAGAAAATGGTTAACTTCAATAACTGGCTTAGATTCTGGTGTCATTCTTAGGGCATACAGTATCTGTCATCCTGGGATGACTTCACCTTGATGCTTTGCCAGAGATGGTCTTCATCTGTCACTCCTGGGATTTTGGCTACTGGCTAAGGCTCTTGCCACCCCCATAGTGCCTTTTTTTAGGCAGTGCCTCAAGGACAAAATTCCTGGCATAAAAACTCCATATAAAAACAACCTCAAGGTCATGCTGCTAGATGCTAGGTGTCTTAACGTGAAACTGCACTTATTGGAAGCAGTCCTCACCTTGGAAGATATCGACATTTGTGCAGTCACAGAGACCTGGTTCAAGGCTGTGGAGAGCACCCCAGCCATGCTGGGTTACACCTCTTTCCACACATTCAGACCACAAACTGAAGGCATGGAAACTAAAGGAGGTGGTGTATTGATATTCATTAAAGATAAATACACCTTTAGATTGGTTAGACAGCATGCTTCCCTGGAGATACTTCAGGTGCACTTAACTGTTGGTAGGACTCCTATTCAATTCATTGACAACTACAGGACCCCCTCCATGAATCAGGAAACCCACTCTGGATATTTGGATCCAAACACCATGGTTTTGGGCAACTTTAACTACCCATCCATTGATTGGGTAAATTACTCATGCTCTAACTCACTTACTTAAAGGTCCCTTGACTTTCTTAACTCCAAACCACAAGGGTTGCCAACATCTTGGATCTGGTGCTTACCAATATGGGTGACTACTGTAGCACCCCCACTGTGAGGTCTTCCCTAGTGAGATCTGACCACAAATCAGTCTCATTCAAAGTAACTATCACACCTGACCCTCTCCCAGCAGCAACTAAACTAAAAAACATCTCCAAAGCAGACTATAACCTCTTAAGGGATGGTATAAAGAGCTTTGCTGCACTTCCCGCCTCAGATGGAACTGGCAACTATGCTGAGTTCTACACCATTGTTTTATACAAACACCTGTATAACTACATTGAGAGCCATACCTGATAGGACCAAAACAAGCTCCTCAAGGAAGAGCAAACCTGCCTGGTGGACCACTGCCATTAACAAGCTTTACAATAAGAGGAAGAAATTAACTGGAAACACTCTTTTCTCATCTTAAACAAGCAAATACGACTTCTTGTGAAGTCCTCCAATGCAAACTATGAATCAAATTTAGCTTCCTCAACTAAGGACAACCATAAGACATTCTTTAGTTACATTTATTTATTTACTTATTTTTCATTTTACATTTGTTGACTGGGATAGCCTGACTGGATACATGTCCATTTTCAGTTGAAGCCCAGGGAGAAAAGCTCAAAGGTGGTTTCATAAACAATCATTGCAATGTACATATAGAACAGGAGTCATCATAACATTATACAAAAAGAACACATTTTACAGTCTAATTAAATGTATACAGTATAACACATTTTATAGTCCAGTTAAATAATATAGTCTAACCATCTTCTAAACTGGCTTAACAAAGATAATTGAGTACCACTTACAGACATAGAACTAGTACACCAGTATGCATGAAGATTTAGTCAGGCTTGGAGCAGGGACATATCCATTGAGACTTGAAATGGTCCTGGAGAGCTTTTTTTAAATTGAGATAGGGTGGTATCTAGGGTAATGTTAGCAGGAAGGGAATTCCAAATTTTGCCAGCAGAGTTGGGAAACAGGGAGTCACTAGCTGTGTTGCTCGATTTGATGGTTTCCACTAATAGTCTATTGGATGACTGGAGTGATCTGGAGTTGGAGTGGGGATAGATAATGTTTTTCAGTGCAGGTGTATTATCTGGTTGATTAAGTGCTTTGTGAGCCACAATGAGTTGATTATAGTGAATCTGCCTGGGAAGCTCTAGCCATCCGAGATAATTTAGATTTTTACAATGATGTGTTCTATAGGGTAGACCAATTGCAAATCTTGGTATGTTGTTATAGCAGCTTGAGAGTTTGTTAAGGTCAACTTTATTTAGGCTGGCAAGTAAAGGGGAACATAGAGTGTAGAGAGTAGGTGGGAGTGGGCAATGGAAGTCATAGCATATGGGGTAAGGAATGGCTTTATCCTATATAGTGAGCCCAGTTTTCTGTTAATGGTTTTGATTGTTTTGTTGATGTGCACATCAAACTTAAGATTGTTGTCTATAATGACTCTTAGCAGTTTTGTATGGGCATCTGGAGAAATTATGGTACCATTATTGGCCTTAATGGAGAGAGATAACACTGAGGATCTTTGTGTGGGGGTGAAAAGTCGGAGTTTTGTTTTATTAGGATTTAGAATCAGACAGCGAGCGGCAAGCCAGAGCTCCACTTTTCTCTTTCTACTTGCTCTGATACTTCTAGCTTCTACTTGCTCCTACCTCTCGACACCAAATATATTTACATCCCCTTGCCTTACTTACCTTCTTTCTGAGCACTTCACTGATTGTTTTCCTCCTGGACCTCTTCTTCTTGGGCTCTTCCCTGTTCTCACTACCTCCCTTTCATAGACCTAACCATTTCATAAGTACTAATACCTTTTTTCCTCTTTCTATTATTGCCTACTACTTTTTCCTATCTATACCCCCTACACCCTTGCAATACTCACTATCACTAACTCCCCCTCTAATAATTTTTTTTCCTTTCTCCAAACCGATACTATCACTACCCTTCCGTTTTTTCTGCCTGCCCCCTACTGCTCCCCTCTCCCATCCTATCCCACTTCCTCTCATAACCTATAAATACACCTGCCCTGATTCGCGCCACTTCTCTACATTAGATTTCCCTGGCTGCTGTGCTTTCCTGCCTTTGGCGTTCCTTGTAAGTAGCGTGTTTTTGCTTCTACTTGCTGTTGCATTTTAACTGTAATTTTTAATATGTGGCTTTTCCTTGTAAACTGTGCTAACATTTAATGTTATATCTGCACTTTTGTGCATTAGACTGCTAAGTTATATCTGTACTTTTGTGCATTAGATTGCTAAAGAAGATCTTAAGACTCGTACAGTGTCCATACGGTTGATTCTGATCAACGCTTAAATCTGTATGCTCTCACTACTTTGTATTCATCTAGGTTACATAAGGATTTTATTGACAGGGTATAAAGTAGTTATCTCTGCCTTTTTAGTGCCCTAATATTCCCTTACCCAGACTTTGGAATTGTAGTCTCTGGACTCCATTAACAGCTAACTGGCTCTTTACGTTGAGCAGTCGTAGTAGCGCACGTTGTTTGTAACGTGTTCCTATGTTCAGCTACGATTTGGAATTGTAGTCTCTGGTCTTAATTATCAGCTAACTGGCTCTTTACTTTGAGCAGTTGTAGTAGCGCGCGTTGTTTGTAGCGTGTTCCTATGTTCAGCGCCTTATTAGTAAGCCCTGACTATTATTTTGACCTTTCCAGCCCATTGACTAATTGCGATAAATAGGGTTTGTTGCGTGCTCTTTTTAAACCATCCCATTTACACTACTGTGCTACGCATTGAGTTTAAAACACCCCTTTTCAGCATTATTAAATACCTTTAATATGCTGTGTTAACAGCGTGCTTCTTTACCTCGGAGCCTTAAATAATGCTTTGGAACCTTAATTTCCCTTTATAAGACATGGTGCTAGTAGAGTGTTAAATTTTTTCCCTTTACAGTATATGGTACTAGTAGCATGTTTTATTTTTATAGTGGCGCTACAAGCGCCATAACAGCGCCTCATAATTTAGCTTAGAGCTCACATCCTGTGGTGATAACCACTTATTTTAAAAGTATCCATTCAGCCAGTCATTTCCACTACAATGCGAGGTGTTAGAACATGCTCTTTCTAGCTAATCTACACTCGCTTATTTTACTTATAATCCCCTACCATTATATAGAGAACTCCTCATCTGCTTAGTGAAACATATATTCTCTCTACAATAAATGAACCTAGTGGTCTATATATCCTTGGTGTTCTAATTCGGTGATCATATATATATATATATATATATATATATATATATATATATATATATATATATATATGATTTTAACTGCATCATCTTTAGTTCAACTGATCCCTCAGTCACTGCATATAGGTCATACAGAGGCTTATCACGACCCCACTTATTATAATTTGTTTGTGCTTAATGTAATAGTTTAACTTACTTCTACTGCTTTTTGACTCTTTATCTAGTATTTTAGTGTAATCCGAAGGAACTTAGCCTTGCTCTTGATGTTGTATCTTTGCTTACTTGAAACTCTCTAGTCTGCTCATATTTGTTATATGTATTTTTAACTGCTGCTTTAGACAGTATAAATGATTTATTCTGTTTTTGCCTGAACTAACTTCTACTAGAACTGTTGCTGAACTCTGAGCTTTTTTTACATGAAAATGTTAAGTGTATTTTATTGTAGTGTTTCTGCCTGAACTATCTTCTATTAGAACTGTTGCTGAACTCTGAGTTTTTTAACATGAAAATGCTAAGTGTGTTTTATAGTAGTGCCTTCTGAAGACTGTGTTTGCTCTTTATCTAAAGTATCTCCTTTCTTCCTTCTTTTCCCAGCAGTATAACCCCCTGACCACCTTTAGGTCTGGGTTTTTGCATCCCATCCATAACTGCTGTTCTCCTCTCCTACTTTAAGGAACAAAAGCTATCCCACCTTGTGGAGCCTACACGTGGAAAGATAACAGAAAGTATGTCCTAGAGCTCCTGCTTGACTTAATCTTTTTGTATTTTTCTTTTCCAGTGAATTTGTAAAACCCAAAGTCAGCACTGCCAGTAGCCAGCAACTAACCCCCCCCTCCTCCTCTCCACCAACTGATCATATATTTCCCATTAATATCCCTAGCTACTTGCCTCTCGCTTTAAACCACAAGCCCTGTAAGCAGCAATTATTGTAATATCTGCTGCGGTCATTAGGTGGCCCTTACTACTAGGGTTTTTCCTCTGGAAATTGCCTCTACCTAGCAAACTCTCTATCTCACCTACTGTTAGCCCCTTTCTGCTCCACTTTTCTCTTTCTACTTGCTCTGATACTTCTAGCTTCTACTTGCTCCTACCTCTTGACACCAAATATATTTACATCCCCTTGCCTTACTTACCTTCTTTCTGAGCACTTCACTGATTGTTTTCCTCCTGGACCTCTTCTTCTTGGGCTCTTCCCGCTCCGTTCGCCCTGCGGGCTCACTCCGCTCCCCACCCTACCCCCAATTCCTCACCACACCTACCTTGATCACAAATACTCACCCTCCCTTTTCTTAAACACTATTCCTACCTCATTATATCCCTACCTCCTGCTCCACCCTCTCTAATTACTCCCATCAAACATTACTTCATCACACTTCATCCTACTTCTCTACAAACCTCCTTTGAGACCACTATGCCCACTTTATCTATCCATGCATTACTAAGACTACTCATCTCTATACTATTATCATCTCTTGTAACTTCCTACATCATAACTTCTTATGAATACTCTCAGACTATCTCTCCTCTACTGCCCTCTAAAAGTACCTCAACATATACAACACCTTTATCTTCATCCTATTTGCATTCACCCTCTCAGTCCATCTACCTTCTAGCCAAATATCACAGACTAGTACATTGCAAGTTCAGAAAAACCTATACCAAAAAAACATATGTTATTCACTATAATCTTAAACCACAGATATATCCTACTCTTCTCCACTTACTACAAGATGGTGATATTCTCCCTAATCCAGGCCCACATCATATTATAACCAATATAGAACAAAACCAAACTAAACCTTTATCTCTCTCTTGCTCTAAACCTTCTAACTCTTTGTCCATTGCCCATCTTAATATACGTAGTGTTGGTAACAAAATTAATCAACTCCATGCCCTTCTTGAAACTGAGAAGTTTGATATTTTATGCCTATCTGAAACTTGGTTAAAACCCTCAGTTAAAGACATTGAAATTACCCCACCTGATTATAGCATTATTAGACTTGATTGCACTAACAAGAAAGGAGGTGGGGTAGCCATTCTGCATAAAGCGAAACTAAAACTGATTCCTCTAGACCTGACTCTTACTCAAAATAATTATGCTGAAGTAATTAGCTCTAAAATACAAATCAATACCAATAAAGCCATTAACATCATCTGTGCATATCTCCCCCCTGGAAATAACATCAACACCCTTGAAGATATACTCTACCAACTCTCTATCAAACTTCCACAAGAAACTCTAGTCCTAGGTAACTTTAATATAGATTGGCATTCCTGTAATAACACTTACCCTACCTCACACATCAACCTCTCTGGCTTCAAACAACTTATCAATAGTCCCACTAGAATCAATAAAATAAACAATAAGGCTACAACCTTAGACTGGATTCTTACTAATACCCTCCTGCAAACCTACAAAACGGGTATCCTTCCTGACTACCTTAGTGACCACTCACTTACCTTTATCATTAGAAGCAAAACCAACCTAACCTTACCCACAACTTTTAGAACTCTTCATTCAGAAAAACATTTTAACCCTGATCAGTTTCAAGCTGAACTTTTCCAATGTCATTGGGCCCCTCTAAAACATCTCCCACTCAACAAAGCTGTGGAACACTTCAACTCAACATTCTTAGCAATACTTAATCAACACGCCCCAAGTCGAACCATTACAACTAAAACTGCTCCCTGGCTAACCACGAATACTAAGCATAAAATCGCCCTCAGAAATAAATCTTGGCATAAGTGGCGTTCCACCAAAAGTCAAATAGACCACCAAAGGTTTAGAGAGCTTAGAAATAGTACTAAAAAAGCCATCCTAACAGACAAAAAGAACTATTACTTTCTACTTCAAAAAACTACCAAAAAGGAACCTAAAAATTCTGGTCCAGTATTAATAGTCTCCTGACCCCAGGCCAAATAATTACACCAAACCCTCAGGATTCTGACCCTGATAATCCCACACTAACAGCCAATAACTTTAATTCCTTCTTCACCAATTCTATACAAACTCTAGCCAACCAACCATCTCCTGATACTTATCAACTACCTCCAAATACCTTAATAAATACCATTCCTCCCCTTCACCTACAACCTGTATCTACCTCTTATATACAATCTCTTATCCAAAAACTTAAACCTACCACCCCTTCCGCAGATAAACTTCCTGCTGAATTCCTGCAACTATCAGCAAAAGCCATTGCTTACCCTGTCTCTATCTTGATAAACAGATCAATAAAAGAAGGTATTTTCCCAACAATCTGGAAGATATCACATATCATACCCCTCCATAAAGGAGGCAAATCTTATGACTTCTCCAACTATCGTCCCATAGCACTTTTATCCCCTTAGCTAAAATCATGGAAAAATGCATACATAAACAACTACTCAACCACCTCCTCAATAATAGCCTTCTAGCTGACACTCAACATGGTTTCAGACCTGCTCACAGTACTACCACAGCTCTTCTCTCCTTCACCAACACTATTAACTTAAACCGTAACAACAATAAACTTACATCTTCTCTTTTCATAGACCTATCAAAAGCCTTTGATATGGTTAATCATACACTTCTTTTGCACACATTAAAATCTCTGGCCCTGGAGCCCTCTTCCCTTACCTGGTTTTCTTCCTATCTTGTAAATCGTCAGCAAGCCGTACTCTTGAAAAATTCTCTCTCTGCTCTCCTCCCTATCTCTTTAGGAGTACCTCAAGGGTCTATCCTAGGCCCACTTCTATTTTCTATCTTTATTAATGACCTTCAATCATCTTTACCTAATACTACCTGCATACAATATGCAGATGACTCCACTATAATTTGCACTGCCTCTTCTCAAACAGAACTCCAGTTTCAAACACAATCAGCCTTCTCAACTGTTGAACAGTGGTTCTCCAATCGCTGTCTACTCCTTAACTCCAAGAAAACTAAATTATTACTCTTTTCACTTACCCGTAAATCTACTTTGATAAACTTCTGTATTACTGCAACTGACAACACCATAATCTCTCCTGACTCCTCAACTAAACTTCTTGGTGTTATTATCGATAATAATCTCAACTATGACTGTCACATCAACACCACAATAAAAGCTGTTAATAAAAAGATTGGATCCCTGTACAGAATAAAGCCCTTCCTCACACCTGAAGCTAGGATAACCTTAGCCCAAACACACCTTATCTCTACCCTTTTGTATGCTTCCTCTATTTACACTAATCTATCTAAAAGTAACCTTAAGAAACTTACTACATCTTACCACAATATTGCCCGCTTTGCCACCACATCCCAATTTAGAGCTCACCGCTGTCTAAACCTAAAACAACTGCACTGGCTGGAACTCCCTAACAAGCTCATTTTTCAACAACTCTTAATAGCACACAAAATTCTATACCAACCTTCTAAAACACCAGCTCTTTCTAACCTCTTGACTCCCTATATCAACCTGAAACAACTACGTTCCTCTGATAAATTACTTGTTAATATTACCAAAATTATGAATTCTGCAGGCAATTGCCTTTTTTCTAACTCAGTAGGTAACATATGGAATAATCTTCCATCTGATCTGTCCTCTTTGCCTACTCTCCCACTATTTAAGAAACAACTTTTAATACATCTTAATAAATTCTGGCTTTGCTCTTGTACCAACCCAGGCTAGCCTGTTGGCACCCTTAACTTTGTCATAAACATTTCTTATCCACTTGGATTTCATCTTCTACTTCAACTGAGATATTATCCCTTTTCATTGTAAATATTACTTAACTCATTACAAAAAAAAAAAAAAAAAAAAAAAAACAAGAATTGTTTGTGTTTATGATTTGATACCTTATTATATTGTTTTGCTAGTTGCTAACCTCTAACCTAACTTCTTTCTGACCTAGGATGATTCTGATTAGTTAAGATCTTTAATATTTGTACTTACATTTTTTCCCTTTGTATAATACATTTGTACTATGTCTTGTTATGTATTTCCAATACTGTTTTTAACCTCTGGAGCTTTTCTCCCCGGGCCTCCACTGAAAATGGACATTAATCCAGCTGGACTAGCCCGGTCAACAAATGTAAAATAAAAATAAAAATAAATAAATAAATAATAAATACTAGGTTGAAAGTACTCTGAGTTATTGATAGCAGCTCTGTTTGTGAGGTGCCAGTGCAGATCAGCATAGAGTCGTCTGCATATTGAATGCAAATGACTTCAGGGATGACTTTGTGGAGGTCATTGATAAAAATGGAAAACAGAAGTGGTCCCAAGACAGACCCCTGTGGGACACTAAGAGTGTTGGGCAGGAGGTTTGAGAGTTTGTTCTGCCATAAAACAAATTTTAGTCTATTGTTCAGGTAGGAATCAAACCAATGGAGAGAGCGATTGCCTAGGGACATTGTTGCTAGGGTGTTGGTGAGAAGATGGTGAATGGCCATGTCAGAAGCCTTGGACAGGTCTAGGAAGAGGGCTGAAGATAACATGTTGTTCCTGTTATAGTTTATAGCATTAGAGAAGGTGAGGAGAGCTGTGGTGGTACTATGATATGGCCTGAAGCCATGCTGGGAGTTAGCCAGTAAGTTGTTTTGGGTTAGAAAGTACAGGAGTTGTTTATGGATGCATTTTTCCATTATTTTTGCCAGAGGTGATAAGATGGCTATGGGTCTATAATTGGATAACTCAGAAGAGTTACCACCTTTATGGAGGGGTATGACACAAGATATTTTCCAGATAGAAGGGACTAAGGCTTCTAATATGGACCAATTAACTAGAATGGAAATGGGGTATGCTATGGTATCTGCAGCTTTTTGCAAATAATCTGCTGGGATAAGGTCTGCAGCTGGGGTAGTAGGTTTTAATTTTTTGAGTAGTGAACAAATTAAAGATGTAGAGACTGGTTGGAAGCTTAAGGAGGTCTGGGAGCTGGGAGTGCTATCCAGTAGATTAGAGGAGTTCAGAGGTATATGACTAGCAAGGGCTTGGATGGTATCAGTAAAGAAATTATTAAAGGTGCTAGCAACATTAGCTGGTAGTTTATCAGTAGAGGCTGAGGGAAGTGGAGTGGTGATTTGACCTGGGTGCAGTAATTTATTTATCTCTGCCCAGAATTTTTGGGGGTTATTTTGGTTCCCTTATTGGAGATGGAGGTAGTAGTTTTTTTTATCTAATAGAATAGCTTGTTTTGTCTCATTTCTTAGTTGTCTAAATTTAGTTTGGTTTATAGTTACATCCGTAACCTAAAAGGAAAGACCCAGATTTGTGAAAAACTGATAGTTAATGATACCACAGATAGTGAGCCTGTAGACAAAGCTAACCTGTCAGTCAACAGGTTCTGTGAAAACTCCACTTCCCTCTCCCCACCATATGTGCCCCAGGACATCCCTACCACCTGCCCTCTACCTTGTATCTCTAAGAGCATGTCATAAATGCCCTCTAAGGCCAAAAACACAGCATCTATGGGACCTGATAACATCCCAATTTGCATCCTACATGGGCTCAAACAAGAATTAACAACGCCATTGTGTACTCTTTTCAATCATGGTATAAGCATCAGCTTCATCCCAGCTGAATGGAAAATGGCCACCGTTATATCCTTGCACAAAGGTGGTGCTTCCACTGACCCCAGGAACAATAGACCTATTAGCCCGACTAGCCTTATCTGCAAGGCCATGGAGTGAATCATCATGGGCCTTATCAACAATGATTTAGGTAATCTCCAAACACTTCATCCTACTCAGTTTGGATTTGACAAAGGGAGTTCATGCCTGTTAAACCTGGTGGACTTCTTCAAAACAGTCACCAAGGCCCCGGATGAGGGAAATCCATCCATACAGCCTACCTAGACTTAGCTAAGTCTTTTGACACTATCCCCCACTCTAACATCATTGACAAATTCATCCAGCTAGGTATCAACCCTTATATCATTAGATGGGTCACTAACTGGCTCACTGATAGAACCCATATAGTCAAAATAGGGGAATCCACCTTCAACAGCAGACCTGTAACGAGTGGTGTTCAACAGGGATCAGTCCTGAGACCCCTACTGTTTGGAATTACTTTCTCCAAAGTAAAAGATAAAACTAAAGGTCTGTGGCTGACAAGGTTTGCTGATGACTGCAAACTGGAAGCAGTCATAGAAACTCCAAACGATGTCAACATCCTAGAAGAGGGTCTTACACAAACAAATGATTGTTGCTGAATTCATGGCCTTAAACTCAATGCAAAAAATGTATTACCATCAGTTTCAGTAAGTGCAATATTCCTGCTAACTATCACATCAATAGCAAAAAGTACGTACTCAGTGGTGAGAGACCTGGGCACACAGGTTGACAGCAACCTTACCTTTGATCACCATGTTTCCATAGTGGTAAGAATTGCATTCTGTATTGCTCATCTTAAGTAAGGGCACTGCATCCAGAAAAAAAGAAGTTATAACCTCTCTGATGCTTCCTTTATCAGGCCAATAACTGAGTACAACACCCTTTCTGGCATATACCTTTCCAAGCACCTTCAGCAATTAGAGAGACCACAAAGGTTCCTCACAAGGAAAATTGAAGGTCTTCAGCATCTGTCCAATATGGATCATCTGAATTCACTCTCACTTTATTCTGTTTCATACAGACTACTTAGAGGTTATCTATGCATTGCATATAAGGCAATATTTGACCCTGCTTTACTGGAACTCCTGCATATTTGCAAGTAAAATGGTACACAAGTTTCTCACTCTAAAGACCGTAACCTGGTATGTGACATCAACAGAACCTGCTGGAGGGACAGATTTTTCTCCCAGAGGTTACCACACCTTTGGAAAGGACTCCCATTTCATGTCAAACAGAGCACCTCATTGGCACTCTTCAAACACAATCTGGACAATTGGATGAGTAACCATAAATTCACCCTGGGGGTTCCACCTGTGTCCCTCTTGGAGAGGGGCAATTGGTGCTGTTCATAGAAATAAGTGTAGAACTTGACTAGGCTTGTAAGGGCCCTAGTGCCATTAGACTAGTAACTTATGATTCTATGATCTAAGAGTTCAACTTTTGATTCCCAAGGAATCAGTCTTGAAGGCATAATATCCTTGATCAATACTGATACTCCCCTACATCTGCTGGTAGGTCTAAAGATGTGACATGCACTTAACTCAAGAAAATGGAGAGAGTGCTATCATTGCTTTGCAAGAATGCCATAGTAATTACACATATACAAGTAATATGTTCAAAGAGGAGACCCAATTACAGAAATGGTTTAATATTCCTGGGGTTAGGTAGAAGCACCTACATGTACTACAAGTTGTTCTTCACTAGTTTGGAAAGTCTAGCAGATAGATTCTACCTAAAAAAGGCAGGTAAAAGATAGGACCAGCAATGACTTTAGTCAGAACATGAAAGCTGTATTAAAAAAGGGAAAGACTACCCCTGTCAGCTATCTCATTTCAGGCTAATATACAATGGAACTCCTAAAATGACACCATCTACATAGTTTCTTATTAAAGCAAAGTTTGATCCTTTGAAACTTATATAGATTAAGTGATGTCAAAATTCACTCTGTTCCTTTGCCTTTTCTGCCTCAGACTAATTCATAGCAAGATGAATTATATTCTTCTATATGTCCCTTTCAGTAAACATCCTAAAGCCATTCAGTCCGCTTGAACTTCTGCCAGGTCATAATTGCATATGTCAGTTTGGAGGGATTGATGAGCATTTCTTACATCTCCACATAACCTTATCTAGTCTGCTGAGGGTAGTGGCAGTATCTCAAAAAAAGTGTCAACAATTAATAAACACTACCATGGTTGTATGCAGTCTTGACTCTTAGAGATGTACATTCTGACTACATGTGTACATAACAACCAGTGCAGATGAAGGGATATGAGAAAACAGGATAGCTTGCCAACTTACGATTGGGATAAGAGAGAAGGAGTCAATTAATTGAACTTGAAAATGATGAATGTATGGGATTTGGATAACATGGACACAATAATATGCAACTACTATAGACTCTGGGTATAGTAAGTGGGTCTATATTATCTTGTCGAAAGACATGTTCAGCGAACACGTCTTCATTGAAAAGTAAACAGCGAACTCTGTAATCGCCGAATGGCCACATCAGCGACTCTTTTCCCAGTAGAAAAAAGCGCTTAGCCTAATAAACAAAAAACAAATGTTCAAACCCTGCATAGTGGGGGGCTCCGCCACCCACACCCCCCTTAACTAAATATACCAACTCTGAGATCGCACTACAGTGGGGAAAAGAGCAAATCCCCGATGATGGACAAATGCTTTTCTCCCCTGGGAAAAACATCGCTGATGTGACCATTCTGCAATTACAAATTTCTCTGTTTACTTGTCGTGAAGACGTGTTTTCTGAACACATCTTTTGACAAGATAATATAGACCCACAGTAAGTAAGTGTGGTAGCATTTCCAAGTGCAAAAATATCAAGTGCAAAGTAATCAATAACAAATGACAAATTTAAATGTAATACTTAATTTAATTTAGTCTGGCTGTTAGCATAGACGATTAATCCAGTAACTGAGCGTTAATAACTACTGTTTCATTAACAGTGGAAAAATCAGTACAAACAGCAATGCAACAATGATCAAAAATCAGAAGTGAGATCAAATGAAGTTATTAGTTGAAATAATAGGTTAAGTTAAACTTAATTGTAGCTACTGTGATCCAATGGATCCAGATGCAGTAGCTATGCAACAATAGCTACAGATAGTCTAAATTAATTGTTCCAAGTGGAGTACTTATAAAGTAAACACAATGTAGTAACAGGGCAAGACTAGCATGAGCAGCAAAATTATATCAGATAGTGTATTCCAATAATGTGAAGTACAGCACTATAGAACAGTAGTATTAATTAATCTCAGTCCTTTAATATAGGCATCCAGTCCTGACCACTGGTGTAGAAGGATAAAGCCAAGACTATGACCCACAGAACCAGATTTCAGTTAGCAGCAGCTCTGGTGCTGGAAGAATGAGGAATGGGAGGGTCTGAGTGGCTGGTCTGTGCAAGTTTGCCCATCCTTTCAGAAGGAAGTGGCATGCCCTACTGTGCTATGATTCACTCAACAGGAGGGTTCAGGGATTGCGTGACACTGATATTGGGTTGCTTTGGATATGTGTTCTGCAACTTGTCCTGGAAAGATCCATAAAAAAGAGACAGCATGCATGGGATGTTCAAGAACAACAGCCATGGTACTTCTTGGGAGCAGGTGTGTACTTGGAAGTGTGGGGCGAAATGACAAACTACTTTCACCTCATGAGAGAGGAGTTAATGGGGTCCTAAGGCTCCAATCCCAAGCAGAGAATGAATGCGGCATACATCTCTCTTTCCCCAGTCTTGGACTGAACATGGCTGGCTCTCAACATTACAGGAGTAATAATAGGGTTGACTGCACACAGGTAGGGGAGGTACCAGATGGTGGTCATTTGGGAGGATTAAAAAAAATAAGAATAAATATACATATTTGCAAAATGTTAAGTACATCCATATAAAATTAAATGATATATGTGCTAATTACTTAATACATCTAATTGTAGCAGGAAAGAAGATATAGGAATCTTTTTAACAGTCTGCGGCTTCATTTTAAAGTACCAAAATCAACTTATGTTCTGAGCTAAATATGAATATTAGTATCTTTTTTCTTTTCACTTTTTCTTTTTATTCTGCAGTTACTTAACTTCCAAATGTAGTTTTATTTATGTTGCATGAATTTGTTAATGGGAGTAAACCACTGATTACAAAAAAAAGAAGAAAAAAATATATAAATTCCTTCTCATCCCGCAAAGAAAGTGTTCATATACTTTACATTATGGTAAGGTAATTTTAATGAGTATGCAATATAGACAGAAGCACTCTGTATATACAATATGGAGAGGAGCCATCACACAAATGTAGTAATATACAAATTCATATATATTTATATGTATTTATATATATATATATATATATATATATATATATATATATATATATATATATCTTGATATATAAATATATAGATCCAGATAAATAGATGCATATTTTATATAGATATATGGAGTGCAGTCAGACAGACTCTTGAGTTTGCTGCATTTGCATGTGAGAATTGATATCCTAAAAACCTCTAAGGAGGTACATTGATAAACGTCTAGCAACATTTTAACATTTTGTTAGATAATAGATTCAGAGTGCAGCATTTGCATGAAGCATTTTTGTGAAAATAATGTTTTAGTTGTGTTCAGAATTTGAAAATAAAAGCAATGTCTTCGATATCTGCAGAGATAGATTTCCATACTTTGGGGCATAGGAAGAAGAAGCAATGATCTGTGTATTGCACTTTAGTTTTAAGATCTTATCAAAAAGAACTGAAAAGCGATGAAAACTGGATGCTGTTTTTGGATTTAGAGAGGAACCATTGCGTATCTCTAATACTGTGAAACAACAGATCTGCTATTAATTAATTCATTGTTATGAACAAAGTCACATACAGCTGAACGTTTTTTGAGTATTTCTGATTAGCATTCATTTTTTTCTGCCTATATATCCTGCTTTCTTTATGCAAATACAATCTATACTATCATGAGGAAAAATGTATGATACTGTTGAACTGGTTATAATAGAATGGATCGTAGTTTAATTTAAAAAAAAACTGTGACTGGCTGCAGCAACATATGTAAGCAGCCTGTTTTAGCTATCTATAGTTACTACTTTAACATCGCCTTTTATTCTGCACACTGATTTGGTACACACAAAGACTGCTCAAAGCAAACTCTAATTCATCTTCTTTAATGTCAGTGGCCAGATGTGTGAACACAAATGGCAAGCAGAGCTCATAAGTAATTCATACAGCACTGCCCAGGGCATTATGGATGGTTCATCACAAGTGAGATGAATGAGATGAATTTAAAAGGAAGTACCCCACTGACAGGTCAGCATTACAGCAACTGGCCTAGTTTGGTGCACTGTCTCTTTCAAATGATGCATACCAAGATAATTTCAAAATATATTTTTCCACAAGAAAATGAAGTAATCAGATTTATTCTGCTGTTGTTGTTATAATTATTATTATTTAGATTATGTGCTTGGATATTGCAGATAAGAAAAATATACAGCAGTTTTTTAGTAGTACAGTGGTGGTAAACACCATGGCTGGTGTTGTTTTTAATTTCATCTGCAGTAAGCTTTACTGCAATTGATGTTTCAGATCAGTCTGAGAGGCATGCATGGTGGTGCATAGATCTCCCTGAGTTTTAACGGTAAACAGATTAAAGCCTTTAAAAGACAGAGCAAAGATGTATTGCACAACTGCCAGACTGTGCTTCCAAGGTCAATGTTTATTAAAATGAAAGAAGCAAATATTCCCTGTCTGTGGTGATACAGGAGCTACTGAAACCTTTTGCAGGTGATCTGATTTATGCTTTACGTGTAACAAATATGGTAAAAGACTGTAGGAACATATCTGCAATTCAAGTAGGGAGCCTTACACTTTTGCAATATTTGCCTTGTATAAATCTAGGTGAACTAGCATTTGGAAACATTAACAACAGTGACATTACCTAATCATCTTTTTAGGGTGAGGAAATACAAGGAACACACACACACACACAAGGATGATTGTATGCCTGTGTGTGTGTGTGTGTGTGTGTGTGTGTGTGTGTGTGTGTGTGTGTGTGTGTGTGTGTGTGTGTGTGTGTGTGTGTAAGTATATATCTATATCCATCTCAGATATATCATTGTAAGGCAAAGAAAAAATAATCTGTTTTCCAGGATGAAAATCCTAATCTTTAAATCATTTTGGGAACCGCTATATCAGGTGAGTTTATACAGTAATTCCTATGAGGAAATTACTTTCAAATATTTTACCTCCACATTTGCAAGATATGTTACTACAAGCAAGTATTGCAGCATGACAGATGCTTAAGTGATGCTTGCTAACCATGCACTTTTATGGATAGTAGAACATGAGGAAAAGATCATGCATTCTCCAACAAAAAAACACTGTCTATTGTCTTTCTCCACTCTAGCTGACCTAATAACATAAGCACACCATATAGATGCCCATGATACTTCAGACCCAAATGGTTTGGGGTGCGTGGCTAGGCTTGTAAGGGCCTCTAGTGGTTTTTAGCTTAGTAACAACCTATGAACCTGTAAGATAAGTCATACAGGAAAACCTGAGGGAAAAGCAGAATAGTTAAACATATTTATTGTATTTGTTTACTATTTGGTAACCAGGTTAATTGGGCTGGTCTGAAGACCTTTTCAGCCATGATCCAAAAAAAGAAACAAAAGTAAACATGACTAATCCAAAACATACAATACATGAGAATAAATGCAAAATCAAATGTTTATAAAGGGTCTTGGAAAAAAACATATGCTTGTTGCAGATCCTTATGTTTATTACAGCATCCAGATAAACATTACAGAAGTAGAAATAATCATATCAAAGTTGTTTACAATATTTACAGTTTATACTGAAACAAGCAGGACAACATTTAGGATGACAAGCAGGGAAAGACTGTCATGCTGTTATAATTCAACATTTCACAATGACTCTCTTGCTGAGAGTAGTCTGCTGTTTGATAACAAATACTGAGGTTAACCATTTACCCTAAAGCACGTAGACTCAGTTTCCTTGTGCAAGTGTTCAGAGAAGGCCTTTTTGAACTGGCACCTTAATTCAGGTGGGAATCTGTTCCATAATGCTGGCCATAGTCAGCAGAAGGAACATTCTCCAGCAGTTCTTTTATATGTAGATTTATTTAATGTGATAGGTTTCCACTGTGTACTTCTTAGGGAGTACACCTGGTATTGTGTTGGTAGTTTCCACCTCAAAGGGATGCAAAAGCCACTGTTTAGTATGTTCTGAATAAGCGTTCCTGTGAGATGTTAACCTTTCAGTGACTGCAAGCCATGTTAGACTTTGTAGGAAGTTACAATGGTGAGATCTGTTGTCGGCAAGGGGAGCACATTTATAAATTTTATTTTTTTATCCACAGTCACTGGAAATATTTTGCTGAGTAAAGGTAATGAAAAGAAGGACATATCCCAATTTAGGGGGAAGAAACATTTTTGAGAAGGGAAATGTGGGCTGAAGGGGAGAGCAAATGAGAGATTTTCTAACAAGGATTAAACTGAGATAGTGCAGTGCATTTTATCTCTATGATCTGGAAATGTTTGTGAAGTTCTAGGTGTTTTTATTCAGAAAGAAGGGGAATGATATTGTAGTATTCAGTGATGTAAATAAGAGGCAGATGAGGGTTGTTTCTGAGGCTCTACAAATAACATAAGGTTAGATTGTAGGCCATTTAATTAGGGGATTACAATCATCCTAGTTGCATATCTTAAGAAAGACTGTTGAAAATTGTCTGGAGATCAGAGAGGCATTTCCTGGCTTGTAAAAAAAGGATGTCCTCTCCATACAGTATGACAATGAATGGGAGGTTGTTTGTAAGATCATTAATAAATAGTGAAAACAGAATGGAACACAGAATTGAACGATGTAGCATTCTGGTACTTAGGGTGCCTAGCAATGATAAGAAGTGGACTTGAAATGTTCTCTTTCATGGTAAATTTAGAACCACTTGATAGTATTGTGGCCAAAATTAAGTTTGTTCAATTTCATTAGAAGAATATTGTGATTAACAGTTCCAAAATCCCTGGTCATATCTATAAATCTCAGCAATGACCAGACCATCATTAGTGTTACAAAAAGTGGCATTGCAGTCAGTAAGGGAGTGGTATTACTTAAACTATGTTGTTTGTCTGATAGCAAGCCATAGCTAGCAATATGTTTCATTATTCATTTGTACAGGAGTTTTCAAATTATTTAGCAAATGGACAGCATGTAGAGACCACACTCCTGCATAGTTTTAGGAGAGGGTACTTCAGGAAGGGGAAGTAAAATGGTATGCTTTAAAGCTGTAGCCATTATTCATTTTTTTAATTTCTCCAAATCTCTCCAAGTCCATTGGGTTTCTAATACCCTGATGGGAATGGACCCCATTCCTAAGTTAAAGTATGATTAAAACTCATGAAATTAGTATTGTTTCAATCTTTGATGTCAGCCAGAAGTGCTCTTTGCAGCGCTGGCAATGTGCCCAGTAATTACTCCTTCTGCAATTCATGTGGAGTTACATGCATCGTAACATATCTAAGTATGATTTTAAATTTGTTTTTATAAGTACATTGCCCCTACTACCATTGAAACTATCTTGGCATCCTTCTTCCACATTACCCTTGTTTCTGCCTGAAAATCCTTTTATTTTATGACTTTGTGTCTCTAGCTATATGTAAGACACTGTAATCACTGGGTGTAGCAATTTCAATGATCAATGCTACTTTTGTCTTCTTTTCATGGACTACTATTTCTGGTTTTCTTTCATCTATTTTCTGAACTATTGGTAATGGGGTGATCATGTGATATAAACCATCATTTTCTACAATACTTTGTGTCTCAAGTTTCAATGTTTTTCAGCTACTTCAATATTATAATGTTTGCACAATCCTCAGTGCAACAGTCTTGCCAAATTATTATGCATTGCAGTATAGAATCCTTCTGCCATTAGTATATCACAACCAGCAACAAGATGTGTGACTGTTTCCAATTGTGTTTTACAAAACCTACATTTGTTTGTTTCTCCCACATGTTCAATGGACTCTGTAAACCAATGTATATGTAGTACACTTTCTTGGGCTGTCAATATTAACCTTTCAACTTTTGGTTTAAATTCACCTCTCCTTAACCTTGATCAAAATGGGGTTGTTCCAGGAGTTTTCTAAACTTGCAACTATATTTATGCATTTGCCACATTTCATGCCTTCTCATCTGATCCTTCACTCGATAACCTTTCTTTTGTTTTTTTGGCACATTCAGTTGCTGCTTGATTTTTATCTTCTTCTGTTTTGATTTCCACTCCAACTTGACTCTGATATACTTCTGCTAAACTAAGCAGGGAAGTCATCTTACACTTATCCTCCTCATGTTTTAAAACTTTCACTATGTTTTTGTCTTGTGAGGTCAGCATACATGCATGTAGTCCTATGATTGCAGATATATACATGTAATCACTTTTGAGGAGGCTCATACCTCCTTCAGAATGGGGATACACTGATTTTTATAAATCATTTGATAAGCATGAAGCATCCTTCTTGTTTTCCTCTCCAACTGATTCAATAACTTTTGGAGCCAGTCAATCACTCCAAAACTGTAAGTTAGGACAGGAGGAGCAAACTGGTTTATAGCTTGGACTTTGTTCCTAGATGTCAGCATTGCTTTCAGTATTAATTTTAGTCTTCTAAATATTCCATACTAAGTTTTATTCACATTGGCTCATGTTTTATATCAGATCTCTCTCTCTTTCTTTCCCATGTACATATTTCTTTTTTATATCTTTCAAAAGTCTCTAGATTTTGTTCTTTATATTTTTATACTTCTTTACTTCTTCAGTTGCTTCTTTTTGCAGACGAACCAAGGTTTCTTGGTCTATATAATGTTTTTCAAAAATCTCTTGCATTAATAAACACAAATTTTTATTTGAAGCTTCTGGCAGTTTTTTCTTGTGCAATATATATATTTTCTGTTTGGAAATTCTGGTCTTTTTGGCCTATCAGTAGTTTTTGTGATTTTTGTGGACTGCTGCTTCCTTCTATAACAGGGGGGGGGTCATCCTCCCCCTGGGCCTAGGGGAATAGGAGAGATAGGAATATCTCTGTGTCTTGAGGATACTACACTGTCATTGTTTCCATTCCTGGCACCAGTGTGCCTACCAGGATTGGACATTTTTTTTACCCTGGGTTTTGTGCACCCAGCTATCTTTTTTATTTTTTTAACCTACTTCTGTCCATTATATATGCTGCATAAAATACCATTCTTTGTGGAGGATCTGATGTCCTTTAATGTCAAGAACAGCAGCTCTGGAAGAAAGACAGGAGAGAGGGTACAACTGAAAAAAAAAAACATGAGCAAACTGGAGTGTTCCAGTTATAGAAATTCAGAAGAAGCAGCTAGTTACATGCTTAGAGACAGAGAGACTACATCCAAGCTGTATAGCCCTGTATTGAAGGTCCTGTTAATAATACGATTTTTCATTTTGGAAAGAACCTGTATTTTTATGGCTTTTATATATATATATATATATATATATATATATATATATATATATATATATATATATATATATATATATATATATATATATATATATGTGTGTGTGTGTGTGTGTATATATATATATATATATATATATATATATATATATATATATACATACATATGTGTGTATGTGTAGGTGCACATTAATTGAATGAAATACCAAAATACTAACGTTTACAAAGTCGACCACAAAAATGTCAACCTTGCAGATGTTGACAAGCTACAATGTATATGATGATCAACAAACTCAGTGCATGTAAAACTTCAACTCAAAAAATAAAATAAAACATGTTTTGTAAGGGATCAAGACCCCCTGCAGCCCTACTCTCCCTGCTAATTACATATACTAACTTCGAGAGCACACGGACTCGGGGAAAGGCATATTCCTGTACAAGAAAATTGTGATAGCTCACGCACATATTAGTCATCTATGTAGCCAAATAAATGTTGTCAAGTAAATAGATGTCAACCAATAAAAACAGTTCATATACATGCAATTTTGGGGAGCTTGAACTGGCCATAAACATTCATGAAATTATTTGCTGAGTGGTAGATCTTTTTTCTGTAGGTACAGATTAGGATTTGTTTATCACACAACCGACATGATGAGGTTCCTCAAGACACTTAAGCAGTGGATGAATATAAGCTATTAAGTTTTATTTTGTCGCTAGTGATGCATATCTATGGGCCTAAAATTAACACATATGTAATTTTGGTAAAACTAAGCGCATGTCTTTTGGGACAGCAGAATTTAAAAATACTTAAGGTATAAACAGGAATAATATGTGAAGTTGTAATTAGGAATATTAATGGGTGTCGGACCATGCTCAATGAGCATATTAGTAATGTCTGTGTCACTATATATTGGACTAGATTTATGAATACCAGGAGCAGAAAGGTTAGAGTTATTTTCTAAGATACAACTATGCTAGTCTCTTTGTAATTTTTATACTAAACACCATCAGCTGAAATTAGAAATTATTCATATAAAATTTACAAAAGGTAATCAAATGTCAATAAATAAATAAGTAAAAGTAAGTCCTTAAAGGTCTTGATTAAATGAGGAAGGCTGGTTGGGACCAAATCTTGCAGATACACTTAGGAATCTCAAGAAGTTTGAAGTGTTATCTGAGGAGTTCAATCTTCCTACCTAGCAATGGTTTGTTTGTTGTCACTTACAGGAGGTATGGTCAAAATGTGTGTTAGGTACAGGTCCAAAGCAGCTGGCCTTTCCTTAGAGCAGGTTATGTATAAAGACATGTGGAAAGCCACAATAGTTAAGCGCTTAGCGATTAGCAGGTGGAGGTCCCAAGAGCACATTAATATGACTTTTGTATATTGGGAACAAGTGTGATCAGCCTTAGATAAAAAGTGGCCTAGGTACTATGATCAGTAACTGCGGATTACTTATCAGTGGTAAATGATGCTATGTAGACAAAAAAGTTAAGGCCTTTCCCGGACAGAATATTGTTGGATGTCTGGACATAAAGAAATGGATAATCTTCACATGTTTGTTCTCTAATCAAAATATATCGAAACTACTTAATTTCTAAGATGAGCACCATTTAAGGGATACCTAATGTTGTTAACTGGAAACTGTGCATTTTTTAAATCCATCTTAGGCAGAATGTATTGATTTCTACTAAGTTAGAAGTATTCTGGGTCTTTCCAAGCCTGGTTAAACTTTTTTGTATGCGCCACTGGTAAACATGCGTATGACGCTGGTAACCTCCTTTGAGGACTTCCTTCACAAACCATCTGGGGAAAATTGCCTATGCTTACAAAGTGCCAGGAAAATCATATGCCCTTCCACAGACATGGCAACATCTGATTGATTGTTTCAACAGATATCCTGACATAAGCCTTTGCCATTGTTATTTCACATTGCTGGTAAACTTTCATGAGTCTTACTACCTCACATGTAAATACTGTTGCCTATCATTATGGTAATGACTGTTTCAGTTAGTTTGTTGATATTTTTCCCAGTAATATTTAACGTTGTAAATGGTTCATTAATCTATTCACAAGTTGGCAGTTGTTCTGTATATGTTTGTATGGTAATAAATAAAATTCAGTATAAAAAAATATGCAAGGATGAAGAAATGATGGAAAGGATTCATAAAAAGCCTCTCTGCCCATGTAAAATGACCATTGCAGATTAGTCAGTTTGTATGAAGGAGAGTATCTCCAATTTAAGACATGGTAAAGCTGCAGAGGGAAACAAATCCTTATTGGTTCATTAGATTTCTCTGAACTGAACACTACACTGTCAGCCCTGACTGTGTTTGTGTTCTCCCTAGCAGCCCAAGCATATTGCAGTTGAAAAGAACCCCCCTTGTCCTTACAGACACACACACACACACACACACACACACACACACACACACACACACACACACACACACACACACACACACACAGATTTGCTAGCGAAGTAAAACAGCTCTATAGAGATAAAGCACAAGAAGTGAAATGGTGGTATTGCAACAGTAGGCAGGTTTCTAGAAATGTAATAATGAGTTTGAAACTGCAAATGTAGAAATGTTGCTGCTACACATAGATCGAGCCACTACCTTGATACATGCAAAATTAAACAACCCAAAAACAACTAAAAAATATAATTTTTTGGAGGGACTCAAACCCCCCTGCTAATTTTATTTACATAGATAGGTGTGTGTGTGTGTGTGTGTGTGTGTGTGTGTGTGTGTGTGTGTGTTATTTCTGAGATCACACAATATCAGGGAACCCTTGAGAACTGTCTGATCTCATAGACCTGTCAGGCATCTGCTTAGTTCACCAAATTCTTTCAACCAAACTAACGTCTGACAAAGGTTATCACTCTTGGTATGATATAAAAACACTAGGTATAACAGCATAGAAAAGTGGCTTATCCCACCAATTTATCAGATACAGCTAGAGACTTTTAATTTGAAGTCTGGCTTAATTGTTACAATTTCAATTCTTGCTTAGCTTGGATAGTAGCAGCAGTTTGCTACAATGAAAGCAGTAGCAGAAACTGCTTAGTGTGATGCCCAAGATGTCTGGCAGCCACAATTGCAGAGGGTTATATCACAGTAGCACCAGAACTGCAAATGCAACAGAAGGCTGTAACTGCGGTGAATCAGTAGCAGTTGTTTGCAAATGCTGTATATTGACAGCAGTAGCACGATTTGTGCATACAATATGATGATTGGAAAGGCAGCATAGTTACAACAACAGCAGAGTAACCACAATCCACCTCAATAAAAACTCAGGCATCCTAGAATCCACACTCTGTCCAGATGCTCCAAAATCTTGTCATACTATCTGCAATTCAAAATCACTAAATAAACTCACCATCTTGGCGTATTGACTTACCATTGCATTGGTTTCATAGTAATGGAGAACAGGCAGTAAACTGGGCTCACCAGAGATAGCCATCAGTGAAATATGTAAACCTAATACAAAAGAGAGAAATTCTCTCCCAGTTTACACTATGCTTCCTCTGCTAGAATACACAAAATGCAGGAGGAGTAGCCATCCTCTTTTCTAACTCTCTCTCTCTCTCTGCGTCCCCTTAGTCCACCCCACTGAAATTTTGCAGTGCTGAAATTTTAAGCTTTCTGCTCAAACTCAGCAACAACAAAAAATACTATGCTTAACCTCTCTCTATATCACTCCATACTAGCAAAACTGTTAATGAAAAACAAGAGACATAAAGCCTAGAGAGAATGGCACAAAAACAAATCCCTACCACATCTACAAAATTACAAACATATCTGAAATAAAAACAGGTCAACATTGACAGAAAACATATAGGTTCATAGGCTTATAGGTTCATACTAGGCTATCTGCCCTAGGGCATTTACAAGCCTAGCCAGAGTGTGTTTGGCTTTCGCCACCCCTTGGAATGAGTTTACTGTGCCCTTTTTAAGGTTGTGTTTACTGTGCCCCTGTCTAGTAGTGACACAGAAGTGATCCCCGGGGTAAACCTACGATCTCCCATCCACTCGTCAAGATTTTTCTTGAAGAGAGTCAGTGAGGGGCTCTGCCTAACATGGACTGGGATTCTATCCCAGAGTGAAGGGAGCCTCTGGGTTATGAATCTGTCCCTCCAGCATGTCCTATTTATTTCTGTGCTGAGGTTCAAGTCACTCAATCACGTAGCTCTAAGGGATTTGGATTTTCTGAGGTGGAGCATGTCCATTAATTCAGGGTTGGACATGGCTTTGTACGTTAGGCATAGATCGCCTCTGAGTAGGCGATATAACTTGCATCCTTAACTTTTAACCTAAAACATAAGCCTGTAAAGTACTGGAATTCAAGAAATATGATCTTGCATTCTGGCACACTTAATGCTCCAAACATTTACCCATACCTCTCTCCCTTAGATACTAGAGTCAAATTAAGCTCCCACTTCATTGACTCAATAGCTGCTCATACTAGCGGTGTCTTGCCATCACACTCCAGCCCAAGCATTCAAACTCCAATAGCTCTACTTTCTCCCTACACAAAATATCTTTTAAGTAAATTGAAACCTTTCTACACCTCTGTCGACAACTTACCTTCAGAATATTTGAAGCTAGCATTGTCTACAATATTGAATCTCTATTCTAATCAACCATTCCATTTAAGAGTCATATGTTCCTTTCTTATGGAAAAAAATCAGATGTCACACCACAGATGAAAGAAGTAACGCTATAAAAATAACAAACTTTAATTTTTCTGCCCTACTGTCCCCATTCTCTAAACACTAGAAACATGCATCAATAAACGACTGTTATAGTACTTATTTCAGAAGCATTTATTCACTCTGGCCAAACATGGCTCCTGACAAGCATGTAGTAGAACTGGCCTTATATCCTTCCAAGACAGCACCATTAAGGCCAAAGATAACAAATTAGTCTCCTCCTTTTCTCTAGACCTCTGTGAGGTTTTTAATACTGTCCACATCCCAAACTACTATCAAAAATGGCTGTCTTAAGTTTATCCGACTCCAGTCTTGACTGGTTTACTATCTATCTATCTATCTATCTATCTATCTATCTATCTATCTATCTATCTATCTATCTATCTATCTATCCATCTGTCTAATCATTATCAGTATGTTAAATGGCTCTCTGCTTTCCTGGTTGTCTATTCACTGTGCGCTGATGACCCACAAGGTTCAGTCCTTGGCCCCCTTCTTTTTAATATATAAATTAACAATCTTCACACATCCTCTGCACATGCTTCTCTGTTACAGTACGCAGATGACACCACTCTCATTTGCTCAGCAGACTGTCTTCCTCATCAATAAACCATTGCACAAGATGCCTTCAGCTGCATCACAAATTGGTTAACTGACAATCAAGTATACTTTAACCTCCCCAAAAAGTAAACAAAATACACTTATTCTTTCCTTAGTCCCTAACCCCTAACAAAGACAACTTCCACAATTTTGTAATTTATAAAAAACATGCCAAAAATGTGGAAAGCTTTACAGGTCAATGAACTTTCTCCCCAGTAGATCCAGAGCTACACTTACAAGCTCCTTTCTCCTTCCTTCTTTTCTTACTCTATGCTTCTCTTATCCTATCCAAACTAAAGGTGAATCTAACAACAAAACTAGTACTATTTTATTAAAAAGTTGACAGTTTTTGCAGCAAGTCAGCCAAACAGTTTCCATCCTTAAACTGGCTCAGGCTACTGCTTAGTATTAAATATACCCAACTTCTTCAAGCACACAAAAATGATATACAACCTCTTAGCTTGTCGTGCTGTTAGTTCTACTCTTAATCACTACCAACCTAACTACCCCCTTTGCTTCTCTGAAAAGCAACATCTTACAAATTATAAACCCAAAATGTCCATTGGACACTCTCTATAATCAAAGTCAGTACTGAAAGCTTGGAACAATATCCCAGTGGGTATCCTGGTGCTGTACTTATATCATATCAGGCTGAAACATCCTCCTTTCTCTTCTTCTGGTCATCCTCTCCACTTTTTCTTCCTCTGTTACTCGACTCCTCTTCTCCTCTCATCTGCTTATCACTCTTTCCATCTTCTGTGCTGTTCACGTTATCCTCCATCTATTTTAATAATGACTCATCTACAAAGCCTAATCTTTGCTGTCTTCTGTAAACATGAGGTCTCGAACTGTTAAATTTGTAGAAATTAAATAATGTTGAGCAGCTAGTTACAGAAGAATGTAAATACTTGTAGTTATAAATAATGTACTGCTGTTTCTTCTGCCACCTCATTTGTATTATACTTTCTCTTGTGTCATTGAACTTGTATTACAAATTGTGTTTTACAATACATGTATTAAATGTCTTGTTACTGGAGCTCTTCTCCCAGAGCCTCCACTGAAAATGGGTTCTACTCCCAGATAGACTTCTTCAGTAAACACATTTTAAATAAAACTGCTGCTATCATAAACTCCACAGACGAGACCAGGATCCTTCAAGAGGGTTCATCCCATACAAATAGCTGGTGACAAATCCATGGACAAGAACTAAATTACAAGAAATGTGCAACAGTATCATTCAGCAAGTACAACTTTCCTTGTAACTATCACACTGGCAACACACCTGTAAATGCTGACCCCATAGAGAGGGATCTGGGATCCTCCTGTTTTGAGAATGAACTATCCTTTGACCACCAGATATCCACTATTTTAAGGATGTCCCTTTTGATTGCACAGCTTCTATCTAGGTGTATGGCATCCAGGCCAAGGGCTGTTATCATTCTGTCTCTCATCAGGCTGATCAGTAAGTACAATGTCCCATTTGGTATATATCTGTCCAAACACTTGGCACTACTGGAACGACCATATCACTTACTCAGTTAAAATAATCAATGGCCAAACCATAAAAAACTGTGCATATTTTCTCAGAGCTTTGTCCCACTTCTAGTAACTTAGACTTTCTAAAATGTGACCTCCTACTTGTGTATAGATCCTTAACAGACCTTACCCTGTCAGAGCCCTTGCATATTCAAGTCAAATGTAGCATTGACAACCACTCAAGGGATCTCGGTCTGTTTTGCAACATAAATAGGTCATGTTGGAGGGTTAGATATATATCATAGGGGACACCACTTTTATGGAACCATCTCCACTTAAAGCAATGGAAAACTACAGATTCACCCTGGTTTAGAACATATGTCTCTTATAGCTCAGGGAAATAAGTTGTTCTGTCCTTCTCTACTTATTCAAAATAGGCTGAAAAACTACCTTGGCAATATAAAGATAGGCATCTTCATATCCTTACAGGTCAATATCCAGTGACCATACTACTGTGCTGGTCGCTGTTATGTACATTTGTACTATTGGTTTTATCCTTCATATTAGCCACTTGTCTGTGATTCCAACTATGTACATATTATGACTGATGTCTTCTTTTCACTAACTGTAACTTTGAAAATATCATTACTGTTGTCATGACTTCCCTTCCTTTTTGTTACTTTGTAGAGACCATTGCCAAAAAGGGTCATTGTATTAGCCCACCTACACAATTACAAAATGGTAAATATATAAAAGTAATAATGTATAGCATCTCCTGATCCTTCCTTAGGAAATAAACAACTGAAGTTTCCACAGAGCATCTTACAAAAGCTGACTTCTAGCGAGTAGCTATTGCATTACCACACTCATTTTCACAGGCTGCCCTGTATATGCACTTCCGATGGTGTCATCTTTCCCATAGTGAACCCCCCAAATTCCAAATTCAGGAAACAACACCCACCCAGAGAGCACAGCAAGCTAAGTTACATAATAAGGTACTTTAGAGTTTTATTTATATTGTATCCCCTTTAGGGATATGATGCCATAAGTACAATATGAACCAGCACATGCTCACATGCACCTGAATGGTAACAAATGACATGCACAGCTGATGCCTGTTCAGCAAGACTTAATCCATACAAAGTGGGCTAATGTAGCCCAGGACAAAAGTCTAAGCAAGACCAATTATGGCTATATAAGGAAACCTAGGAAGAGTAATGGAGAACTTAAATATCTTGCCCTCCAGGTCTTTTAGCACAGCTTGTAAAGGAACTCATTAAAATAGAAATTTAGTCCTTGTATGAATCATATATTCTCAGAACCTGCATATGCAGTGTATAGCTGCTATAACTACCTTCTGCTTGTCCACATTATTTTAATGATGTGCAGATATTCTTTGGAATATACACATCAGGAACATTCGCTTCCTCTTATTACTCATAAAGCTGCAACATTGCTTCAGAAGACTTTGCAGTACCATTTGCTGTTTGCAAAATAAAGTGCCCAGTTTAAAATTATAGGGGAGATTTAATAAAGCCTACATGTTTTTTTTCCTTGTAGGCATAGCACCGTGCTGCTGACATGGACACAAACAATTTAAGATTCAGGAAGCGCTGCTGAGCAGAGCGCATGCATGTGCAAAGACGGAAACTTCCATGGCATGGAGATGAGCTCATAAGCAGGTCAATCTCATGAAAATGAGGCAGGTAGAGTGATCCAACAAGCAGATAGGTATCTGTTCAGGCCCTGTGTCAGTGTCCTTAGTGTACATGGAAAAATTCCACGTACAGGAGTGTAGACAGATAAAAGGGGATGTAAAACTGCACATATATGGACAATAATCTGCTGAAAATGTAATACCACATACACATATGAGTGAAACTATTATCCTGTATGTCAGAAAATGAAAGGAAATAAGTTAAATTATTTTTTTTTAATTATCTTGGCATGTTTGCATGCACCACAGTGCACAAGTAAGCTTTATAGAAAAAAATGGCAAAAAAAAAATAAATATTATGTGACAGAAATGTATTACAGGACCTTGCAAGGTGTCCCTATAATGGTGCATTGGTGCTGTTGCTAATGTGGTAGGGCTATGAAGTGTGCAGTTTCCAGGCTGTGAGCAAAGGTATGCAAATGGGGTGGAGTTACTGAATTACAAAAAGGAGTAATCGTGTCTACATATCCCCTTCATGTAGGCTTAGACCCACGTTGATGTTTGCACAAGATATAGCTGACATCAGTGGGGTTGTGCCCACTGACTTCTAAGCTCTTTTAAGCTTCGGTGCTCATGTTTGTGTGGTGTGCCATCTTGCTGAGCACATCCATTAACTGAATGTATGCAATTAGATGTTTTGACTTGTTTAAACTATGCTGCAGAACTATTAAATGGTGTTAATTATTTTTTTAGGCAAGTGGAATGCATTATAGTTAGCCAATCACACACACTGCACCTACAGCAGAACTGTATAAAGTATGCATGCGCCCTACATTCAAATTTTTCCTGGATACTCTGAACCATTGGAGTAGAGAGTTGGGAATTTTAACTGACATAATGCTAGGGCTGCTGCAGGTCAGCTACAAAAGTATGTGTTAGATGCTGAGGTCAGTTCTGCTGCTGCTGCTGCTGACAATAGGCCTAGACAGAGAAAGATAAGAGTGTTCAGGCCCAGGGTAACCTTCCGGGAGCTACATGAGTTGGAGATTGTAGAGTGCTACAAGGTGTTCAGGGACGTACTACAAGAACTCACTGAGCTCTGCCGACCCCAACTCAAGCCCAAGCCAACAGAGGGGAACCCATCCCAGTGGAACAAAGGTCTGTGTAGCCCTTAGGATACTAGCTACAGGTACTTTCCAAAGACCAACTGGGGACATGATGGGGATCTCACAGGCATCTGCATTCAGGGTACTCCACCAGTTCCTGGATGTCATGCTGTCACATGACAGTGAGCACATTTCTTTTCCCCTCACTGCTGAGGTGAGGGCCAGCAATATGCAACACTTCAACAGTGTAGCACACTACCCTGAAGTACCGGGTGCCATAGATTGCACTCATGTATACATCAAGGCACCATCCAGTGAAGAGGGTAGAATCTATGTCAACCACAAGGGGTACTACTCCATCAACTGCCAGGTCATGTGCAATGCATAAGGGATTATCTTGAATGTTTGTGCTGGGAGCACTGGTAGTTATCACGACTCCCATATCTGCCATGCATCACAGCTGCACCAGACTTTGCTAGGGGGGACATCCCACATGGCCATTTACTGGGGGATGCTGGTTATGCCCTGTAACCATGGACGATGACACCCATCACTCACACACACCCACAAATGAACACCATAATTAGTGACATGCACAAACTAGTAATATTATAGAGTGTGTGTTTGGGCTTCTTAAGTCATGGTTAAAGTGCCTCGATATATCTGGTGGAGCCCTGCAGTACTCTTCAGCCACATGTGCAGATATGTTCACAATATGTGCTATGCTAAATAATATGGTCCTGTAGAAACAGCTGCAGCAGGATCAGCAAACGGAAGGGGTACACAGCCTCCCACCAGTTCCTCTGGCACCACAGCCACAGTCACAGGAGGACTCAGAGTAGGAACCCAATGCTGATGTCTCTGTAGGCAGACATAGGCATGCTTACTATGCCCCTGGCTTTGACTAAGAGACAATCCATAGCACATTCACTGAAAGCCTAGGGACCTAGGGGCTGACACCCTACTCCTGCTCACATACATATATTAAAATGGATGCCAAGCAACCCACACAACCTGCACCTATCCATGTATTGGCTGCGTACTGCTTACATCACACAGAGTCAGCCCTGACACGCAGTCCTGTCAACTGCTGCATTTGCAAGGTAAGTCTCTAACCTACACAGTACTTGAAAGGATTACTATGAAATGGTATTGCATGTGTGGATTTGCTACATTAAGGCAAGTAGATATCATTGGCTATTTGGACAAAGGTAACATCCACATGGGACTACAGATGCCCAGTCCACTACCATGTGGTCTTTAATGTCTTTAAGGTATTTAATAGACACTAGGCCTCATGCAGGGAATATTCACTGCATCAGTTAAGGGAGATGTTAAACAGAGGGGTTACATGATACTTAGACTGCTGTGTATCTCAGCAGAACATGTGGTGTTGTTCCCCCTCCCCCAGCACAGCAGTGTTCCCATATACCTGCTTTAACAGTAACTCATCAATGGTATACCAACAGGCCAGGCAATCCCAGGGCAGTAACATAGCAGTTTATCATACATATCTATGTCTCATTTAGTGCAGGAATAACAACATACATATGTATTCTGTTGTTTGCATCATGAATGAGTCCTTTCTGTCTGGCAGCTTGTGTGGCTCAGTAGACTAGGGGAGTTAGCTTAAATAATAGTGTTGATAGTTCTAATCTGGAAGTGTCCAAATCTTTTGGATGTGAGGTATTATTATATGTTATTTTTTCTCTACAGACTGTTAGTCTGTGTGTGGTGTAACATTCTTACCCTCTGTAACATATTAATTGCATCAGACAGCTGGAGAATGCCATGGACATGTTGAGTGAAGTGCAGTGCTGCAGAAACAGGGACAGATATCATTGTCTGCCACACAAAAAATCCTGCCCTGGAATACAGGTAGGAGTGAGCTGGAGTCACTTTATAAGTACTGACAGTCACACTGGGCATGCTCATACACTTAGTTAAACTGAGCACAATTCTGTTGCCCCTTGATCAAAATGACCTGTCATGTATAAATATGTGCATACATACATACATACATATATGTAGGCATATCCATCTCTTACTATCTGTCTCTCACATACAAGGTATATCTATCTCTGTGTATTTACAAATACACATATATATATATATATATATATATATATATATATATATATATATCTGTGTGTGTGTGTGTGTGTATAAAGACATGCATCTTAGTCTCTTCTCATATATCTGCATAACACATATACATATCATACACACACACACACACACACACACACACACACACACACACACACCTACATTTATATATATACAACCACGTTATATACATAAACATGTGTGTGGATGTCTGTATTGTCCTACATACCCTAATAATGGTGAGTAAAACTGCACTATCACACATCTATAATGTTGCTCAAATGATCCAAAGTAAGGGCACAACAGTACATAATGCACTTGCCTACAGACCCCTGTGCCACACATACAGCAACAGGTGAGCAGGTGGTGTAATGTATAATGTTGGCTACGCACGCATGGACAGGGCATATTGTTCCTGCCCACATGCTTGCCCATCCAAGTGTAAACAGCCAGATATGGCCATACTGGTAATGGTAGATACATAGCTAGAATGAATAACAGTTATCTGACTGCTAGGGTACTAGATGCAGGTAACAGTACAAAGCAATATCACTCTGCAAGCCAAAGATGCTGTTCAACACAAGCTTAGTTTGAGTAATTCACAAGTGGTTTGCTGGCAATCACATATAAAACAGATGTCAGCTGTGGTGTGTGCAATAAGTAATGTGATCTATAGTGTCTAATACTAGACAGGTAGGGATTCAAATCTCACTCCACGACCCTTGGTGTGTGTGTGTGTGTGTGTGTGTGTGTGTGTGTGTGTGTGTGGGTATCCCCCTCCAAAACAAGTAAGAATCCCTCATTGGCTATCAAACTGCAATGTTATGGACTTGTTGGCCCTGTATGTTGCTGCTGGCTATCAAACTGGCCTATTCTATAAGGACTGATGATGTTATCTACCTTAAGACTACCAGCTGCCCTCATAATACCAGACTTAAGCTGTGTTGTGTGCAATAAGTGCTGTGGTTTATAGTGTGTAAAACTAGATAGTTAGGGGGTTTTAATCTCACTCCAGGACACTTGCTGTGTGTGTATGTCTGTATTGTGCAAATATGATCACCTCAGTAACATAGGAAGAGGTAGGGTTTTGCAGTATTGTATTTGTAGAAGGTGATGTGGGCCTCCAAATGCCTGACCACAACTAGGCCTGCTGATGAAATCAAGCATAGCATGTCCTAAAGAGACAGGAAAAGCAGACATGAGGTGTGTTGCATGCATCATGTACTGTGATCTGTAGTGTGCACCATTAGATAGGTAAGTGTTCTAAGCTACATACAGCCAACTTGCAGTATGTGTGTGCTATGTCCTGTAAACAGTAATTGGAAGTGGTGCTCTCCTCAATGTAGCCTGGTTTGTGTGGGTGGCTTTTAGAGCATTTTACATCAGCTCATGGAACCATAGGATGTTTGAACTTCCCTAGCATAATGGCCATACATCCCTCACAATCCAACAAATCGTTATAACCTTATGTACATGATCAGCACATATTTCCCCAGTCCAACAGGAACACAGGAAAAAGCCCTGTGGTGAAATGATGGTCACCCAGCCAGTCATACAGATGGCATGTGATGATGTGCACTGAGGTGCTCTGTTTGCCATTAGGCAGGGTTCTGCTTCAAAGGTGTGTTAAAGTCTGCTAGACAGATATCTCCCACCAGCATGTATTATTAATGTCACATACTACATTAATGTCCTTAGAGTGATTAATCCATGTATCATGCTACCTACAGATATGCAGGGTCAAACATTGGTCCATATGCAAGGTAGGGATCACCTATGTATAGTCTGTATGCCAAAGTCTACAATGACATTGATTTCAGATGATCCCCATTGAACAGATACTGAAGACATGAAGTTCCCTTGTGAGGGACCATACTATTGTGTGCAATTGTCAGTAGTGCTTGGGAAGGTACATTACCAAATGGCCATTGCACTCACATATTGACATGCTGAGGGAAGAGTAAGTGGAGGTTATGTGTATGTCAATTACGGATGACTGTGCCCTCAGTTATGAAATATGATTTCCATCATATCACTGGGGAGACATGGTGATCTCATTCACATTAGGTGTAAACATGTGCAACCAAGCCTGTGTGCCCAGCTGTATCACCCCTGAGTATGTACATCACATGTTGCAACTGATGTGCTACTTAACAGGTACATAGGTGTTATTGATGAAAATTATACTATATATATATATATATATATATATATATATATATATATATATATATATATATATATATATATATATTTACATGGAGTTTATGGCCATTAGTATGTCAACAGGCATTTGTTCATCAATCCTCTCTTGTAGAATATAGACATAACTCACATTATCACAGTTTGCAGATATCAGCCAGCATTGTTAGCCAAAAACATTCAGTATTCACTTGTAGTACAGTTAAATGGAGTCCAAGCAGTAGAGGACCCAGGACTGAGCCCTGCTGAGCACTGCTGCTTACAGATCCACTATTGGAGGCAGATGTACCTATCATCAATGGGCCACTTTGTGATCCCTACAATGATATTATCATGGATGCCTAAGTGGGTGTTTTTGTAAATGATGCCTGAGGGGGGATATAGTCAGATGGCTTGGATAAGTCCAGGGGGTTGAATGCCCTATGTCCCCTCACCCAGGTCCTTAGTGATGGTATCAGAAATGTCCACCACATTTAACAGTCACGATCTCACTATCAGACATATAAACTATGTACAATCAACTTTGTGTAGATCACATATATGTGTGCTGATCAGATCCATGATGATTGGCCCTGCAAATATGCAGATACTGACACTCAGGCAAAGCTGTCTATAGTTCTAGCGGTGAGTAGATGCACCACCTCTGTGCATGAGTATAACAGTTGCTGTTCTCCAGTCTGTTGGGGTGCAGCCAGTGGTTTCAGCATGATTGCAAGGTGTTCCCAGTGGTGTTAGTAATCCTCATCAGATCCCATGTAGAATGCAGCCTGGGATGTTAGCATGTCCAATAGATGCTGTGTATCCCCTCATAGAGATGCCAGATATGACATGTTCTGTAGATATTGGAGGTATGGGACAGGTTGTATGAATGTCATGTTGCACATGTGGTGGGGACAGGGGAGTGAAGTTGATGCAGAACCTGTGAGACTACAGGTTACCCATGAGGACTGACCCATTCTATATGGCATTATTATGTATGAGTTCACCGACAATCTGGGCCTGTCCTTTGAGGTTACACAAGTAACTATACTGTGCAGTGTGGTTCTCTTTTGTGTGGGTGACTAATTTTGTCACTTACCATTTCTACACGATGTCACAACAACACTATGTGGCTGTTTTAGCTGAGGAGGTTGTGCCTCCTTTTTAGGGGGGCACTCTCACCACAACTGTCACACAGCAGTGTCCACCTCTTATTGTATAGCCTGCTAATGGCAGTTGTCCACCAGGCAGGTTTGTTGTGCCTTGAGGAGTCTGTGTTCCTCCTATCAAATACAGTTGAGTCCATGCACTTGTACCGCTGCTTGCATAATGCATGGGTGTAGAGCTGTGCATACTTGCCTGCCCCGTCTGAGGGGGGAATGCAGTCAAGCTATGTAAACCATCCCAAAAGAGGAAGTAAATTGTTTTTCTTAACTATATTCTGTATTGTCTGCAAGGGGGTGTTATTTCTGATACTGATCTTGGTCAGATCCCATCAGGGAGGACCTCACATTGGAGTGCTCCAATGGTCACTCATACTGGTAAAAACAAGATGCATTACATTGGTTTCCCTTGTGGGGATGTCACAGCACTGTGGCAGGGCATTGTAGCTAAGTATGTGGACTAATATGTGGGCAAGTGAGCTGTAGCATGACTAAAACACAGTTGCTGGTCACTTAATGCCACCCAAACCATGGTGTAATGATATATCTTGATAGACACACATACATTCAAATATGCACAACAATTGTCTGGATTCATGGAGCTGCTCCTGTAGCTGGAAATTGCTTATTTGCCCTTCCAATGGTGAACAGCACCTGCAGTGTCTCTGGGAAATCACAATGTTTCAATAAATCTGGATGTGTAGCTATCGTTAATGAGTATGTATACACCACCTGAATTATCTTGCACACTGTCATTTTGAGGTTTAAAAATGTGGAAGGATGTGTAGTCTGATATGGCTGTGGTGCTATCCACAGCCTTGAACCAGATATGCTTGATGTCTGCATATTCCAAGGTGTGGACACCTTCCACAAGGTGGGTTTAAGTGTTGCCATTCCCAGAGTGTAGCAGCATAACCATGATGTTATATAAAGATATGGTGTTCTCATTACAAAGTTTTCCCTCCAGATGGTGCATATAAGATGCATTGTGGGGGTGTCAGCAGCCCTAGCAGTTACACCAAATCTCAGGGGTGAGAGATGAAGACCATCACTGGTGAAGCATTAATGTCTGTTGAGCAAGGCACCCCAGGCACGCAAGTAGTAGATACCCTTACAAGGACACCCAATGCTAAGGCAATTATTGACTTCCATCAATATCTGTGTGTAGCCATCATCCTAGGTGAAAGTCAACTGCAGCTTAAAGGTACGTGCCTACCCACGAGAGACACAGAGTGGCTAAGCTCATTCCTGTGTCTGCATACAGTCTAGTGACATATATCCCTAGTCATGCACCTACAGGAACTATAATGTCAACATAATGTTAAATTATATTCCTTGACTTGTGATAATGTGTGGTATGGCGTATGTTGTCAAAACACAGACAGCTAACTGTGATCTTTCCCATATGTAGCCTGTTGGCACAGACATCAATGTGTCTCACAATATAATCACCTATGATTAAAAGGTGTGATTTTGTGATTTTCCTCAAGTGTTTGACCAGTGAGAGAGTGGTACATGCAGTATTATGTGTACTGTGCTCTCCAGAGGCAGGATTTTATGAGGTGCTAGCTGTTTGGGAACATGTCTGATGAGGAGCTACAGATGTGCAGGTGTGTGTGATATGGATGTAGTTGGTGCAGGATGTAAGCTATGCATGTTAGCAAAATTCTCATTGACATATGCAATGACTGCTGTTGGAGACACCATGGCACCAACATTTGAAATGCAGTCACATCTGTCACACATTGTGTTTGTGTGTAATAGGAATATAGTGGTGGGGACACTTTCCATATCTCATCAGCAGGTCCTGCAAAGTTAGGGTCATGGTGCCACATCTCTGAGGTTCACAGTCTGATATACAGTATTTGTAGGCACTCCTTGCAGTGAAGATGTGGATGCTCATGCATCCATAGAGGACTTGTTTAACTTTGCTGACATTACATTGGCCTCGCGAGTGTACGATGCCTGGCATGCAACCAGATAACACACTTCTTGTTGAACGACATGATGTGGGAACACAGACATGTGTTTTTGGGTACATAAATGTACAGTATGACATGTCTAGGACATGTGGCAGGTGGACACACATTGGGCAAAGATGGCCAGTCTGCTGCAGTAGGCCTCATAGCCATGTCATGCAGATATCCACCAATAATCTGTTGAAGGGCAGGATGCATGACTTGCTGTACAGTTGTTACCTATGATGGATCATGGCTACTGTGCTGTTTGTTTCAGAAAACCTTGACATCTATGTCACTGGACATTGCACCTTATATTGTGACACTGCAGCTGTGCTCCTAATCACCATCTTGTCAGTTTCCTAGAGACATACCAGCAGCTCTGAAACAGAAGGTATAATACATGCAAAAGCCAACTGTGTACCCAGGTTGCTAATCAAGGCATCTACTGGAGAATGGTATGTGGAGCCTACAGACCCTTTCATGATGTGGGACACTTATGTGGATGAACATGCAGCCTGTGTCCTGCTTCTCATTATGAGCATCATAGTAATGTTTTGTGTGTGATGACAGAAGATGTATTAGAGCATGGTATCCTATGTGAGAGTGTTTTTGGTGAGACCAGAATAAGTAGTTGCCAGGCACTGGCAATTCTGTGGACTCCCCTGCTTTCCACAGTCTTTACAAGGTAATTGTGTCCTTCCAGTGCACACTGCTTGAGTAGTGTCCAACTGCAGAATATCTTTGCAAAACCCCCACCTTACCTTCATAGGGTATACATACTACACATCCCAAGCATGTGCATCTGTGCTCTGTACCGACACCTTGGATGACCCCCTTCTTGTAACATGATGGAAGTAACTGCAATACTTACTTGCACAAAGGACAACTAGAATGCAGTGCCAAGCAGTGTCCCCAGACCTATGAGCCATCTGATATGAAACTCTATGACAGGAGTTAGCATGGATATGAGCAGTAACAGTTTAGTACAACTGCTGACACTGGACCACACATCATTTGTTTTGCTCAAGGGCACATCACACCCACCTACCCTAACAGGTGGACCTAAGTGAATGTCAAACTATGCAATAGATGAGGGGAATATGACCCACTCCACCTACCATGACCTGACAAGTTATTTAACAATATTAGGCCAGCAGGCCTTGCTGAAAACTGTGTAGGTTATTTACAGAGTGGTATGTCAGCTGGTGGATAGGCAAGTGTCTGATAGTCATATTCTGGGAAGATAGCATTGGGAGACTTATGCTACAATGACACTAATCAAAAGTGGATTTTGCCAGACATCATTAATGGAGTACTCCTTCTAGCCATTCTTTTCTCTGCAGTTACGGCCACTGTCAGTGACCTCTGACTGACTACATTAGCAGGTGATTGCATATTATGAGCTGTCACTGAATTCCACACAGAGCCAACAGTTATCCAGGATGGCCTGAAATACACATTTGATTCTTGTCAGAGCCACTGATAAATAGTATGTGAAAGTGAGTGCATAATTCTATCCTTTGGAAGTCATCCACCCATGGAAAATATGGTAGTGTCCATACACTGCACGGAGTTGAGCCATTACTCATGGAGTTATGGACAGTGAGATCAATGTAGCCTTTGACTTACACTGGCTGGTAAGATGTAGGTATCCATTCAATTCTGTACAACCTATACAGAAAGGTATGGCATGTAAATCCCAGACTGTCATTGTTATACTGACATTGGCACTGTTCACACCAATTATTGAGTGAAACAGCACCTTTGCTATGTCAACACACAGGCATATCTTACAACTGTAGCAGCCACACAAGTTACATGGTAAACCAATGCACATTGTAGATAACATGTCCTATGCAGTTCGTGTCAAGACTGTACATGTGAAGACTGTGTCCTATGAGCTTTGGAGGGGATGTGTTTGGTTGCCATACATGGAGTTGTCTGATCCCACTGTGCACCTCCCATGTATCCAAGACAGGACTGACACATGTCTTGCCTGTTCTACACACCTACACCATCACTGTGGTATAAATAGTACTTGCTGGAGAGACAGGTATGTAACACAGACACTACACCCTATATGTAACAGGTCCCCCCATGCATGTGAAGCACACATCTGCTGTAACACACATCATGTGCAAGTTATACAATAGGATGCAGAATAAGACATTCATAACTGGTGTAGGACAAATGTCTGTAATGGACACAGGAAATATGTAGATAGGTCATCTCCATCACCACAGGTTGTAGATGTGTTAGCTCTTGAAACCCTTGTGACACTTATCAAGGGTATCAGATCTCTTAATAGATTAGGCATGCATGAGTAGGCTGGATGACACCATTGTCCTTGTTAGCCTGTTATACACATCTGAACCTATGGAGCCATGCACCTATAGTTTTGAATCTTGCTGATGACATATTTATTCTGTGCTGGCATTCCATCTTATGCTGTGACATCTATGGATTTATTGCAGCTGTGTATCCATAGATGTCCCCTACAAACTCCTGAAACTGAAACATAGGTCCCTGACAGACCTTTCATTGTACAAGTATACAGTCATTACAACATCATACAACATAAGGTACACAAAAGTATATGGCTTACTCATTACAAATGTCATCATACAGTCTCTGTCAGTGACCAGTACAAGTTGCATGACAAAGAAACACTGCATTACACATTTAGATATTAATTTATATAGTCACCCTATGCATCAGATGCATAGCTTCATTTCCCTGGATCGATGATGAGGATGACAGGGATGTGGTATAGGTATGATCACTTGCACAGGGTGTTGTGTGGGGTGCAGGAGGCCTAGGCTGACTCAATAGGGTGAAAGCATGTGTGTGAGTCAGGATGGTAATCAGGTAAGATGGACCATGGAAATGTACCATGCGTGTCTGTAGGTGACCTGAATTTGACAGTGGTGTGTGAGTGTGTGTGTGAACACAGTCAAGTGCATTGCTAGCCTTACATGTGTGTATCTTGGACAGCTGTGAACCATGCATGGTACAGCTGGCAGCTCACTGTCTCCACTCCCAAACATGGGAACTGGCTCTGCCAGGATTTGCACTGGCAACTCCATGCCCAAGGTCTGAAGCGGTGCTAGTCCATGACAGTGACAGCTGTCTGCTGGGTCTGTGTTCTCATCGGGAATGCCCAGGACCATGAGCCCATGGCCTGGGATGTCTTTGTGTAAATAGCACACTCCCTGGTGGAGTGCTGGATGTACTGCCACTATGGGAGCATGATTGTGCATGGCCATGAGGACACTCAGCAAATGGGTTTTCTGACCTATGCCCATGAGTCTGATGCTCAACTCCAACCAGACATTCCAACACAGACAATGTGCATTCCAAGACAGATATTCTGTGATCTGTTTCAGACCACCTTCTTTCCACTGCTCCAAGGGAACAAAATCACTGCTCCAAAAAATAAATAAATAAATAAACAAACTGGGGGACTTAGCCCCCCACATCCCCTACTTAAATATGCCAACTCCAAGACTGCACCACAGTGGAGGAAACAGGAAAGTCCCAGCAATGGCCCAGAGATATTTTTCCCTGGGAAAAACATCTCTGTTCTGGCCTTTCGACATTCTGTGTTTTCAGTTATCAGAGGTCAATGTAAAAGCGTTCACTCTTTCCAACGTTCAATGTCCTCATATAGACCCGAAATAATTACATATGTCTGGGGAATGCCCATCCCTGGCTTCTTGGACCCAGGTGTCCAATGTTCCCCTCTTTCTACACTTCAGGTCACATGCTCACCAGTACAGGGGATAGCAGTAGCACTGTTAAGATCCCTGGCCAATCAATCCTAGGCCTCAATCTTGCACTCGCTGAGCCCTTATAACCATCCTACAACAGCCTAGATTCATAATTGCATAGTAGGAGCCCAACAAAAACCCTAGACTCCAGCACAGCCCATCGCTGCACCTGAAAGTGTGCACCCTCCCAACACCACCTGGCATAAGTGAATGCTACAGAATTCCCACCTATTGCCCTTAATACAGGCTGTTTTCCTGCCATTACACATCATACTGCAACATTCAAAAAAGCACCGTGCTGCTTAGTGTTGCACAAACCTGCCTAGCAGTGCATAAACTCACACAACCATATTTTACTGAAGTTTAGCAATATGCAAACAGGAATATCAGCTGAACATATTTAAGCAGTGCTTAGCACATGCAGCTTTTTCAAATGTAACAATTTTGTTTTTAAAGTACACAAAAAAATTCATTTACATTGTAAAAATGGTATGAGTGCTAGGGACTCAAATACAGGACCTACTAAGCTTTAGGCTGTGATTCTACTCATTTAACTACTTGGATAATATGCATACTAGTATACCTTCACATATACTACTAAGGCTGCTGTTAACACTGCTAAGAGCTGCCCCACCCCATGCAAATGGTCTGAACAGAACCATACATGAATAATTAATTACATCTGGTTTCTATTTTGAGATATCTGACAGGTGTCAGTAGTGTATTTGTAAGAACGGCTTGTCTCTGCTGTGCTCTGTGCCATGCCATGCAAACAGACATTAAAAATAAAAAAAATGAGGTCCATGATAATATGTTCCATGGCCTTGCAGATCAGGCTAGTTAGGCTGATGGGTTTATAATTTCCTGGATTGGTGGATGCTCCACCTTTGTGTAAAGGGATGACAGTGGCTGTCTTTACTTTTGCTTGACTGAATTATTTATATATTTGCTGGCATTGTTATCTTACCTGTGCTGAATTTTTTTTTCCAGCCCTATTGCTGTTGTGTTCTTAAAGTTGGCAAAACTGGTCAAACAGCTTTTGTGTTATCTGATTGCTTCAAGGCTTGCTAGTATAAAAGTATTCCCTTTTTGTAAATTCCTGCATATCATTGCTAGAATCACCTTGTATTCTGATTGAGAGAGCTTCTCAATCTCAGAAACATGGCCTCAAGCTGAATACCAAAAAATGCGTCATTATTCCCTTTAGGGAGAGTGGTGTTCCCACAAATTGTCACATTAATAACAACATCCTAAGCACGCAATCAGTTGTGAGGGATTTGGGCACCCAGGCTGATAGCAACCTGACTTTTGACCACCATGTTGTTTCGGTTGTACAGAAAGCCTTCTACATGGCTCACCTCATACATAAGGGTATCTCATCCAGGGACAAAGAGGTCATAACATCCCTGTATTCTTCCCTTATAAGGCCCATTATTGAGTACAATGCCCCTTTCTGCATGTAGCTCTCAAAGCACAGGTATCAGCTGGAGACACCACAGAGGTTCCTCACAAGGAGAATCCAGGACTTCAAACATCTACCATACACAGGTAGCCTAAAAGCGCTATCCCGCTACTCAGTTTCATACAGACTCCTCAGAGGTGATCTCTGTCTGGCATACAAGGCAATCATGGACCCCACCTTGATGGGACTGCTGCATACCTGCAAGTCAAGCTCCACTGGGGTAGCCCACATGCACGGCCTCAACCTGGTCTGTGACATCAACAAGACTTGTTGGCGGGACAGATCTGTGTCCCAGAGACTCCCCCATCTATGGAATAGACTCCCTCTCCACATCAAGCAGAGTACCTCTTTACCCCTTTTTAAGTGTAAACTGGATAACTGAATGGGAAACAGAAAATATACCTCTGGGATTCCACCCATGTCCCTGCTGGACAGGGGCATTGGGTGCTGATTTGTCTAAACATGGGCTAAACTCTTGACTTGGCTTATAAGGGTCTCAGGGCCAATAGCCTAGTAACCTCCTATGATCCTATGATCCTATAAAAAACTTACTAATTAATTACATCTGGTTTCTATTTTTAGATGTCTAGCAGGTGTCAGCTGTATATATCTTAGTGCAGCTTGGCACTGCTGCGTGCCGCGTCACACCACACAGACATTAAAAAAAATTAAGAAAATTAAAACACAACATATTAATGCACAGCACATGTCAATAGTATCAGGGTACATTACAAGGAGTCTTACCCTGTACATAACATCTGACCAGGAATTCCCTGGACAATCCACAACCATGGGATAGCCTGTATACTTCTGCTTTATAGATTCAATATCTCTGTTGCTATGCTCTCCCTCAGCAGCACACCATGATTAATATGCATGGTGTGCTGCCGAGGGGGAACCATGGTCGTGTACAAGGGTACATTTCATGTTGGCTCTACAGGGAGTCTGCACAGATATTATTGAATCCTGGGGATAGTTTTTCATTTGTCAAAATATTTTGCTAGCCTAATTTGTTTGGATTTTTTTTATCTGTTTCCATCTGTCCTGGTAAATCTAAGTGAAGCATTACATTTCAAGACAGGTCTATATAAAGAATTGGTCTGTTTTTATATTTATTTATTTATTTGTTTGTTTATTTTTGCATGTCATATCAATGACATACTTCAAAATTCTAATTCTAAACTGTTTCAATGTTTTTCACAAATAAAATGTGGAATAATTACAGATTACTAGAAGTATAATTCATTCACTTTGACATGCAATGAGGCTGCAAATATCATTAAACCTTGGATGTACTTGCAGTATAGAAAGGCTGAATTTTGTTGACCATTTGACCAGCAGAGCAATGGCCACATGATAAGTACTCCCTAAGAACTTCTCCTTCCAAATTAGTCTGGTAGAAGTAGATGTGGACTCACCCACTTTTTTGTTTTGCTTAAGACATTGCCCAATTATTTTGTTGTTCTATATGTATATTTACACCTGGGCATCAGTACATTCAATAGGTCCTCTTCTACCATCAATACATCACAATACTTGTGTATAACAGATTAGAATATTTTACAGATGAATCCAAAAATAATAATCAAAGACAATTTTGATACAGAATGAAGCAGTTTACTGGAGTACTAGACAAGCTCTGTTTGGGATTTGTTGTTAGATCTTTCCATAGCCATTCTAATAAATGAAGTTTGGAACAAACTAAGTTGTCCCGGGACATCTTCATGGGGGGGGGGGTAGGTTAATATTTAGGGGATTTAAGTGGGTTGGGGAGGTGAAAGGTTTAAGAGGAGGCAGGGATGGTTGGGAGGAAATAAGATAATGAGGGGGAGGGGCTTAAGAGGCTTAGCCTAGTGTAGTTGGGTTAAGCAATCACATTTGGCATGAACTTGCTAGATGACAGGTTTACGTCCGAGATGACCTAGGGTACTGGTAAGGTAGTCCTTGGTTTGGTGGTTGTGGGCAGGCAGGGGAAGTGAGCGATGGCTATATAGCTCAATTTATTTATTTATTTATTTTTTTAAGGGGGCCTTGCAGTGGCAGTTTGTTTCTGGGGTTTGAACTTTCCTTTGGCGTGGTGTTTTGGTGTGGTGGTGTTGACTGACCAGAGAACGCATGCTGCCCCTTTTGCTTCATCAGAAGATACTGTAGGAGCGAGCCAAGGTAAAACCATTAGTTGGGTGTAGTGCAAAAGGGGGGAGGATGTAGTGGTTGTTTGTGCTTGTCTGGGACAAATGTAGTGTACGTTACCAGGTTAAATTATTGGCATTATCAGTTATCTCTGACTGCGATATAACACGTATTACACTTCTGATTATATCTATTATTTTTAGAATTCATAAGAGAGTCAACACAGTGGCATCTGCTCCATTGCTCCATCCTTAACTATCACAACTGCTTCACTTCTGATTACTGTTGTTACTTATTAAACTTCTGACGTTTGTGTTAAATTTGTGTTATGTTTGGTCATATGCTTGCTTTCTACTGCATTCCTAGCTTCCATCATATGGCCAACTCAAAGCATCTGATGTGTCATTGAACAAGATAGAACCATGGCCTGCTGCTCATCTGATTACTCCTATTTTCTTTTACTTCTGGCTATTGCTGTTGCTTTTGTTACTTTGACTTCCCGGGCTTGGAGACTATGTGGCAAAATGGCGGTTTGCCGATAATTGCTGGTACACAGAGTACAGTCATTTTCTGGTGGTCGGGTGGCACACGGAGAGTGCTGCATCGTTATTTATTTATTTATTATTTATTTTGTTAATTTCTTCTTCCTCCACTGGTCAGTGCTGGTGTTGAGTGATCATGTGTAGGAATTTTGTGCAGTCCTGGCTATGTCCAGCTCTCCGGGGCTGTCACAATGGTTGCAGGTTTTCGTGGGTTTTTCACAGGGATACTTGCCATTCTGGGGTCATGCGTGACATTCCTGTGGGTGCTCTTGGATTGCTATGGTGTATGGGTGAGATGCACTTAAGATGGATGTCAGGTGACAAGTAGTTCTGAATGACTGTACATAAAATGGAATCAATTATACACAGAGCACTACATGTTTTCTAAAACAAAGGAAATGAAGTATGATCACTTCTTGGGCACCTATTTTATAGTTTTAAGGCCATAGGGAAGAAGAAGCAGTTGTTTGGAACACTGATCTGTGAGAATGTCAGGATATGCAAAACTGCATCCCTCCTACAGCATTAACCTTGTACATTATTAAACAAGGAGCTGGACATGCTTTTTTATTTAAGTGTATTTATTAACAGTACTCCTTCTGCAGCTTGTATGAAAGACAAGGAGAATCTGACTGCGAATGGAGCAGGAGTCGGAGTTTTGCTGTATATGTGCACTTGTGAAGAAGCAGAGCAGGCCTTTCAACCGTATAGATTTAGCAGATTGTCCAGAGTTTGTCTCATAATTGGCAGCAGTATGCCGATTGGTCAGTAACTGAGTTGTTTCCTCGTTGCATTATTGTTGTTTATTTAACTTATTTATTCTATTTTAGTTAGTTATTTCTTTCATTTTTACCAAATGTGTGTGGTTAGAAATGAGACTGGGAGCGTATCTGCTTCTGAGGTATTTTCCGCTAGGGAAGCTATGAGCGGCTTTTTGCTGCCGCAAATGAGTTAAAATGGTGGCTCCGACTGCATGAGTGGTGTTGGGGTGGCCACTGGTGGAGAGTGGCAGTAATGTCAGTAACTCAGAGGAATCAAGCTCATCCTTGATGCTAAAAGGTTCAAAGGTTGTGAGTTCTATCATCACACCAGGTAACTGGATTTATCTACAAGTAGGGGCAACATGGCATAACATAAGTGGTGCTGCACTCTGGATGAGATGTTCTTTTGAAGAAAGATTTATTTTATTTGTAGTGTGCTAACCAGATAAACGAGCTTGTCTACTGAGTCAGAAATCAGGTCTGTTGTTGGCAGATAAGGGAAGACGATCTGTGGTAACGTTGTTTGTTTATGTCTAAATTGCAGTGTGCTTGTTGTTGCCAGGCTGAGGATAATGGCAAAGGCTGCACAGTCAAAATACAGTAATAGTGGGCATGTTGGTTCAAGTGATGCATTTGCATTTTGGATTGTTTTATTTTATGAGTTTTGGGTATGGTTGCATGAATTTGCGGGCTCTGGGCAGGTTGGTGTGTCCATTGCCATGCATGCGTGTCATGACCAGCAGATCCTTTGGCTGTGCTATGTCCACAATGTGTGGAACAGAAATCTGAACATGAAAGGATAGGCATAAAAAAAAAAAAAAAAAAAAGTAAATGAGGTTTGTCTTCCTGATTGCAGGTAGAATGTGAACTGGATGTTAATTCATAATAAGATTCCAAGAAAGTCATCCTCAAATACAAGTGGGGTTAGAAAGGTTCTGCAATAGACATCTTGGCTTATACAGGGCTCTAACTAATGTGGTCTGGAAACGCAAGGTTACCCAGGTTGTGGATATTGATAGGTCCTTTCATGTGTGGAGTTTAGTTTTAACATGCTTGACTGGTAGTTAAATTTATCTGGGGTACTTGATAGGGTCATTGGATGCATAGCCTCAGCTATGGATTATTTGTCATAAATGAGAGTGGCGGTGGTATATTTCTTCCAGGGTGGCAGAATAGGTTGTCCTGGAAGATGTCTTGGACTGTGTGATGTATTTTGGATGTTTTGCATGTCTTTTTCTTTCTTGCAGATGGGGTCTTGGAACGCTGCGGCTGTAATTTGGAATAGGTGGGTATAAGGTAGAACCTGCTTGTTACTATTAAGAGGGTTTTATTTTGTCCTTTGCTTTGTAGATGGTGGTGTGCAGAGTTCCAGTTGTGGCAATACAGTGAATTCACAGATGATGGAAGCAGTGGCGAGTGTGAGGAGGTTAAACAAGGGGAACACAAGTGGGCAACAGTTACTGATGGAAGTAAGTGGATTTTAGAGTTGTTGAGTTTAGGTAGAGGATTTTACTCTGCTAGTCAGAGAAGGACAGGCATGTTGAGTTTTTATATCAGGGTTAATGGGTTGTACAATTTGTCTATTAATTGTTAGTATGTTAGATTAACATTGAAAGTTGTTCCTGTTGTGGGCATTTGCATTCAATAGCAAAAGGGAGCATAGTCATTGGCCATAGGTAAAGGTTTGATGGGGTGGCAGGTGTCCTGGTCAGTGCCTCCATATTAAGTAATCATGGTATGTGTGCACATATAATTTATCATTGTTTCTTTCTTTGCAGATTGCTGGAGTACAAAAAGCATCATGCGGTGGCTTGAAAAAGAGATTTGAAAGGTGATGTTTTGATAGGATGGATGTTCTTGCCACTTGAACGGGGCACAAGGAGAGTCTGAGTAAGCATCTTAGTAAGGCATGTTTGAGCTCAGTCTTTAATTACTGCGAGCTGATTATTGCATTGGTATAGGGGTCAGGTAAGGAAGACTTAAGTAAAGGGGGGGTAAAAAGGGGAAAAACTGTCAGGGATGGTTTTGGGGAGTTTGGGGATCCCACGGGACACGTAGGGTCACAATGTTCATAGGAGCACAGGAACTTATTAGACTACAGCTCTATGGCTTTTGCAAGCCAGTGAAGTTCAATCCTTGCTTTTTTGGGACATTGGGTGGTTATATTCATTCATCCAGTTGTTCAAACCATATGTGGGGGAAGGGCTAAGGAGGTGTTTGACATGATGCTAAAGTTTATTTTAACGAGGGGCATCTTTGAGTGACAAAGTTAACTCTTGAGTAGGTAGGGTTTTACAGAATAGTACAAGGAGAATTTCACTTGGGGTTTGGGTGAATTTTGTACATAAGGTTTTAGGAAGCATGGTAGTTAGGTGGCTGTGTTGGGGTAGTTTTAGAAACTGGGTGTGTTGTTACATGGGAGTTAAAAGGTATAAGGAATCCTGGTTGCAGTATAAGGCAGCGGAAGGATACTAGTGGTATAGGTAACATAAGGAAAGAGCTTTTTAGGGGAAAGGCTAGGGACAAACAAGGGTTTAAATATGGTTTGATAATGAGTGAATTGGGGGGGGTTTATGGCGTGGCACGTAGAGTATTTTATTGGTGAGCATAGGTGAGTTTTCAGGAGCTAGGTCAAGGGGTGCTGGATTTCTGCCATCTAAGGTTGGGACATTAAAGTTTGGGAGTTAGACTATTCCGTATGGTAATGTAGTTGTGGCACATATAGGACTGGGTAGTGGGGGGGCTAAGGTGATATGCTATGGTTAGCACTTGGATGTGAGACTTGCTGCTAGTTGCTTGACTCGGTGCCGTCTTGAGTTCATGAGGTTATAGTTTGTGGTTTTGTGGTGGTTATAGGCTGTCAATACATTCAGGTTGAGCCATGATTTTGGCTTTGAAGGCAGTGGACTAAAAGGGTATGTGTTCTTTGGTGTGTATGGTGCGGTATTACAATAGGGTCATGGTAATCCTACTTTATTTTGTTTCATTAGGGCATGTTTCAGTGATGGCATGGCAAAGGAGTTTATGATGGGATTTTAAGGTGCTTTACTGATGAGGGGTACACCAAATGATGTTTGGCTTGACTCTTCCCTTTATTGGAAGTGGATTGAACAATTTTGGGTAGAAGGGAGGGGGAACAGCCTGGTCAGGCTGGTTGGCAGAGAAGAGGGATAGGCTTGCCCTCTTCTGTTCCCCCTCTGATGTCTGGTGGTTCATTTCAAGGATCTGGGGAAAGGAAATGAGTACTTGGAGGAAGCTTGCTGAATAGTTAAGCAAGCTGAGGTAAGGATGGTGCTTATTTGGTGGAAGGTAACTCAATGGATGATGCATGAAGTGAGTTGAGACGCTGCTTCATAAGTAAAGTAAGCGAGCAGAGGTATGGACCCTGCTTGTTGGGCAAGGTGAGTAGGTACGCTGCCCTGATTAACATTACAATGAATGATGTATGAAGTGAGATGGGACGCTGCTTCATAAGTAAAGGACGCTGCTTACTGGGGCAGGGTGACTAGGTACGCTGCCCTGATTAACATTACAAGGATGTTATGCTGTATTTAGAGTCAATCATATCATGAATAGTTGTAATAAAGTTGGTGAGCAAAGCTATGTTATGGAAATTTAATAAAGGTCGTCAAATGTCATTTGGTGTGAAGTGTGTTATTTAAGGAGACCAGGACAAATGAAGTTTGGAACAAACTAAGTTGTCTCGGGACATCTTCATGGGGGGGGGTTAATATTAAGGGGATTTAAGTGGGTTGGGGAGGTGAAAGGGTTAAGTGTAGGCAGGGATGGTTGGGAGGAAATAAGATAATGAGAGGGAGGGTCTTAAGAGGCTTAGCCTAGTGTAGTTGGGTTAAGCAATCACATTTGGCATGAACTTGCTACCCACCCACCCTCCCTCTTTTTGTTGATGGGTAGTAGGGTTATCAGTAGGGGTAGGTGGAGAAGAGGGATAGGCTTGCCCTCTTCTGTTCCCCCTCTGATGTCTGGAGGTTCATTTCAAGGATATGGGGAAAGGAAATGAGTAGTCGGAGGAAGCTTTCTCAATAGTTAAGCAAGCTGAGGTAAGGATGGTGCTTATTTGGTGGAAGGTAACTCAATGGATGGTGTATGAAGTGAGTTGGGACACTGCTTCATAAGTAAAGTAAGCGAGCAGAGGTATGGACCCTGCTTGTTGGGCAGAGTGAGTAGGTACGCTGCCCTGATTAACATTACAATGAATGGTGTATGAAGTGAGATGGGATGCTGCTTCATAAGTAAAGTAAGTGAGTAGAGATATGGATGCTGCTTACTGGGGCAGGATGAGTAGTACCTACTGCCCTGATTAACATTAAAATGAATGGTGTATGAAGTGAGATGGGACGCTGCTTCATAAGTAAAGGACGCTGCTTACTGGGGCAGGGTGAGTAGGCACGCTGCCCTGATTAACATTACAAGGATGTTATGCTGTATTTAGAGTCAATTATATCATCAATAGTTGTAATAAAGGTGGTGTGCAAAGCTATGTTATGGAAATTTAATAAAGGTCGTCAAATTTCATTTGGTGTGATGTGTGTTGTTGAAGGGGACCGGGACAACTTTTTGTTTATGATCCCATATTCCCTTTGCATAAAAATGTTAGTCTGATCATTACAAATATATGTATATATATATATATATATATATATATATATATATATATATATATATATATTATTTTTTTTTCCCCAAAATTCTCTTTAACCTAAGGAATTGTGATAACTAAATATTATCAATAACATAAGAGGGATGCATACTAGTAGCTTCTAGCAAACATTTTTTATGAAAAGGTTTTCCAAATCATGTGGTTAGTACAGTGCTATCCATATTAATACTGCAACATCCAGAAAAGAAATGATGGTGGGTTGACATTCTAAACTGAATTCTATGTCCCATTTGTTTTCATTTAAGTCTTCTACAAATTTCCATAGATCATTTCTGTTTGAGTTCGACAACAGACAACAATCATCTACAAATCTATGTCATATGTCCAAGGAGTAGATACAGATGACAGGGTTGGAATCATGAAAAGCTTCTCATCTAAATATGCCAATAAAAGACCAACTTAAATTGTACATCAACAGCTGTGCCATTGAGTTGTAAAAAAAAAAAATTATTACAGAAATACAACGTTTCTTTGTTAAAATGTGTTCTCTAATGTTTTCTAAGGCAAAGCAGCAAAGCAAAAAAGTGCTGAAGACAGGGCTGTACAAAATTATTTTCTATAATCAGATTTCTAATTCCAGTATTCATGTATAATGATTTAACTGCGGTGGTGGTGCTGCGGTAGCGTTGTCACCTCATAGCAAGACATTGTCCCGTTCGATTTTCAGCTAGAGCGTCTTCTGTGTGAAGGCATACGTGAATGGGGCATGCCTTCATTGAAGGTTGTGCATCAGTGCTGGTAACCCGGTATGTAAAAATCCACTGCCAATCATTAGTGGACCGGAGTTCCGCTGTGGAGACCCCTAACCAGGAAAAGCCGAAAGACACAAAAATGTATAATGATTTAACATCCAAAGTATACATACACCACTGTGGATCCATTTGAACATCATCTTACAGGTGTAGAAATTCAGTGGAATCCTGTATTCTAGATCTGACACACTTAACTAAAGATTTTAAATGATTTGTCAGAAATTCTGATAACAGTCAACGATTCATGCAATGATAGAACTGGTATACCCAGAGGCTTGTGAGGTCTTTGTGGATTTTGACTGGCATGTCTGGCTACATCAATCATCCACTGTAAGTTCTCAGGCTAATTTCTTATCAATAATGCTTTCTTCTACAGCAAACTATAAAAATGTGTCTATATTTGTTTAACTTTTAAAGTGGGATCTAACAGCATTTTATGATAACACGTTACATCATGTAGCTGTGAATAGGTTTCTCTTTCACATGCAGATGTGTCCCAGATTGCAGCAGCCCCCAATATGCGTGCACAACTCATAACAATATCTGCATTTATATTATATTTTGCATTCTTAGCAAAGTATAATCCTTTCATAATAGTTTTTTTTTTCTAAATGCAGAAATACATCTGTGATAAACTGGATTAAAATCAAGCTGTTTATATCTAAACCCAGTTTGTTGTGTTGCAGGATGTTTCTTAAAGAATGACTCCAAATTAATTCTATGACAAAATTGTTTAGATCTGGAACTAACTGTGATTCAGTAACATGGCCAGTTGGAACAAAATTTATACTTTCATTCAACAAATGTATATCATCATTAGTCAAGTCACATGAAGAAATGTTATTTGTCAATCAGTCAGTCAGTGTCCTTGATTTGATTTGCACATCAGCTGTTGTAATATGTACAGGTTATCACTGTCGCTTTCTGTGTCTGTGACCAACCCTTGTAAACTTCCTAAAGGGGTAATATTATCCTTTTCAGAAACAGGATGTATGGTTTCAATTGTCCATATCTGATGTAGAAAATATCCCATAATTTTCTGTTAACTCTGTACCTGTAGATCAGAAACTTTAGGAACGCATCAAATGTATGAATTTCTTTTGTGCTTATTGTGATATTTTTTTAGGGTCAGTGTAGTACCCCACCTTTTTAAAGTTCTACCAAGTAAATTGCATTTGTTGTGTATAATAATAAAGATATCACATAAATGTATATATATATATATTTTTTTACTTTGTAACTCTTTTGCTAAGGTGGACAAAGAGTTCACAAAAATAATAGAGGAAGGTTGCTGAATTTGTTTCCATTGTTTTCTAAAAATCTGATCAGCATCAGTGACATTGGGTTCAGTAGTTAGCAATAAATCCCTAGGCATAATGTTTGATGCACCATAGGCTTTTAAAAGTTGCTAGTGCCATACCATATTACATAGTTGTTTCAACCCAAGTTTAGTTTTTTAAAAGTCATTCCCAGCGAAGCATTAACACTACCTGAATTAAAGTTTAGTGTTCCATCATGGGGGCAACTCTTTATTTAGATGCACTGAAAGCTTGCACCTGTCACCCCTGGGCTTCCGGATATTGGCCAAGGCTCTTGCCACCCCCATAGTGCCTTTTTTAGGCAAGGCTCAAATGACAAACCTACCTCCCTAGAAAACACAAGTGGAAAAAAACCAAGGGTAATGCTGCTCAATGCCAGAAGTCTAAACCTCAAGATGCACGCCCTCGAAGCCCTCCTCAGTATGGAGAACATCGATGTCTGTGCGGTGACTGAAACCTGGTTCAAGGCTCCTGAGAGCACCCCAGCACTATCAGGTTTTACCTCATATCATGCTTTCCGTCCCCAAAACTTGGACCGAACCACAAAAGGAGGGAGTATCCATTTTCATCAAAGATACCCACACCTCCAGGTTAGTGGCAATGCACGAAGCATAGGAGACTATCCAGGTGCAACTAACCATAGGCAAAACTGCCTTACAGTTTGTAGCATGCTACAGACCACCCTCTCAAACTCAGGAACCCCACACAGCCTTCCTGAAGACACTGGAGAGTATGAATGTCTCTCCAAATACCATCATTTTGGGAGACTTCAACTACCCAAACATAGACTGGGAACATTACTCAAGCCCCAACACCCTAGCCCAAAGGTTCCTAGAATTCATAAACTCAAATGCAATGGAACAACTAGTCACCATTCCCACAAGAGGAGACAATATACTAGACCTGATCATCACAAACATGGGGAAAAATGCTCCACACCGGAAGTATATCCCTCTTTGGTAAGATCAGACCATAAATTAATCTCACTGGAAATACACATCCCGTCCCCACCCCCTGCACAAAAGACCACAGTGAAGAACTTCTCAAAAGCAAACTTCACACTTCTTAAGACTGAACTGCTATCCTTCAAGGCCCCTGGGCCAGTGGAAACCACAACCCACACTGCTGAATCCCTTGCAAATGCCTTCTATGGGCACCTTCAAGAATGCATGGATCATGCAATCCCAAATAAAACCAAGACCCATTCCCCCAAAGGCAGGCACCCAGTCTGGTGGACCCCAGCCATAAACAAACTTTACAACAGGAGGAGGAAGCTACTACATGACAGAGCAAAATCCTTAAAAGGGAAGGCGTCTCTGATCAGTACTAGCAAAAAACTACGATCACTCATAAAATCATCCAAGGCCAACTTTGAAAGAAAAATCGCAAAAGACACAAAAGACAATCACAAGGCCTTCTTTAGCTATGTTAGAAACCTGGGTGGAAACTCCCAGATATGCTCAGAGTTAGTCCAAAATGACACAAAATACACTGAACCCACTGACATTGCCAACATTCTGGCAGACAGGTTCAGTTCAAATTTCTCCTCCCCAAAGGAGAAATAACTATCCCAGCAGAGTGTAGCCTCCCTAACATCTCAGATGCCCAGGTGAGAGCCGCCCTCTCTAAAGCTAAAAACACAGCATCAATGGGACCGGATGGTGTCCCGGGCTGTGTGCTACATGAACTCCAAGAGGAACTAAACCCACACATAAGGCTGCTGTTTAATCTTAGCCTTACTACAGGATACATATCCAAAGAGTGGCGTGCGGCAACAGTGGTCCCACTTCACAAAGGCGGTGCTTCTACGGACCCTGGAAATTACCACCCCATAAGCTTGACGAGCCTGGTCTGCAAAGCTATGGAGAGGATCATTATGGAACTCATAAACAAAGACATTGGGGACCTACAGACATTGGATCCTACCCAATTTGGCTTTGTCAAGGGCAGATCCTGCCTTTTGAACTTGGTCGACTTTGTTGAAACGGTTACTAATGCCATTGATGAGGGTAAGGCAGTTCACACAGCCTACCTTGACCTTGCAAAAGCCTTTGACACAATACCCCACTCGGGCATCATAGACAAACTCACCAGCTTAAATGTAAACCCATATGTCACAAGATGGGTTGCAAACTGGCTCAAGGACAGAACCCACAGGGTCAGAGTTGCTGGAGCTATGTCAGACTCTAAGCCAGTCACAAGCAGTGTCCCACAGGGCTCAGTCCTGGGAACCCTCTTGTTCGGCATTTATTTTTCCGAGGTACAGGCTAACATAGGAGGATTGTGGCTGACAAAGTTCGCAGATGACTGCAAACTGGGTGCCATAATTGATACTCCAGCGGACACAAACATCCTTCAGAGAGGCCTCATAGAAATGGATAATTGGTGCCAGAGCCATGGCCTTAAGCTGAACACCAAAAAATGTATAGTCATACCCTTTGGGAAAAACAAGGTACCGACAAATTACCACATAGGCGGTAATCCATTAAGTACGGAAGAGGTAATCAGGGACCTAGGGACCCGGGTTGACAGTAACCTCTCATTTGACACTCACATTGCCAAAGTGGTTAGGAAGACCTTCTATATTGCCCACCTTATCATGAAGGGTTTCACATCTAGATCAAGAGAGGTCATTGTGCCCTGTACTCTTCTCTTATCAGGCCAATGATTGAGTACAATGCCCCATTTGGGATGTATCTCACCCGACACCTGCAGCAGTTGGAAAGACCCCAAAAGTTCCTCACCAAGAGGATAAAGGGTCTTAAACATATGTCATATGCTGCCCGACTGAAAAAACTCCAGCTCTATTCAGTCGCATACCGCCTACTCAGAGGTGATCTGTGCCTGACGTACAAGGCCATGTCCAATCCTGAATTAATGGACATGCTCCACCTCAGAAAATCCAAATCCATCAGAGCCACGAGAACAAGTGACTTAAACCTTAACACAGAAATAAATAGGACGTGCTGGAGGGACAGATTCATAACCCAGAGGCTCCCTACACTCTGGAAGAGAATCCCAGTCCATGTTAGGCAGAGCCCCTCACTGACTCTATTCAAGAGAAATCTCGACGAGTGGATGGGAGATCGTAGGTTTACCCCGGGGGTCGTCTCTGTGTCACTGCTAGACAGAGGCATAGTAAACTAAACCCTAAAAGGGCGTAGTATTCTCATCCTAAGGGGTGGTGTAAGCCACATACACTCTGGCTAGGCTTATAAATGCCTTAGGGCAGATAGCGTAGTATGAACCTATGAACCTTCTAATGCTTCATTTAGATGTACTAGGATAATGAGGATACAGATAAAAAGTTCAAACAAATTAGGCAAAAGATTTTGGCAAATAAAGAAAAGGTATGGCTGTTTACATTGGGTGCTTTATTTATATGAGGTCTGAATCAGTATTTATGCTTGATTTTGAAATGGAATTATTTTATTATGTAACAGTCATAAAATGTTATATTTATGTAATATGTATTTTGCATTTATGTAAGTGATTAGTTATCTTATACATTTATTGCACAAGTCAGTTTTGGAAACGTATTATTTGATTTGTACTTTATATCTGCACGTAAAAATCTACTGCCAATCATTAGCAGACCGGAGTTCCACTGTGGCGACCCCTAACCAGGAAAAGCCGAAAGACACAACAACAACAACTTTATATCTGCACGAGTCACTGTAAGATAATATCACCATTTAGAAGTATTTAAATGGAGAGCTGAGCTTCTTGTCAGCTACATACTGAAGAAGGCATGTTAAGTGCTGAACGAAATCTATATGTTAGACAATTGACTATTAATAAATACAATTTGACAACATACCACTATTCACTTATAAGTTCTTTTTTCCTTTATGGCCAGCCAGTGGTACTAGAGCCTCATGTCAAACATACACAAAGGCTTATCTGGTGGAAGTTCCAAAATGTCGAATATGATGAATTGTACAATTATTGCAGGAAATCACTGATTATCAGTGATGCTGATTTTTCAGTTTCGAACTCTCAAGACTCTCCTATGCATTGTACATGTTTATGTGTGAATATTTTCTACTTAGTTCATAAGAAAACTCTAGACCGGTTCTGACTGTTTATTTTTCAGTTTGTTTTGCATTACAATAAGTGCTATATTCAACAAACTGATTCTGAACTTGTCTTCCTGTTTATGCTCTCAGAAAATGTTTTATTTTCATCACATTAGACAACAAATTAAGAATAAATAAAAATAATATATATTTTACAATTATATATATATATAAAATAGTTGATATATACAGAGTGTGTGTGTATGTGTGTGTGAGGCTGATGTTGGCTCACAAACACTTTGTATACTAGCTGCATGAAAAAACACTTCATAATGAATGATGAAGCCAAAAGTAATAAAACTATTATCTAGAGTAAAATGCAACTTATTAAGTTTGAAGGAGTTAACATTTTCTATTTGTCAACTTTTTTAAAATATTTGTTTTCCTGTTTGCCATTGTGTCAAATAAGTGTGCAGTTCTGAACCTGATTTCACATATAATACCATTAGCTTTACAACAATAGAATTTTAGAAATAGACCTCGTTTTAGAGAGATACATTACTTCTGGTACAATTTTAATTAGGTGGGTCATTTCATTTCCAGTTTTGGTTTGGATTTATTTGATTTTTTTTTTTGTTATTATTTCATATCAGTGCTGTTTATATGAATTTATGTGGACAATACTTTAGCATTTTATATGTATTAATATTTTAATGTTAGAGGATGAGATTTAGCATATGCTCAGCAGAAACAAGGTCTCCTTGCTAAGTAGCTGAGCGACTTTCCATGATGGAATGAGGAAGCTAGCAAACTGAAAAAAATCTCAGAGTACACTCTCCAATCCTCCATGTTGAAATATGTTAACTGATGTTGTTTGGGTAGCCAAGAAGGCTACACTTGATAACTATCATGGTAGGAATACTAGATAAAGCCCACTTAAGACAGACCCAGGATGTGCTCGAGGGATTATATTTCTCAGCTTGCCTGGAAACATTTGGGCATCTCATAAGGAGGGCTGAAAACTGTTTTGCTAGAGTTGTGGACATCGGGTTCATCTTGCTCATCATGTGTCTATTGAAACTCTTGTCAGGATTAAAGTTTTGAAATATGGAAAGAAGGATAATTTATTGCATAAATGTTATTTTATACTGTTGTATTTATTTGATTATTTTGACAGAGAGTGAGAGAGGCACCAATAGTCTTACCGTGTCACTAATCAGTGATACCTTTTAGTCGTACATTTACAGAATCACTACTAATCATTCTTGAAAATGGCACAAGGTATATATAAAATATGTATAGATATAAGGTCTCTTTTTCTTAACCGATCAAAATAGTTACTCAAAATGTGCATATAAAGACAAATGTAATCCATGAATAAAACTACCCAGTCAGGCAGCTAGAAAATTACACAACAACCAACCTCACAAAATATTTATTTATTTACTTACTTCTCTTTATTTATTTGACATTTGTTTATCAGGAGTGTCTGACTGGACAGCTGTTGCCTGTTTTCGGTGGTGGCCCGAGGAGAAGTTTACCTTCACTATGGTTCCACAAGTACAGTAGTTACAGCATTTAGAAACAATAGTTACATGTTACAGAGTTTACAAATGTTGAATCAGGTGACAACCTACTACAAAAGTTAAAACAAAGTTGAAGGGGACTATATTAGAACACAGAACATACATTACACATTGATTAAATTGAGCTTAGTATAAGGCAACAAAAAGAAAAAAGAAGAAGAACATATGTACAGTATTTACAAAGAGCATTCGGGGTGCACATTAGCAAGGTGCACATTAAAGGGAGTGAGCAATGCTGAGCACATCACTTAGAATAGGAAGCTTAAGGAAACAATACTGCTACTGTGTAGTGAGGGTTTAAGGTGGGCCATTGCAATTGCATAGTCGGTTGGTGAGAAGGTGTGATTTAAGGAGTCTTTTGAAAGTGGGTGTTTTATTTTGTAGTCTAATGTCAGGAGGAAGACGATTCCAGGTGTTAGCAACTTCGTTAGGGAAGATGGATTCCCCACAGCTATTTTTACATGGGTTTTTTTCTATCAGGGCTTTATTGGTGGAGCGTAATTGTCTATTTGAAGTATAGGAGTTTAGTAGTCACGATAGGGGAGGGTTTTTTTTCTGGATAGTATAGTATTATGTGTGCTAGGTTGATTTGGTGGAATTGTAATAAATTGGGGGACTCAAAGCAATGTAAAGTAAGTAAGTAGGGATTGGCAGTGGTGGGAACGAGATTTGGCACTGGTGGAAAATCTGGCGATTATGTGGTAACATGTACAAAGTTTATTGAGGTCGGTCCTATTTAGATTTATTGGTACTGGGCATGCATAAAGTAATGTAGCTAAGAGATGTTCGGTCAATATCAGTTCTAGATTCGGAAGTAAGGTACTTTTTGCAACATTATAAGTCTCTAGCTTTTTGTGAACTTTGGGGATAGTTAGGGATATATATTTATTGAATCTTAGTTGTTGGTCTATTGTAATCCCTAGCAATTTGGCCTCTGGGACTGGGGAGTTGGAGGTCTTATTGGCTGAGAATATGAAGGTGGTTAGGTCATTAGTCTTTGTTGGGTGGAATAGTATGAGTTGGGTTTTGTTTGGGGTTCAGTTTCAGTTGTGATTTAATTAACCAGTTTTCTGTCTCTGTGCAGGATTCCTAGGCATTTTGTTGGAGCTGCTGGAGATTCGATGCAGAGCAGATTACAGCTGTGTTGTCAGCGTATTGTACTAGTTCAGCTTCTGTGGTTACCAGGAAATTTCAACTTGAATTTCTGTCATTTTCAGCAGAGGCCCAGGGAGAAAAGCTTCACAAATAAGAAAAAGTACATTACATAACAGAAAAAATATAAACATAAATGTCGCGGTAGTGGTGCTGCGATAGCGTTGTCGCCTCACAGTAAGATGCTGTCCAGTTCGATTCTCAGCTAGAGCATCTTCTGCGTGGAGACATGCGTGAATGGGCGTACCTTCGTTGAAGGTTGTGCGTCAGGGCTGGTAACTCGGCACGTAAAAATCAACTACCAATCATTATCGGACCGGAGTTCCACTGTGGCGACCCCTAACTGGGAAAAGCCGAAAGACACAAACAAACAATATAGACAATACAGTGATTTTTATAATATCACATTACATGGGATAATGAACAGTATCTTTCATACACATTTGAGTTTTTGAAACATGAGGCAGTTAACAGAGAGATTTGGCATTTAAGAGTAGCTAACTTCTCTAGTGAGATTTTTAGTTAGAATATATAAAGATGGATAACACAGGAAGCAAAAGGATTATACTGCAGGATGTATTTAAAAACAGAAGAATTATAGAATTATAATGTATATGTAGAGGGGTAGGATAGATAGAAGGTAAAACATTCAAGAAATATATATATTAGTGGTTACCTAGAGGAAAAATTCTTATAGGGGAGAAGAAATAGGTTGTAGCCTGGAGTGGAAAGCATGTAAAAGCATGATAGAAAGTAGTAGAGGCCCAATCTGGGTGTTAGTGTAATTCTACCAGTGTAAAAGAAAGAAGGGGTGTGCAAGTCAGAGTGTACAGAAAGATAGAGTTAATAGAGTGTAGTCAAAAGGAGGAGTGTAGCTTAGTTCTGGGAGATCAGCCTGAGTAGTGCGAGAGAACAACTAGTTGTTTAGTAGGTGACATTTATTGTGTGTACTTTCTAATTTCAGAAGGGATTTGCTTCCAGGCTTTTGCATTCTGGTTATAGTATAATGGAACACCTGCATTATTATAAGATCTTGTGATGGATGTAGGAATTGATTAGTAGTATGGGGCTGTAGTAATACTTTTAGAGCTAGACAATTTCTGTGGAGTGCCTTAGTTTATGGGTTATGGTAAGCTGAGAGTTGTACTGGCAGTTTGTAGGTTCTAGCCAGGTAAAGCTTGTTAGAGCTGTGCAGTGGTAGGTTTTGCGGGTTTTGTTAGTTGCAAATTTTGTGCTTTTGTAATATGGCCATCTCTAGTTTCTTTTTGATAGTTGTGTTAAGGTTTTTAAATATGGTAGAGGCATAGAGCAGGGAGAGATTAGGTATGCTTGTGCTGTGGTGTTCCAGGACTGATCAGTAAAGATTTTTTTTTGCTCTGTAGAAGGATCCTAGTTTCAACTTTCTCTTTTTGATTGCTAGTATTAGGTGTTAACCATACTTGAGTCTATCACAAAGCAATACTCCAAGAGTTTGTTTTGTTTTGCACATACTATTGGCAGTATATGGAATAATTGTTTTTGACTGGAGTAGTTTTTAGGGCTGAAAAGCATCTTTTTTAGCATTTATCAGCAAGTCTGCACTATCTTATCAGAATTAAATGGCTAGAAAGGCCTATTGGGTGCTGTCCTGTAGGGAGGTTAGTGTTCTGGCAGAGACAATGAGTGTGGCATCATCTGACTATTGTACCAGACTAGCTTGTTTAGTGGCAGAGTGTATGGTACTGATAAACATACTGAAGGACAGGGGGCCTAGAATTGATCCCTGATGGATGTCAACTGTTACTGGCAGATAATAAGAGTAGTCTTGATGCCATTTCATGGCTCATTTCCTAAACAGCTGTGGAATGAGGCTAGTGATAGGGTATCAAGGCCTAGAGATGCTAGCTCCTGGAGGAGATTTTGGTGTGCTACTGTACTGAATGCTTTTGACAGGTCCAGCAAGGCTGTTAAGACTAATTTTCTGCTATTTATGAGTTAATTAACTGTATTTGGGAAGTTTAGAAGGACAATAGTGGTGCTGTGATTAGGTCAAAGCTTAAAACCTGAGCTTTGGCCGGCTAAGATCTAGCTGTATTCAACTGGATGTATAAGAGAATTTAAGAATCTTTTATCTGCACTTTTTTCAAATTTGTGTTGCATTGAATATTAACTGAACTGGAAGTTTTGATTCTGTTTTTTCAGTTAGTGTTTGCTAGATTTTATTGCCTGTTAGAATCCTGTATAGACAGTAATTGCAGTCGGGGGTAGTCTCATTCATTGATATCCTGTTAATGCCTATTTAAGTGGTACATTTTGGAATATTTTCTGATTAAAACTTGAGCTTTGGCCAGCTAAGATCTAGCTGTATTCAACTGGACATATAAGAGAATTTAAGTACCTTTTATCTGCACTTTTTTCAAATAATACAGTATTTTAATTGATTTATTTGTGTTGCATTGAATATTAACTGAACTGGAAGTTTTGACTCTGTTTTTTCAGTTAGTTCCCCACCCACCCTCTCTGGTTTTGCTTTGGTGTTAATCTTTGTGGCTTTGAAACTGCCCGCTCCTCTTGTAAATTTGTGTTTGGATACTCCTTCTGGGCCCATCTCATTTGCTCACTCAACTGAGTGCAGTGAGATCATATTCTGATTTCAGCCACTCCTACTGTGTACAAAGAAAGCATCTGGGAAAGAAAAAAAAATTAAGCTTGTTTCCTGCCTTTCCTGTAAGTGGTCTAGACTGTTTTCAGGCTTCTGAGTCCCCAAGCCTTTCTGTGTTGGAGTAAAGCCTTCTAGCTTAATTTTGTTTCTTAGAACTAGCCACTTTTCTAGTTTCAGCACTCAAATCTGTTTCTTTGAACTCAGCACTTGTTCAGAACTCATTGTAAGCACTAAATAAGCTGCAAATTACTACAACACTCAACTTTCCTCACATGTCTAGAGTTAAGCAGTTTTAGTACTTAATAAATAAGCACCTATCCAGGCATGTCTAAGGGTCAGCTCCCGGTGACTTCTCATGTCTACCTGATTAATCTGGGCACCTTGGGCAATGCAGCAATTGCCTCATGTACCCAGACAACCCTCTCCTCCTATCATCCAACACTACAACCTGTGAGAGATGCACTTATATAGTCAAACTGGAAGCAAAGTTCTCTTCACCCAAGACTGGACAAGACAGTCAAGAGGAGAAGGTAAACACTTGCGCCACACTCATCACATAGTCCCTCAAAACCTACACCACCAAAACACACACACAGAAACACAAAACACACACCTACATTTGCGAGGCTCTCAATAAAAACCTGCCCAAGCATCAGGGACCTTCAAAGCAGAAACGCAAGCAAATTCCACCCCCCAACACAAACCAAATGACACATAGCCCACAAACTCAGCGTGCCACTCAACCACAGCCCATAAGGCATAACGTACCCAACACTCTAGGCATAGGTGACTCTATAGTCAGGCACACTGATGTTCCACTCACCAGGCTAAACAAGGAGAAAGTTACAGTCAGCTGCCTGTCAGGTGCCAGGATCCACCACATAATGCACGCACTCAGGTCACTCCACAACAAGTACAAATATGACACCATGTTGGTGTGAATGACCTGAGATGTATCTCCCTGGACTACATGAAAAGAGACATGGAGGAGCTCTCTGATCTTGTAGCCCAGGCAGGTATGACCCTAGCCCTGAGTAGCATCCTGCCATCACCCAGAATGATACCACAGTACAAGGAAAAAATGATTGACTTCAACAATTGGCTAAGATTCTGGTGTCACTCTAAGGGGATCCAGTATTTATCTACCTGGGATGACATGATCGACAGACCACGATGCTTTGCCAGAGATGGCCTGCACATTTTGCCCTTGGGATTCCAGATACTGGCAAAGGCTCTTGCCACTCCTATAGTGTCTTTTTTAGGCAAGGTTCAAATGACAAATTCACCACTGTAACAAGTACAAGCAAGCAAAATCTGAGGGTAATGCTACTCAATGCTAGAAGTCTAAACCTCAAAATGCACTCACTCGAGGCACTCCTTAAAATGGAGAACATCGACATCTGTGCAGTGACAGAGACCTGGTTCAAAGCTCCAGAGAGCACCCCTGCATTACCAGGCTATAATTCATACCACACTTTTCGGCCACCTAACCCGGAACGAAGCACTAAAGGTGGAGGAGTGTCCATATTCATTAAAGATATACACACCTCCAAGCTAGTTGCACAGCATAATGCATCCTTGATTATCCAAGTGCAACTAACTCTGGGCAAGAGCTTGCTACAGACCCCCCAGCATGTCCCATGATTCCCACTCCTCATTTCTTGATACACTGGAAAGTATTAGGGTACAACACAACACCCTAATAATGGGTGATTTCAACTACCCCACCATTAACTGGGAAAACTATTCATGTACCAAATCTTTTGCTCAACGTTTTCTGGAATTCATAAATTCCAATGCCTTGGATCAACTTATTCACACCCCCACAAGGGGCAGCAATATCCTAGACCTGGTCATTACCATCATGGGCAACCAGTATTCCACACCAGAGGTCAATTCCCCGTTGGTCAGATCCGACCACAAGCTAATCACCCTAGACATCCACATCCCGCCCCCACTCCTAATTAGGGAAACCACCATAAAAAAACTTCTCCAAAGCCAACTTCACACTTCTTAAGTCAGTGGAAGTGTTCATACAATCCACAAAACTTCCACTGACTTCTTGAAATTTACTCTGAATTATTCGGATAGCAGGATTTCATATCTAGATGTAGATGTGTTCAAATTAGATAATGGACTTCTTAATACTTCCATCCATCGAAAGTTATGTTATAGGAATACATTACTTCACAGGGACAGTATGCACCCCCACCATATTTTTCATAACATATTGAAAGGTCAGTTCATGAGAGCATCTAGATTCAATCCATTGGAAGATGGTTACAGAAGGGAAGTTGAAGAGCTGAAAAAGAGGTTTATTGAAAGGGGATATGACAGTAAATTAATTGAGAAAGTTATTATGGAGGTGAATGATCTAAGAACTACTAGAGCTAAACCTTATTTTTCTGAGCAAACTGTATATTCTGAGGAAGGTATACAACCTAGTAGGAGGGAAGTCAGGCCTACCATGTCTTTCACTAGAGATACAAAGGTAGTGAGAGGCATGTTTAACAAACATTGGGATATCCTACTATCTGATAGTGAGATTGGTAAAATAGTAGGACCTAAGCCGAGATTTGTTTTTAAAAACAAACCTAATTTAAAGAGGTTGTTGTGTAAACCAAGAAATGCGAGTTTTAAGCAGATGGTTACCAGACCAGATAGGAACACCATGCCTTGCGGTAGGTGCAATCATTGCGGTTACATTAATAAAGACATGACGTTTACACATCCGGTCACTGGATATATGTTCCATTTTAATACTGATACCAATTGTAATAGTAAGAATGTTGTTTACCTGGTGAGATGTGTAGCATGCCCTTCGTTTTATGTTGGGAAAACCAACAGGACTCTCAAAGATCATATTAGGGAGCATAATTATCACATTAGAGTAGGATCTGAGTTCAATGCCCTGGCTAAACATTGCAAGGTAACAGGCCCTGGTCACACTTTTAATTTTAGCATTGTACAGCATTTAGTGACCAACTATAGAGGAGGTGATTTAATAAATCAGACCCTTGAATGTGAACTTAGATGGATAATTAGATGGAGGGCCGATGAACCACCGGGTTTAAATGATAAGGTCCAAATCAAGCCTGTTTTGAAAAACAGGAAGATTTTTAGACCAAATGATTCAATGGAACTTTTATGTGGTCGCTGTTACTTGATGTTACATTGTATGTGTTTGTATAGGTGTTCTTTCAGGATATATTTTATTTGCATATTTTGATGTTTATAGATTTTATCTATATTTGCCTTCATGTTTCTATTAAATGTATGTCCTATGAAGTTTTATGGTTTTTAAGTATTTATTGAAATGTTATTATTGTTATACATTTAGTGCTTTAAATTATGAGCTTGACTTAAAAATCTTCCACCAATCATTGTATTGGGAGGGTTATTTAAACAGATTCCATGGAGTGCTGGTTGTAAAGTCTGAAGAAGCCTATTGGCGAAAGCGCTCACTTTCCGTGTCATTTTGTAAATAAAGCTGCTTTTTTATTCATCTCTGGATTATTGACTACAATTTCCTATAAGAGGAGTAGTATCAGTGGATCTGTGGATGTACCTTTGAATTTTGTTAACTTGGAAGTCGTACTGTGGAGCCATTAGGGGACAGTGTTTATATGGTGATTGATAGATGAGGATAAGGTGGTTCACATAGCTTATCTAGATCTCACCAAGGCTTTCAACACCATCCCCCACTCTGAAATTATAGATAAGCTCACTAAACTAGGTATAAATCTCTATGTCACAAGAAGGGTTGCCAACTGGCTCATGGACAGAACCCACACTGTGAAAGTAGCAGACTCCAAATGCGACTTCAGACCAGTGACAAGTGGAGTACCACAGGGTTCAGTCCTGGGTCCTCTCCTGTTTGGTATCTACTTCTCTGAAGTACAGGCTAACACAGAAGGTCTTTGGCTAACAAAGTTTGCAGATGACTGCAAACTAGGAGCCATAATCAAAACTCCTAATGATGTGGACATACTACAAAAGGGCCTCACTGAGACAGATGTCTGGTGTGAAAGCCATGGCCTGAAGCTCAATGCCAAAAAGTGTATTGTCATCCCCTTTGGTAAAAACTCTGTATCCATGAACTACCACATACGTGATAGTCTACTTAATGCTGAAAGTGTGATAAGAGACCTTGGGACACAGGTGGACAGTAATCTCTCCTTTGATAATCACATCACCACAGTGGTCAGGAAATCCTTCTACATGGCTCACCTCATCACAAAAGGTTTCTCATCCAGAAAAAAAGAGGTCAATGTTCCCCTCTACTCATCACTCATTAGATCCATTATAGAGTACAACGCCCCTATTGGTATGTACCTCGACATCTACAACAACTGGAAAAGCCACAGAAATACCTCACAAAGAGGACTACTGGCCTCAAACAGATGCCCTACGCAGACCGTCTCAAAAATTTCCAGCTTTACTCTGTCACATATCGCCTACTCAGGGGCGATCTTTGTCTAACATACAAAGCTATGTCAAACCCAGAGCTGTTGGACATGCTCCACTTAAAGAAATCCCAATCCTTCTGAGCTACATGCTCTAGGGACCTAAACCTTGTTACCACAATAAACAGAACATGCTGGAGGGATAGATTCCTGTCCCAGAGACTTCCCATACTCTGGAACAGACTACCTATCTATGTCAAACAGAGCTCCTCATTAGCACTCTTCAAGAAAATTCTTGATGATTGTATGGGAAATAGGAAATTCAACCCAGGGATCACTTCTGTGGCTCTGCTCGACAGGGGCACAGGAAAATAATTTTCTTGGGTGGCGAAAGCCAGGGTACCGTTTTGGCTAGGCTTATATAGGCCCTAGGGCTAATAGCCTAGTACCTACCTGTGAACCTATGAACCTATGTTCAGTTGAAGAAAGTAGATTGAAGTTGGTGAGATATTTCTGTACCTGAGTGTGGATACATTTTTTCAACAACTTGGGTAGTGGTGGGAGAATAGCAATTGACTGATAGTTGTTAAGGTCCATAAAACTTCTGTCTTTATGGAGGGATATCATTTATGACAATTTCCAAATGTTGGGGATGAGTTTCTCTTGTATGAATCTACATGGAGTACTATATTAGGAAGTCAGCTGGTAATTTGTTACCAGCAAGGTGGCTGGTTTCAGTTTTAGTAGGTAATTTTTTTTTATTTTTGAAGCAGTAATGCTATCAAGTTTAAAGACCACCTTGTTGGTGGTATGGGGTTGCAGAATAGTGGGGGATAATGAGGAGCTGTGATTGGTTAGTGCCAAAACAGACATTACCAAGTGGGTGTTGAACTGAGCTACAGTGGTACCTGGATGTCAGTTGTTGTTGGGGGTAGAGGTTTGTCAATGGTTGAGCTATGACTTTAGTGATTGCCACATTTGGGTTTATTTTGATGAGAATTTTGTAGGCCAGTAAAATATGCTTTCTTGTCTGTAAATATCTGCTTTTTATGTGAGACTCCTGAGGTACCCATAATTTTGTACGGTTATTTGGGCTTTATTTTTTTTCTCTAAGTTTTCAGGCAAAGTCTGTTTTTGTCAATAGTTGCTTGGTAGTCTTTGCTAGCCAGGGTTTTGGGATGTATTTAACTCTTTTATTTCTGAGTGGGACTTGTCTGTTCAGTATGGCAACAAAAATATGGTTAAAGTGAGTGAATGCTTGATCTAGTTATAAGGATTTCAGGTATTTCCAATTATACTGCTTTATGGTTGTTGTAATAAGTCTGGGGTTGAAATCACATAACTTTTAGAGTTGTTTGACTGTTATTTTGAATGTTTAGCCACTGCCTAATAACATAGGTGTGCAGATGGTTGCTAATGCTGTCTGGTAAAGCAGTCATTGATGTTGTGAGGCTTGTTTGTAAGAATCCAATCCAGAGTGGTTTCTTTATTTATTTATTTATTTTTTGTGTCCTGGTAGTAATGTTTACAGGCTGTGAGGACCCAAATAACTTTAGAGCATGTGCAGTGTTGGTTGTTTCCTTCCAATCTATGTTTATGTCACTTAAGACAAAAGTCTCTTTATTTATATTCTTGTGTATCCATTATAGAAACTCTTCAATTGTAGCTAGATTATTTCCTGAGGGGATATAAAGTCCTATTAGGCAGATGGAGTTGCTGTTATTGAGTTTGACGGGGTAATGAGAATGTTGGTATTTTGCAATATTGGGGTATGTTGGGTGAGTTGGGTTAGCTCTAGAGAGTTCTTAAAGATTATTGCTATTCTACCTCCTCTTTTTGATAGTCTGTCTCATCAGATTATGTGTATCCGGGGGTCATTATTTCATTATTAGTTATTTCTGGCCTCTTTATTATGCCTTATTGGATTTTATGTGTTTAAAGGTGTATGTGTGTAGTAGTAGTGCACGTGGAAAGAATTTGGGATATATCACTAAAAAAGTGGTGTTGTAAAGGAATGATGTGTCTGAGGGTTTGTGGGAGGGAAACTGAAAGGCTGTATGTGAGGTTTTAAGGATGTATTTTGCAGGAAGAGGATAAGAATAGTTATGGTTCCATATAAAAGTTGTTTTCCATAATGGAGTATGAGATACGGTAGGTACTTCATTGTAGTAAATGTACTTGGAAGTGTGGAGTAGGATTTGGGAACATGTGAATAAGGTGTTTTTGAACTAGAATGTAGTAGTTGTCAAATAATTCTGGTACTGTATTAATTGGCTATGAGGTAAGCTTGTGAGGATAGGCTAAGTAGTGGTGCAGGTGGGGGTAGAGGAGGATTTGGTATATGCTTAGAGTGGGTAGAAGGTATTAGTGGTATGGATTTTGAAAATGTGGATAGTGATGAAAACCTTTGAGATTTATGAGGAGACAGGAGTGTAGGGGGGATTGGCTAAAAATTGTGGTGGTTTGTGCTAGATGAATGTAAAAGTAGACACAGTGGGGATGAATGGGAATTGGTTTAGGGTAGATGAATGGAATAGATTCCTAGTGTAGCAAGGGTAGAATAGAGCAGGCTGAAATCCACAGTGGAGGATCTTGTAGTTCCAGAAAAGTATGAGAAATCTACAAATTAATACAAGTAAGGAGAAAAATATTTTGCAGCCTTTGAAGCAGTGTTTACCCAGAGAAAAAGCTGGGATTAAAATTTTTATTGGTATATGTGGGATGTTATTTATTATGTATTGACTTTTCAAATATTAAAAGAGATGGAATGAAAGTATATATTCATAAGTGAATGTAAAATGAATTAAGTAGAGAGAAAACCTCTCAGTCTGTCATATTAATCCTTGTGATAGTCATATACAGATTACACTGGGCACATGCACAGTGACTATACTGAGAATAGTTTTATTCAAAATATATTTAAGAGTAGGAGATATTAATGTATGGGGTTTGAAGCCTTTAAACAAGCTGAGTTTAGCAATGGATGAGACACTGCTTTAGGCTATTGGACGCATATAAATATATTGGGCATAGTTTTATAAGCAATCCTTTGGGGGGGGGGTCTTGATTACTGTTATTTATTGTTGATGAGTGGGAGATCCAGTGGCACTTTGTATTTAATTTAACAAAAATGAGGTAAATGCAGGAAGTTAAATGAGGCAGCTGTTTAGTGTCTAGAAACTGAGATAGCAGTATAAGTGGCATTCATATATTTATGAATTGTTCACACTCAGGCAGCCTGATATGTATCACTGAAAAATGTGTCAATGTTCTCAAAGAAAACCTTTGGCAGTCGTATGGAATGCTTATGGAAGGAATTCAAGGAGAGTGTAAAGGTATGCAGGACTGGAGGGTAGCTTGGCCTTTTATTTTATCATATAGATGTGGACCACATGAGAGGAAGAGTAGATGGAGTAGAGAGAGGACCATGAATATTTATGGGAAGCCTTGCAAAATGCAGTTTTAAACTATATATACAATGCACTACATCAGCAAAATGCTAAACACGATTATATTTTTGCAGTAAATATAACCATTGTGCAAATGTTTCTTTAGTATAGTATTTTTGTAATACGTCAGTCTTTGAAGTTGTTGTCAGCTTAGAACCTTTAACTTGGTATTTCAAATAAATGCATACAAGTAGTGTATGAAATGACGACTGGAGATGCAGATGGCTAAATTACTTATACTCAGATTAAGTAATCTTACCACCACAAGTACCCTTCTTTCATTCTTGCACTACTACAAACCCATTTACCTACAACTCAATTACTTTAATTTATTTCAACTTGGTATTTCAAATAAATGCACACGTAAAGAATGTGGCTAGAGAAGTACAGGAATAAGGTTACTTATCTTTATCCTTAGCTTAATAATCTTACCACCGCAACTACCCTTTTTTCTACCACTACTATATAACAATTTACCCACAGCTGAATAACTTTAATTTACAAGGGTGGTAAATATAATTAAAAATTTGGTTGGATAGTTAGGAATCCAGATGGCTGCTGAGGAGATTTTAAATGACTACCATCACCCCATCTAGTCAAATATGTAATTTACACAAATTTTGTCAAATCCCTCGGTCTATTTATAGCCACCAACAGTTTTCTCCATGTGTCTTTACCACTCTGATTAATATTTAGACCAAATCTAGCCTTCACCTGCTTCCTCTTTTAATGCAAGTCAGTTTGTATACCTTCTACATCTCGAACCAGTACTACTCACTTCCTGCAAATATATCCCACCAAAAAATATACTTATGATATACCCCACACTTACACAAACCACTGCCATCATGAAATTTCATAGATTTACAATACAGCTAGCACACTAATAAATAAACTGTTCCTGTGTAGTTATCTGGAATCTAACTCAGATCTCCAATATGTATCTACACTTAATTATTATAGTACCTTTCAGTTCTAACATCCCTCCCTAAAAATAGGGCTAATTAATGCAGGCAGCATGTTAAATAAGCTTGACTTCATGCATTCATTCTTAGCCACTCAAGTCCTGATATGCAGATGGTGTTATAATCTTGTATAAAGGATCACACATTTTACTTGCTTTTTCACTTCCCAGAGATTAAATACGTGCTCAATGCTAGATATGGCAACAGAGCAAGCAGCAGAATGTCTCAGGTATCTCTCATGTCCTAAACCTCATAGCTAAATTACCAAGACTCAAAATAGCTAGGCATTAAAATTCTCCTCAGCGGCCATCTGGGATCCTAACTACCCAACCAAATCTTTAAACTGACTTTATCACCATTGTAAATGGCATTTAAACAACACAGTGCAAAGCAGACATTATTATTCTCAAAAATTTCAATGTAGACCTTCTTAATCCCCCCAACTGTAAAATCCCTGATTTCCTTACTATTGTTTTATTTGACTAACTAAATAATATATTAGATAGAATTTTAAAATGGCAGTCACCTAAGCCTTGAACTGATAATTGCAACATTCCCTCCAAAACAACTACATTTTCTCTGTAGAACCAAACACTTCCTTTTCTCTCCTCTTGCCTACTCTAACGTATTCTGCACCCATCCCTAAAAATATCCATGTGATCTTGCTAAACAAACTTGAGCAATGTTACAACAAAGCATGATTTGCTACCAACCTTCTAAACAAAACCCAACACTGTACCGTGACAAGGAAATTACAGTGGCTGGAATTCCCACATTATCTAACCAACTCACAACTTCCACAAATCTATAACATTGTGTATAAACCTAAGAACTGCCCATACATCTCCAACCTCATGCAAACATATATCCCTTTCAGGCCACTATGTTCATCATACAAATACCTATTACATGTATCCAAGCCCAAGAGTTCTGCTGGCAAATCAGTACTCTCCCACCACCTTGCTAAATACTGGAATTCTATTCCACTAACAATATGACAAGAACATTCTGTAAAATCATTTAAAACTCAACTAAAGCCCTATCTACTCAGTTACGAGTTCTGCACATATGATGATCCTGGATAATTGCCAAACCCTTACTGTCACCACTCTTACATAACTGGCTATAATACAGCTCTGTCTTCACATTCTCTAACCAGCTGTCTTGTCATCTACCCCTCTGTACTACTCTCTCTTTCTTTCTTTTACCTGGACCTCCTCAGTACTTCATAATTTTTAACCATCTTCACCTTACAATTATTCACTATCTTCTACTCAGTATCCATTTATAGCGGATTCCATTTGAAATTAACAAGTTTTATAAGCTTGATATTAACTAATGTTTTCCATTATCCTTATTTTATTTGTCATGTTTTCATTAGCTGTCATATCATTACTATTCTACATATGTTCATTATATTCTATATCTGTACATTTATTGTGTAACTCCTGTATAACTGTCTTCTACTCATTCTGTAAAATGAGTATTTCTCCCTGCCCTCCAATGGAAATGGGACCTGTCCCCAGTTAAACTTTCCCAGTAAACAAAAGCAATAAATAAAATAAATAAAGTAAATAATACCTTTTATTTCAAAGAGGGAGAAAATTATGAATTAGTTATGCACAGACTGCGAAACAGTTAACTGCAGCTGTGATTGTTTTCACACGAACTGCACAGTGGTGCAGAGGTAGCGTTGTCCCCTCAGAGTAAGAGGTTCTTCAGTTCGATTCTCAGCTGAGGTTCCTTCTGTGTGGAGTCTGCATGTCCTCCCTGCTTTCATGTGGGTTTCCTCCCATGTTACAAAGACATGCATCTGGAGCATTTCTCCCCAGGCCTCTACTGAAAATTGGCTTTGTTCCAAGTTGGACTTTATGGGTTAGCAAATGTTATATAAATGTAGCAGTGCAGCTATCACCATTATGGTAGCAATTAAAGGTAAATATATGATGCACAGTTAAAAGCCACACCTAATGGTACCACTATTTCCTAAACATACGGAATACAAAGAAAAGACTCAACATTTAACAATAAGTAGGTCAGTGATAGGCCATTGACAATTATATCATATATACAAACTGAAATAATAGTAAGACAGAACTTACAGAATACTCAAAAATTGATAAAAAATATTAAAAGAAATCTGAAAGTCATGTAATGTGCTCTCATACTGATTTACATATCTTAAGCGGTTTGTAGAGAAAGTTAACACTTATAAAGCCCGACTAATTTCATAGATGTCTGAAACAAGACTTGCAGAAAGCAGCAAGATGCTTGAGGATGTCCAATGATTACTTCATTGACTGATTCTTATTTGAAAATCTTAATAGCAGCTATTACACAAGCAATAATGCCGACGGACTATGTGCTGTTGTGTGAATAGTGCATGCCCAGGGGTGTTATAAAGTCCAATATCACAGGTCAAGAATAGATTCAACCAACATAATAACATACACCTGCAGGGCATAGTTGGGCTTAGAGAATGGACTGTCTGCTAAACTGTTTTGCATTTTTGCCTCTTTTTATTACTATATAAATGTGTGTGTGTATGTGTGTGTGTCTGTGTATGTATACATATATATATATATATATATATATATATATATATATATATATATATATATACACATATGGGTCTATGTTTCTTGATCGAAATTTCACTATCTCAAACAAGAAACATTGAAACCTCTTAAAAGTGCACTTTCGCAAAAGCCGGTTCTCTGAACCAGAAAAAACAAAACAAAAAAAATACTTTAAAACAGTATTTTGCAGGGGGGAAAGTCCCCCTGCACCCCCATACACCCCCATACTTAAATATAATAACTCCGAGATTGCACTACATTGGGGAAAAGGATATATTTCCTTATCCCAACTGTAATGTGCTTAGGAGAACTGGCTTTAGCGAAAATGCACTTTCGATTTAGTGTACTTTCTCTTAAATGGATTTGATATTTTGGTTGTCGAGAAAGTGAGTTTTCGACAATCAGAAGGAGATCCATATATATATATATATATATATATATACATAAATATACACTTTTGATGTAAAATAGTTCCTCCAGCTAATGTTTCACACTTACTGTAGTATATGTAATTGTTATTGGAGGAAAACTTTTCATCCAAAATATAGTTATGCAAGAAACACTGTAGGACTAACAGACTCAAAATATAGTAATAAAAACATACACATTCAGAAATACATGCAGGCAGACACACATACGCATATACAGAAACACACACACACACACACACACACACACACGCACCAATTACAGTCACATTCTGAGTGAACATATTCTCAGATCTGTATGAATTAAGAAAAAAATAGAAAGAGAACGCAAGGCATTATTCCCCCACCATCCATTTACTGTTCCTAATTTTAACCCATATGGTTTCTTTTATAGTGGTTTGCAATGTAAGCTTATAAACATAAAAAAAAAAATGAAGAACTTAAACCATTCAGTAATGCTAGACACTAAAAATGTAATTATTTATAAAATATCAGCACTATCTCTGTTGGTCTGTGTCTCCCCCCCTTTCTGTATTGCTTACACTTTCATGCACACAAGCAAATAAATATTCAAAGTTACACAGATGTACTTTCTTTCTTTTTTTTTCTTTTTAACTTTCTTTTTATTTTATACTCACTAAGTAACAAAACACACTTTAGAAAGCATAGTACAATTGCATCTGTTTGCTTTTTAAATGTACGAGCTTCATGACAGCTTAATATTCTTGAAGTGGCTGTCAGTACATATTACCTGGACATGAACACCCTATCTGTGAAGTGATGCACAGGTTGCCCATTCTCTAAATTGTTTCATCTACTTGCTGATCAGGACCACACTTACGTAGCAGATTAAAGTGTAACCCGAGTCTCTTAGATGTTACCACTTAATACTAGCCTTTAAAGTCTTGAACGTATTCTCCGCTCCTTGTCAAGTAAGCCAGAACAGTCCAACTCGACAAAAAGTCACTTTTCAGTGAAGGCTGAAGAAGAAAAGCATCAACGGTGTATGTTCAAAAAATGAATAATGATAATTTGAAGGAAATAATCAGACCGGTCCTATGCAGGGTAACGTAGCAGACTCCACCTCCGCAATCATTGCACTGTCCCATTATTTGTCTCTCACCGCAGTTACCACAAACACGGTACAAATCTGTCAGTATGCATGCTATTTTCTTCTTTACTTTGCAATGATTACAGAGATTTGGATTTAAGTTAAGATTTTTATTTCAGATTTTATAGCAAAAACATCGATGGCTGTTGCTAAAAAAAAAAAAAATCTCACATAAAAAACAGCCTTAGTATGAGCAACAGTAAACTTCTATACCTTGAAATTCACATTCATTGAAAATGCCTCTGGTTAGTGGCAGATTAAGTCTACCTTCTGCACTTGGCCCCCACGCACACATTTTTAGTAACACATTTTTAGTACTATGCATAAAAGCAGGTATTCTTTAGTTCACCTTCCTGATTTATTTATTTATTTTTTTTATATTTGTTAACTGGGCTAGCCTAACTGGATATATGTTCATTTTCTGTAGAGGCCTGGGGAGAAAAGTTCCAAGCATGAACAGTGACAAAGTTAACACTATATAACAAAGACATGTATAATAACAGTACAGAGGTAGCATTGGTTAAAATAAAAATATAGCATTATAATTATAAACTATAGACATTATACTAAAAGTTAAACTAAATAAAAAACAATTATACTAAACACAAAAGTGGGTATGAGCAAGACAGAGTAAAGCCCTTATATTTTATCCTCTTACTATGAAAAAAAAAAAGAGAAGTAACTAGATTTGGAGGCATAGGTTAGGGGAGTGGGGAAAGGGGTATGAGCAAGACGGATTGTTTTAAATTCTTTCTTGTTTAATGCAGCAACATTTCTTACAGTGTGTTTTAAACTTGTAGTCTTGAACATTGTTTGCAATAAGCAGTGCAACCACATGTATGAACCAATATATATATTTTTAAATATCCTTTTGTTCACCAGGTTAATTCCACTAGGCAAGTAGGCTCTTTTCAGAGGAGGCCAGAGGTGGTATTTACATTACTGGGCAAAATTTGGCCAGGGCTTCAGGAACTTCTCCTACTCTTTTTCATAAATGATGTTTGATATTTTACATCCAAATGAGCTACTGCCAAGTCAAGCAGGTTGGACGTCTATAGGATGAAAATGTGGTGACTGAAGTTAAGTATTAATAAAGTTTTCTCATTTTTAACCTCTTGTTATTTCTGGTGTTTCCTAGTGCCCTGCTGGTGGGTTTATTGCTTACTGTATTCATGCAGTATTGTTGGGTGCTTATTTCCTGTTTGGTTTTGTGCATTTGTTTAATGTCTCATACAATGTCAGCAAAGACACTAGCTGGTGTGGGAAAAGAACCCTCAGCTTTCAGCACCAAAGGTGAATGGGCTACTTGTTGTGCCACTGACACTGCTAACAGCACTAATGACAAAGAACCTATTTTAGAACATTTCAACCATAAAAGACCAGTCAAAGTGCTGTCATTACAATCCATCAATATTCATACTCAGCAATTATGTCCACTTTATTCATGTTTGATTGTGATTGCATATGACCACAATAAAGTATTCCAATTTACTTTATACAAATGCATAATAGTTATGTAAAGAAAGACTGGTGACTTTTTAACTGTATTACCTTGGCAGGGTCAGTCACTTTTATCCACAGACATTCACCAAAGCCAGCAAATATAGTTACATTGTTGACTGTATCCTTCTCAAATGTCTGTGTCAAAAAATTAATGACAATAATGATGAACACATATTGCAAATTTGTTGCACACACACACACACACACACACTCACACCCGTCCTGCAAAGCCAGATGAAAGATTGGAGAAATGATCAGATGATAAGAACATAAGGTTCTTTCATCCACTGAAAGCCTCACCCCCACCAACAGTAATAACCACTTTGTTGACTGTGTATACCCCTTATTGTCATAAAGAAATAAATGATATGTACTTTACTGGTATCTTTGGATAAACTACATGAAGCTGTAAAGATTACTAGCATCAGACCATAAATCCTGCTATGTGTAGCACAGTTTAAGTAGATGAGTATTTATGAGAGAATACGAAATAATAACTACCTGAACATACACTAAGTCAATATGTACAATCTCTGCTGAGGTAAAAGTTATCTGAATAATTCCACATTAAGGAGAAATATTACTAATGCATAGGTTTCTGCTGGCAAACAACTTTGCATTTCTGTGCTTCATCTACAAACACAATAACTGCTGCCTTTGAATAATAAAATGATCTCATTTTCTTTAAAACCTGGTATGCTACTAACAGAACATTTCTTAAACTAGATCAGCTATGCAAAAGAGAATGGTTGGCAAACAATGACAATAGATTCATAGCTAATAGGCATGCAGTCCTGGATATCATTCAGGAGCCTAGCCCAAATTATCAATTACTTCAAAGCACTGTCTGGTTAACTGACTTGTTGAATATCTCACAGTAGGTAAATAAAGGTGGAAAGATGCAAACCCTGCACCCTTGTCACAAGCAGCTAACAAATCATAAATTTAGTCATCTGAACTAACCACCAGAGTAGCATTTTTAAATTAATGCAGAATTCCTTCAAAATCCAATCTTGTAGAGAAGATTGTATCACAATAATGTGCTAACAATGGCTACTTAATGGATGATGAAGATCCGACAGTTCTGATCATCACTCCCAGTAATACAAGCTATACTGCCTGAAAAATGTATGCCACTTTGCAGTAGCTGGCAGCTGTAAAGATGATCATGCAAAAATATAGTACTGAAATAAAACATGTTTAGACTACTAAAATGCAATATGTTTAGACTGTATTGCACAATTTAAGTGTATTAATGAATTAAATAATTCTCCAAACCAGTTACAAGTGGCGTCCCACAGGGCTCAGTCCTGGGACCTCTCTTGTTCGGTATATACTTCTCTGAGGTTCAGGCTAACACGGGGGGATTATGGCTGACAAAGTTTGCAGATGACTGCAAACTGGGGGCCATAATCGAATCTCCAGCTGACACAAGCATCCTCCAAAAGGGTCTCACAGAGACGGATGCTTGGTGCCAGAGCCACGGCCTCAAGCTAAATGCTAAAAAGTGCATAGTCATCCCCTTTGGGAAAAACAAGGTGCCCACAAATTACCACATAGGTGGTAATCCATTAAGTACGGAAGAAGTAATTAGAGATTTGGGGACCAACGTAGATAGCAATCTCTCCTTTGATAATCATATTGCCAAAGTGGTTAGAAAGACCTTCTATATAGCCCACCTTATCACGAAAGGGTTCGCATATAGATCAAGAGAGGTCATTGTGCTCCTCTACTCGTCACTCATCAGGCCCATAATTGAATACAATGCCCCTTTTGGGATGTACCTTACCCGACACCTGCAGCAACTGGAGAGACCCCAAAAGTACCTCACCAAGAGGATCATGGGCTACAAACAGATGTCCTATGCAGCTCGACTAAAGAAACTCCAGCTCTACTCAGTTGCTTACCGCCTACTCAGAGGCAATCTATGCCTGACGTACAAAGCCATGCTAAACTCAGAATTAATGGACATGCTTCACCTCAAAAAATCCAAGTCCCTTAGAGCTACACGCTTTAGGGACCTAAACCTCAACACAAAAATAAATAGGACATGCTGGAGGGACAGATTCATTTCCCAGAGGCTCCCCTCACTCTGGAATAGAATCCCAGTTCATGTTAGACATAGCCCCTCGCTGATCCTCTTCAAGCAAAATCTGGACGCGTGGATGGGAAATCGCAAATTCACCCCTGGGATCTCTTCTGTGTCCCTGCTAGACAGAGACACAGTAAACTAATCTTAAAAGGGTACCTTCTGTGACCTAATTTACAGAGGCACAGTAGGCTAATCTAATAGGGAGGCGGAAGTCAATACACTCTGGCTAGGCTTATAAATGCCCTAGGGCAGTTAGCCTAGTATCTACCTATGAACCTATGAACCTATGAATGAAGCAAAACAATTTATAATGATATACACACTAAAGTAGTTTTTAATCAACAATGCATACGTAATGCAAACATCAAACCTATTACTGCATACAGCATACTATTTTTTGGGGTTGGGGGTTACAGATGCTTGCAAGGCACCTACAATTCATTTTGATCTCCTTATGTCATCTCTATCATCAAGAATAGTCATCCCATCTGACATCACTCAGTATAGTCTGATCTATATGAATGGCTAGTAATGCTATTTTGTTACAGCATATGGCCCAAAAAGTAAGCAGAGCCATACTAATCCCATTACTTGTCTGTCTGTCACTAGTTACCCAAAACACTGTTCAAACATGTCGGCGTAGATATTATTTTCTTGATTTCTTTTACAGTTATCACAATTTGGATTTTATTTAAAACTTGTGCTTCAAATTTTACAGAAAACACAGACTGCTATTTCTAAATGAAATAAAACACTCTAATATTGCAAACAGACTTAGCATGAGAAAATGTAAACTTCCCTTCCCTTGGAACTCACATTGAGTGAACATCCATATGGTAACCCATTAAACTTCAAGAGACATGCTCGGATTCAGACTCGAGTGACATATAGTGAAGCATCAGTTAGCATCTATATTCAAAAGGCAAAGATGTAATATGTTTGCTAACAGCCTGGTACAGTCCACTGGAAACCAAAGTCCATTTTAAGAGCAGCCCAGGTGTCTGGTGAACTAACTTTGCACATAATACAGGGAATCAAAGTATGCACTACAGAAATCAGCTCTTTAATAGTGCATAGACTTCAGTATTTAGCTAGCTGTTGGATAAAGTAGTGTATTTTTACACTCTAACAAACACTTGTTTTTACATCAAGAGGTCAGTGGATTGTCCATTTTGTGCCCTGGGAGGTAGCTTGATCTGTTTAGGTTGGGGAAACACCTGAGAATTATTTATGTGGTTTTAGAGGGTGTATTAATCAGTTTATCTTAGTTTATCTTGTTTGTAGTGCCTTTATATATTCTGTACAATTGAGTGACTCTTGGCTTATTTATACAAAGCCAATTACTTATCTTTTTTAGTGCCTTTATAAATTCTTTACAATTGAGTGGCTCTTGGCTTATTTAAACAAAGCGAAGTACTGTTGTTGAATAAGCACACTTTTATAAATTGTTTAAAGTGCATTATTGTATCTGTAAGTTTGTTTGTGGTAGCATTTCACTCCAGATACTCCTTTACTGTGCTTTTACATTAGGAGGATTGGGATTATTCATCTAGTGGCAGTAGTAGTTTATCTGGCCCATCTGAGCTGGGAAGCACACAAACAATCTCTTTGTACTTCTCTTATATGCTGTGACTGTACTTTAACAGTTTCAAGAAAACACTATACTGTCTGCTGCTACATTAACACCTAATTGCACTGTAGAGCATTTTATCATTTAGTTGTTGGACTGTTGTAGGTAGTTTTTGTGGTGTTGCTACACTTGTTCTCCAAACCAGCTATTCTGCATTAAGAAGGTATTTTTCTGTATTCTTATGGTAGACGTATGCTGAACTAACCCGTCTGAGTTACTGATTGCCGGTGCAAGACTTATTGTGCACTTTCCTGATTAGTAGTTAACTTAAAACTTTTTTTCATTTTGCTTGTATTTAAGCCTTGCATAGGTTAGCAGTGCCCTGTATAGATGCAAAAGCCTAGAAGCTCAGTTTTTCCCTAAACAGTGAAGCCCTTCCAAGCTTTTCTGCTGCTCTAGGAGCAGCTCAGCTGCACACTGAGCAGCACTGCCTTATTGATCAACCTTTGGCTACACAAAATATAGGTTCCTCTTGCAGTCTCAGTGCTACCAGCAAATTCCTGTCAAATTAACTTATTCCCTTCCCTAATAAAAATACAGTAAGAGCCTGCAGTCATAGATGGCCATTTTCTCATCATCTCTCTGGCCAGCCTGATAGACATGGGCATCCTGAAGAAATTTAGCAATTATTTCATATATATTGATGACCACTTACTCCTGAAACAAACAAATGCTTTATGTCCGATGTAGTTACACTGTAAATTTTGAGGCAAGACTCTCACATAATAACAAATCAAATGCTAAACAGGTTGTCAACACACAGACACACGTCCCACATTAATAAAGACAGGACACATAAACTCACATATGCAGAAGTACTCATTAGAAACTTACCAAAAGATCAGAGGCTTCCCAAAAAGAAACTACTTGCACACATGCCAATGCAAAAAAGCAACACATAATAACACACACACACTAGTGTCTCAGCAAATAAGTCCAACACCACAAAACCTAATGTATTTGTCATAGTTGTCTCCATTGGAAGACACACAGATGTTCCCCTCAATAGGCTGGATAAGGAGGGGGTTACAGTTATCTGCCTGTCAGGTACCAGGATATGGTAAGTCACTTAAGCAAAAGTACTGCTATGACTCTGTCATAATCCATGTGGGAGTGAATGACTTGAGACATACCTCACTGGACTATATGAAGAGAGACATGACTGTGCTCTCAGATTGTATGTCACAGGCAGGTATTAACCTACCCTAAACTGCATTATACCTTCTCCAAATATAGTGCCACAATATAAACAAAAAAAATGATTGACTTTAACAATTGGCTTAGTTTCTGGTGTCAGTCCAAATGGATTCAATATGTGTCAGCCTGGGAAGACATGGTCGACAGGCCAAGATACTTTGCCAGAGATAGAAAGCACCTTTCTCCTCTAGGCTTTTTGCTACTATTGTGCATTTTTTAGGCAGTATCAAAATAACCAACCTCCCAACATAACAAAATCCTCTTTAGATAAATTCAAGGTACTGCTGCTTAATGCTAGGAGTTGAAACAAGAAACTGCACTCTTTGGAAGCACTCATCACTTTGGAAGATGCTGACATCTGTGCAGTCACCGAGTCATGATTCAAAGGAGTGGAAAGCACCCCAGATATGCAGGATTGCAATGCCTTCCACACGTTCAGACCACAAACTGAGCATGAGAGAACCAAAGGAGGTGGTGTATCCATCTTCATTAAGGATAAGTACACCTTGAGACTGGTCAAACAGTATGACTCTCTTGAGCTACTCTATATCCAATTAACTATAGGCAAAGCCCCCTATCACATCATAGCTAGCTACAGGTCTCTCATCATGAAACAGGAAAAGCATACTACATACCTGATCTTACTCAAGTCACTTGCCATACTGCCTAACACCTTACTCATGGGTGATTTTAATTATCCTTCCATTGACTGGAAAACATACATGACCACAAACATACTAGCTCAGTGGTTCTTGGACTTTGTCAATGTAAATGCTCCCGAAGAGCTAGTCATCACACCCATAAGAGGCTCAAATGTCTTGAACACTATACTCACTAATATGTGAAAGCATTTCACCCCCTCCCCTGTTTGATGTTCTTCTTGGTAAGATCAGACCATAAATCATTCTTGTTTGTTGTAATTATAAGACTAGATACCATATAAAGCTCAAAGATGCTTAAGAATTTTTCAAAGGCAAATTACTTTCTATTAAGTGATGGTATAAGAATTTTTAAAAAGCACCCTTGAATGCAGATAACACAGACTCCTATGCAGAGGTGTACACCAATGCTCTGAATAACCACTTAGGCAGTGGCATAGAAATCCCTATTCCTAACTAGATTAAAACCAAGTTTTGCTGAAAAAAAACAAGCCACCCTGTTGGACTATTAGTATAAACAGGCTATACAACAAGTGAAAGAAACTAATGTCCAAGAACAAGAGGGAACTGACTCATCAGAGGAAGAAATCCCTTTCTAGCTTAGGTAAACAAATTAGCGAACTTGTCAAGTCCTCCAAAGCTATTTACAAAGAAAAAATAGCCTCCCTAGCTAAGGAAAATCACAAGGTATTCTTTAACTATATCCAGAATCTAAACAGAAATACCAAGCCTGAACTGGCAGTGGATGGTACAACCCATACTCAACCAGAAGTAATAACCAGCATGCTAGCTGACAGATTTAGAGCAAACGTCACTCCCCCTGCTCCCTCCAGTTATCCCCCAAAGTATACCGGCCACCATTCCTCAAGCATCATCTCAAAAGAGCAGGTCATCTCAGCGCACTCCTAGGCACACAACACAGCCTCAGTAGGACCAGACAACATCCCAGGTTGCCTTTGAAACAACAAAAACATGACTTAGTAGACCCACTTGGATCCCTTTTTAAAAACAGCCTTTGAACTGGCTATGCTCTGGTGGAATGGAGAACAGCAACAGTAATCCCTCTGCACAAAGGGGGACCAAAAACTGACCCTGGGAATTATAGGCCCATAAGCTTGACTAGCCTCATCTGAAAGACCATGGAAATAATCATTATGGACATTATTGACAAGGACATAGGTAATCTCCAAATTCTGGACCCAACCCAGTTTGGATTCATTAAAGGTAGATCATGCCTGTTAAACATGGTTGACTTATTTGTGAAAGTCCCCAAGGCTCTGGACGTGGGGAAAGTTAGTGCATACCACCTATATTGACCTAGCCAAGGCATTTGACACAATTCCCCACTCAGGTATTATAGAAAAACTCTCCCAATAGGGAGTTAACCCCTACATTATCAGATGGGTAGCCAACTGGCTCACTGACAGGACACATACTGTCAAAGTGGGTGACATCACCTCTAGCAAAAGACCAGTCACCAGTGACATACTACAGGGTTCTCTGCTGGGACCCTTACTGTTTGGAATTCATTCCTCAGAAGTCCAGGCAAACTTGGATGACCTGTAGCTGACCAAGTTTGCTGACAATTGCAAATTGGAAGCAATCATGCAGTCCCTAGACTATGTTAATACACTGTAGGCAGGGTTAATGCAGACAAATGACTGGAGACAAAGCCATGGATTAAACCTAAATGCAAAAAAAAGCAATATTATTCCATTTGGGAAAATGGCCATGCCTGTTAATTATATTATAGACATCATTCCTAAGTATAGACCCAGTGGTATGTGATCTGGATACTCAGGTTGATAGCAATCTGAACTTTGACCACTATGTATCCACAGCAGTAAGGAAATCCTTCTATACAGCACATCTTATAACTAAAGGCATCATACCTAGATCTATGGCTGTTATAATTTCATTATGCTTGGTCCTCATTAGACAAATAATTGAGTACAATGCTTCCTTTTGCACGTACCTCACCAGACATCTGCAACAACTGGAGAGACCACAGAGGTTTCTCACCAAGAAATTGCAGGGTACATAAAACAAGTCTTATGTGGAAAGACTGAGTGCCCTGTCATCTTATTCTGTCTCCTACAGGTTGCTAATGGGTGACCTGTGTCTGGCTTATAGGACAGTGTCTGACTTAGACCTGATGGAAATGCTACAAATTTCTAAATGAAACTGCATAAGGGTAACTTACTCCAGGCATCTTATCCTAGCCTCTGAAATGTGCAGGTCATGTTCGAAAGACAGATGCATCTCCCAGAGACTGCCACTTTTCTGGAAGAAGTTTCCAATTCATGTGAAAAGGTCCCCTCTCTGATCCTGTTCAATTGTAATCTAGATCAATGGATGGATGACCATGTATTTAGTCCTGTGGTGGTGTCCATATGCCTCCTGGACAGAAGAAGTCAGTATTAACTACCATAAACACTTACCTCTGTGAACTTCACTCTCCTAACCACCAACAACTGGGGCAACTTGAGATAAATATGACTAGCCTTATAAGGGCTCTAGGGTTGTTAGCCTAGTAACATTCTATGAACCTATGATATCTAAGCCTAAGGTCAGAAAACTGCCCACAAAGAACAACTTTTCCTACTGCCTAAACACCATATGAAAAGTTCTATAATCAGTAAAATTCTAACTAGAAAAAACTACTACTAAACTAACTGCAGACCTACAAACTACAACTACAGTATCTATAAACTACAAAACTGTAAACTACAAGTTATGCAATATAAAACTGTAAAACAATGACATATAAAAGTCTGTTGGGTAGGAGTAATAAAGGATGCTTCCACAAGTTGAAACAAATGCAGTGGCCTCGAAGAATGCATCTGAACTCTTCCATGGTAAGCGAGATCTGCGGTGATAAGGTGGAGCTCTAGGGATTATGGGTAGAAGAGGAGGCAGAACCTTGAAACAAAAGTCTTCCAAGCAGTGCTGAAGTCAGGTCCCAGCAGATTTGACAATCCACAGTTTAATCAGCTGAAAACAGACATCAGATCAGAAACCATATTCCCAAACAGTATCTGTGAAGTTAGTAAGGTGAACAGAAGCAACACTATATCCACCTTTAGTTGTACTGGTATGGCAGCTTGTACATTTAAATATTTAGGATCAATGAGAAAACTCGTAAATATACACACGGTATTGTTTTACTTCATTCCTTAATTCTTTTCCCGTCATCAGGCATCAGGTGTTTGAATCTGACACACACTGTGTATCACTTTTACTAAACTTAAACCTTGTTCCTTAATTATAGAATTGAAGAATCAGTTTTATTTCAGCGTAAATGGCTGTATGTTGATATAGGCAGAAGAAACATCCTATTTGATACATCTTGCTTTTGTATAAAAACAAGTTTTTGTGACTAGTTAATATTTAACCATTTGCTGATGCTTTAAACATCTACAGATTATTTTTTTCCTGCAAATAGAAATATGAGGACAAGCGTGGCAGTTCTGATTCTGAGATGCATATGATTCTCATTTGTTTTTACAACCTTCTCATTAAATAGTGCACAGCGGATTACTTTATTAAATTTCCTAGGTATGACCTTTGGATGCTCATATTTCTTTTCTCTTTAGTGGATGTCATGACTAGAAATGTTTCCATTTAAGTTATCTGTGGACAATATTTATACTGGTGTGTAGTATAAAAGTAAAACATGGGATATAAAATTTCAGACTGCAATGGAAGCACATAAATGCATAACATTGATATGCAAGTTAACATTCAAAGAACAGAAACTCTTCATTATTTTTGTAAAATTATTGCTGTTAAACAACTACATATTATTCTAAACCTTTTTGCATAAATTGCTGTTATGATAAATGGCACAAATTATTAAAACAATTGAGATTATCTTACTGACCATTCTAAAAGCTGGACTTATTTCAGTGTTGTAAACTAGTTCATATATGCCATATAATAATTAAACTGAAATTGTATCTTGTTTAAATTATCTTTTCATTCATTATTTTAAGATATTATTCAGTAAAATATACTAAGATATTTACATTGCATGCTGCTTATCACAGCTACATGAAAGAAAAAGCGTCAGCATGACCAAATGCACCATCAGGCCTCCATAGATATTGATCTTGTAATGCTTTCTCTTGTCTTTTAAGGATAATAATGCAAATTATGGGTTCTTGTAGTTACAGAATACAGCAACATAGTTGACTTATGGTTCTTTATGGAGTTCTCAGAAGTAATCTAATACATTATTGTATACTTATGGTTTCAGATAAAAATTCTTTGAGGTCAAACCTTTCCATTTTAAAGGCTAAAAATATTTCCATAGTACTTATGGCTTGATGACCTCCACATTAAATAAACCTATTAAGCATAAATAGTGAGTTGGCTCTCTAGCGTATGAATATATTCTGCTAAAAAATAAATGGCTGAGGAAATCATTGCTTTATTAATGACTGTTTCAATGCACTTACTTCATTTTCATAGATATAATTTGCCTATGTTTGATAAAATATGAAGAAACATAGTTATTTTATATCTATTAAACAAAGTCAACTAAGGTAATTAAACTACTGCTCTATGTAATTTATTTTGTAACTGTGTTCAGAGAACTCCACATTACAAAAGATATAAAATGTGAGCTGTGAACTAACTTGCTTTTTTTTTTTCTTTTTTAAGAAAAAAATGCCCCCAGAGAGAAGTGTAAGTCAGATAAGAAAAAATACTGAGTTCCATGGGTTTATGGGTGGTGTTCACAGCCCTGAGTTTCATAATTTCCTAGCAGTAATCGGTGAAGAGTGGCACTATATCTATATGCAAATACAGCCAGTGGATGTCATTCACTCTGAGTACGGAAATGCACAGGCATTTTGATAAGCGTGCCTACTTACAGCAAAAGAGTAAAGTACATGAAAATGAGGGTTATATTTAGATAAGCAGGGAGACCAATTATGTCCATAAGGTGCCATACACGATCCCGTATTACTGTGATTCATAGAGATAAAGGGCCTCATTTGCATACAAAATGAATAAATATGTGTAATTGTGCTTTATTAACTTTAGATTTCTGCAATTATGTGGCAAATTACTTAAGAAATGGGGGGCTTTGTAAAGAAAGAAAAAAAATACTAGAAATGTTAGAAATTAAAATGAACTTCAAAATGAAGTAAGATTAATGAGTTTACTTCAAGAAATGTTGGTTTTATTCATTTGATGGGCATATTACAATGGGCTTGGTGAATAATGTAAGGTGTCATTTTTAAATGGAAACCGTTACAGCAGCAGTGGAAATTCATTTACTTTGGTATCTTTCAGTGACTCTGCATACATGGTAGGAGCACTGTGATTTAATTCAGAACTATTAAAGTGGTAAAGATGTTTTGTTGGCTCAACATGTGTCTTTACTGGGAGATTCTTGAGTCTCACTGATGAATGAGAATTGGCTGGATTACGATTCCAAGAAAATAGGTAGGGGCTAAGACCAAGATGGATCTGTTCACAAATTGCTTTAATTATTATTGTGAATGTATTTCTGATGGTGCAAACATTGCCTTAGTGCAACTTTACTTAGCCGGAATCTCCGTGTATATATAACTAGAGGGGTTGTGCCACATAACGTTTTTTTCTGCGGATGGCAGGTATGCTATCACTGATGTGTTGTTTGATTGATGTGTTTTTTGTGTATGATTGTGGAGATTGTGGAACCTTGTGTGTTGTAATGATACAGTACAACAGATTAAGGCAGAGAAAGGACAACTCAGATCATTTGTACAGAGTCGGTGACAAAAATAGATAAGCTAGCATTGAATGACAGCATTTTGTGGATTGCATAGTACATTTGATAATAGCAATTATTATATTATTTGTATTACTATTACTGATTATTAATATGGATAATGTGAAAGTGTGAAAAACTGACAAAGAATCTCAAGGGGTGGGTGAAAGGGTAGTTCATTAGCATATGTCATTTTACTTACTTGGACTTAGGGTCACTAAATAGAGGGAAAGAAGACTTCAGTTTTAAAAATAAAATTTAATGAAGCTATGAAGTGTATGTATCTGAGAAAACGATTTAAGAAAATATGCACTTTCCTAAATATTTGTAACCATATTTAGTTCTATGTCATATGTTGTAAGAAACTAAGATATATAAAGTGTTAGTTGGACAGACTAGAAATAATGTAATTTGTTAATTCAAACAGGATGGGTTGTGCTAAAACAGTTAAGAGTAACAGGCAGAGAATGCTAACAGACTATGTGTGATTAGGTAATATACATATTCATCTACAAGGCATCTGCTGAGAAGAGAAACGAAGCTTTTGTACTTGCATATAACATTTATTTTTAGTAACAATATTCTGCCTTTGGGAAGAATAATTTCATTATCTTAAATGCACACATGATGATAAATATGTTAAATATGGTGGCAGTGAGATTCAGCAGGGATTTAGAGACAGCTTACCTGCTGTGTACCCAAAACAGCTCTGTTCTCTCTGAAGTACTGAAAGGTACTTGAATCATACACCGCAAGTCAGCTGGTTATCACATAGTCAGTGCACCATTGAGGGACATGACTGATGGAGCATAAAAACATTATGCCAATTGCATCAGCATTTTACTGGGCAAAACTTCCACTTTGTACTCCAAATGGGGGGGTGGCGATGACTGTGTCAATGACCCTTCAGGCCAAGTATTGCCAGGTAGGGGGCATTACAAGACATCATGACTGCCCACAGCAGAAACTGCACTATGGATGACAGGGTAAAAAAGTAGTCAGGAAAAGGCATACTTCAGGGTTATATGTGCACCAAATTAGAAGTACGGTGACATACTGGCATGGGGGACAAAAACAGAATAATATAGGAGTGCACAATAGAGAGACACTGTATATATACTCATTCAGGGAATAGTAGCATGGGTACCATAGCAACAAAACAACAATGCAAGGGAATGCAGGACTAGCATCTAGCATGCCTCTTTAATCTAAACTGCCCATGGTAATTGGCACCATCCCAGAGATAGTAATCATATTCAGCATTAACACCTGGTGTCATGATAACAGTGATTATAACATAACAGTTTCATTCATATACAAGGACAAATTATTACAAGATCAGGGAAAACAGCATACCTCAGCAGATAGCAAGGGGGAGGCTCTGTGCCCAGAAGTACAGTAGGTACTAAGTCCTGAACACCGAGCATATACATCCTATGATCTCTAAATGTGTAGACTGTCCACTATCACCATTAGCAAGACTCAAAAGACTTGATTGTAGATAGCAGCACTAGTTTCAAATGGCATGGAATTCTTGTCCATAGATAGGTATGATTGGCACATCAGGTACCAGGACTACCTCCTGCTGTGGTATAAGTAAAGGCCTGAACTTGTTACATACATACCAATCTGTAACCACTAGAATGGTAACATGTTGGAGCAGTGCTGCCAGTTATTTATTTATTGGCTGGTTGTGTGAGTGTGCATTTAAATCTGCATTTATGTAGACTACATATGCAGTACCCCTGTATGGCATATGACCCCAGTGACACACTTTGTAGTAATACTGAATCATGAATGCAGTGTACATGACACAGTCAGCTCTTTACCATTTGAATCAGGACTTTGATGACTATATTAATAAGTGCCTTTTATTTTAACTTTTTAAAGTTAATATTAATAATAGAGTTAATAAAAGTTAATACTATCAATTCAACTGATATTCAATAAATAAATAAATAAATAAATAATAAAGTCACATACACCCAACACTGCATGTGTGTAATGTGTCTGTGTGTTACTGCATGCATGTTTGTGGCTGCACATGTTTCTAATTCACCACAGAATTGACATGTCTTTTCATAGGTTCATAGGTTCATACTAGGCTATCTGCCCAAGGGCATTTACAAGCCTAGCCCATAGTTTTGTGGCTTACGCCACCCCTTTAGTATGGGGAACTATACCCATTATTTTGCTGTGCCTCTGTCGAGCAGTGACACTGAGGTAATCCCTGGGGTATATCTGCGATCTCCCATCCATTGGTCAAGATTTCTCTTGAACAAGGCCAGCGAGGTGCTCTGCCTCACATATACCGGGATTTTGTTCCACAGCATAGGGAGTCTTTGGGTGATGAATCTATCCCTCCAGCACGTCCTATTAATAGCCATGTCGAGGTTTAAGTCTCCCGCCCTTGTGGCTCTGATGGATCTAGATTTTTGAGGTGAAGCATATTCATTAAATCTGGGTTTGACATGGCCTTGTATGTTAGGCAAAGGTCACCTCTGAGCAAGCGGTGGCGACTGAATAGAGCTGGAGTTCTTTCAGTCGGGCAGCATAGGACAGATTTTTGAGACCCTTTATCCTTTTGGTGAGGAACTTTGTGGCCTCTCCAGCTGCTGCAAGTGTCGGGTCAGATACATTCCGAATGGGGCATTGTACTCAATCATTGGTCTGATGAGTGATGAGTAGAGGAGATAATGACCTCCTTGATCTAGATGAGAATCCCTTCATGATAAGGTGGGCAATGTAGAAGGTCTTCCTAACTACTTTAGCTACATGGGTGTCGAATGACAGACTACTATCAACCAGGGTCCCCAGGTCCCTGATAACTTCTTCTGTGCTCAGTGGATTGCCACCTATTTGGTAGCTAGGGGTAACCTTGTTTTTCCCGAAGGGTATGACTATGCATTTTTGGCATTTAACTTTAGGCCATGGCTCTGGCACCAGTTATCCGTTTCTGTGAGACCCTTCTGAAGGATATCTGTGTCAGATGTGTTTTCTACTATGGCGCCCAGTTTGCAGTCATCTGCAAACTTTGTCAGCCATAACCCTCCTGTGTTTGCTTGTACTTGAGAAGTAGATGCCAAACAAGAGTGGGCCTAGGACTGAGCCCTGTGGGACACCACTTGTGACAGGCTTTGAGTCTGACATGGCGCCAGCAACTCTGACCCTGTGGGTTCTGTCACTCAGCCAGTTTGCAACCCATCTTGTGATGTATGGGTTAATATTTAAGCTGATGAGTTTTTCAATGATACCCGAGTGGGGTATTGTATCAAGGCCTTCGCCAGATTGAGGTAGGCTGTATGGACTGCCTTTCCCTCATCAATGGCTTTGGTGACTGTTTGAAAAAGTCAACCAAGTTTAAAAGGCATGATCTGCCTTTGACAAAGCCAAACTGGGTTGGATCCAAAGTCTGCAAATTCCCTATGTCTTTATTTATGAGGTCCATTATGATCCTCTCCATGGCTTTGCAGATAAGGCTTGTCAAGCTAATGGGCGGTAATTTCCAGGGTCGGTGGAGGCACCGCCTTTGTGAAGTGGGACCACAGTTGCAGTGCGCCACTCCCTGGAGTGCGTATCCAGAGGTAAGGCTCTGATTAAACAGCTGTCCTAGCTGTGGGTTTAATTCCTCATTGAGTTCGTGGAGCACACAGCCAGGGACACCATCAGGTCCCATGGATGCTGTGTTTTTGCTTTGGAGAGAGCAGTTCTCACTTGGGCGTTGGAGATGTTTGGGGCTGCAATCATTTGGTATAGATATCTCTCCTTTTGGGGGGGGAGAAGTTTGCACTGAACCTGTCAGCCAGTATGTTGGCAATGTCCGTAGGATCAGTAATCTTCACATCATTTTGAACTAGTTCTGAGCATATCTGGGAGTTTCCTCCCAGGTTTCTAACATAGCTAAAGAAGGCCTTATGATTGTCTTTTGAGTCTTTAGCTATTTTTCTCTCAAAATTTGCTTTGGATGATTTTATGAGAGCTTTTAGTTTTTTACTTATAGTGATCAAGGGTGTCTTACCTTTTAAGGATTTTGCTCTATCTTGTAGTAGCTTCCTCCTTTTGTTGTAGAGTTTGTTTATGGCTGGGGTCCACCAGACTGGACGCTTGCCTTTGGTACAGAGAGTCTTTGTTTTGCTTGATTTACTTTCTTATAAGGCATATTTCCTTTTACTGGCTACCTATTAATTTGTAACCTCCAAAAAAATCTTGGCATATGACAATCTTCATGTAGCTAATGAACAACTGAATAGTCTGTTCCAGTCCACTTAGGAAAGCAAGGACACCAAAACTAGTGCTTTCATTCACTTTATTTCTTGTGAACTTCTTCAGAAACAATTTGAACTCCACCAACAACCACTTTTATATAATAAAACACTTAGTCACATGGTAAATGATGTCATGAAAATAATTAAATTGATATTCAAACTAAACAATTTTTTTATATATAAAATACCATAAAATGAGAAACAGTTCATTGTATATATAAAAATATATCAAATGTTAGCTGTATGTTACTTTTTCATTTGTAAACAACATTTTATATTTATAGTTTCGTTTAACCCAGGAGCATAATCTGCCCCTAAGTGAAGTTGCCAAAGGGATTCCTTACATTCCAAAATAATCTTACAATCACCCATAAATACTTTTTGGCTAACACTGACCAAAACAGAAAAACTAAATTTCTTAAAGTTATTACATGCAAAAGAGTGCCTTCCTAGAGCGTTGGCTAAATCTTTTTTCTTTATACCTAAAAGATGTTCAAAAATTCTTCTCCTTAAACATGTAGTAGTCATAGCAATGTAATAACTAGGACATGAAAGACACTGGGCAACATAAACCACCATCTCACTATTGCATGCATAATCATTTTTAGACCGATATGTCTTTCCAGTATGGAAAAATTTAACCGATGAGGAGTTACTAATATGCCTACACTGCCTACAATTATTGCAAGCGTAGGTCCCTTTTGTCAAAATTTTGCTACCTCCAGTGCTTATTTGTTCCATGTTCTAATAAGCTCTTAATATTATTGGTTTTCTTGAATGTAAAATTCGGTCGTTCGCCAATTACTTTTATAAGATCCTGATTGCCCAGTAGTACCTTCCAATTATCCACTATGATGTTTTTAATATACCGCATTTCATTTGTAATAGGTAAAATAAATGCACATAAAAATTATTTGTTGTTATCAGGTACATTTGTTTCTTGTACAATGTTGTGTATAGAAAATTGTGCCTGATTAGACAAAATTGGTCATCAAACTCCTCAGGGGTGCCATGCCAAAGGAAGAACAAATTGTCAATATATCAATGGTAAAATAAAATATTTTTACCAAACATGCTATTATCGTGAAATTTGCCCTCCCAATTAGCCATCACAATGTTGGCATATGCTGGAGCTACTCTTGCTCCCATGTCTGATGTCTGTTTGTATAGTTGATTGTTAAATCTGAAAAAAATATTATCAAGCACTAATTCCATAAGGGTACAAACTGTGTTAATTTTTGAATTACCAAAACCACTACTCTTAGTTAAATATTCCCTTAGAAATTCTATTCCTGTTTCTTGATCAATACAGGTATGTAATGAAGCAACATCTAACGATGCAAAACAAAACTATTCACTTGATAAATTTAAATCTCTTAACAATTCCAACAAATGCCAAGAGTCTTTTAATTAAAATTTTCAGGCTTGCATAATAGGATTGAGAATAAAATCCAACCATGTTGAAAGAGTTTCAGTTTTGGACCTAGTGGCCAATATAATGGGTCTAAAAGGAGGGTTGGTACTATTGTTTTGAATTTTTTGAGTTTGATGACTTTGTGATATATCTGAATGGCACTACAGATTTTTTGAAAATTTCTATAGGAGGGTATGGTCAAAGTTTGAATTTCCCTGATCTGAATTTGACTTATGACTCTGTGTCTAAAACGGTTATTTGTAACATCTATAGGAAACCAATATTTGCAAATCAATATTTACACAAAGAAAGCCCACATCCACTCCATATGAAAAAAGAAGTGGTTAAGATGAAACATTTATTATTGAAATGGAGACTTTAAGGACATTTTTGAGGCAAGAGGCTATGTTAGGTCCTGGTTGAAATTTATTGAAAATGAAATAGATTTGAGAAAGGGAAAAGCTTGTCCAATTTTGTCTAATCAGGCACAATATTCTATACACAACACTGTACAAGAAACAAATGTACCTGATAACAACAAATAATTTTTATGTTCATCTATTTTACCTATTACAAATGAAATGTGGTGTATTAAAAACATCATAGTGGATAACTGGAAAGTACTATTGGGCAATCAGGATCTTATAAAACTAATAGGCGAATGACCGAATTTACATAAAAAAAAAAAAACAATAATATTAAGAACTTATTAGAACATGGAACAAATAAGGGTGACAGCACTGGAAATAGCAAAATTTTGACAAAAGGGACCTATGCTTGCAATAATTGTAGGCAGTGTAGGTATATTACTAACTCCTCATCAGTTAAATTTTTCCATACTGGAAAGACATATTGGTCACCGCTATTTGTTCCATGTTCTAATAAGCTCTTAATATTATTTGTTTTCTTGAATGTAAAATTTGGTCGTTCGCCTATTACTTTTATAAGATCCTGATTGCCCAATGGTACTTTCCAATTATCCACTATGATGTTTTTAATACACCACATTTCATTTGTAATAGGTAAAATAAATGCACATAAAAGTATTTGTTGTTATCAGGTACATTTGTTTCTTGTACAATGCTGTGTATAGAAAATTGTGCCTGATTAGACAAAATTGGTCATCAAACTCCTCAGGGGTGCCATGCCAAAGGAAGAACAAACTGTCAATATATCAACGGTAAAATAAAATATTTTTACCAAACATGCTATTATCGAGAAATTTTCCCTCCCAATTAGCCATCACAAGGTTGGCATATGCTGGAGCTACTCTTGCTCTCATGTCTGTTTGTATAGTTGATTGTTAAATCCAAAAAAATTATTATCAAGCACTAATTCTATAAGGGTACAAATGGTGTTACTTTTTGAATTACCAAAACCACTACTCTTAGTTAAATATTCCCTTAGAAATTCTATTCCTGTTTCTTGATCAATACAGGTATGTAATGAAGCAACATCTAACGATGCAAAACAAAACTATTCACTTGATAAATTTAAATCTCTTAACAATTCCAACAAATGCCAAGAGTCTTTTAATTAAAATTTTCAGGCTTGCATAATAGGATTGAGAATAAAATCCAACCATGTTGAAAGAGTTTCAGTTTTGGACCTAGTGGCCAATATAATGGGTCTAAAAGGAGGGTTGGTACTATTGTTTTGAATTTTTTGAGTTTGATGACTTTGTGATATATCTGAATGGCACTACAGATTTTTTGAAAATTTCTATAGGAGGGTATGGTCAAAGTTTGAATTTCCCTGATCTGAATTTGACTTATGACTCTGTGTCTAAAACGGTTATTTGTAACATCTATAGGAAATCAATATTTGCAAATCAATATTTACACAAAGAAAGCCCACATCCACTCCATATGAAAAAAGAAGTGGTTAAGATGAAACATTTATTATTGAAATGGAGACTTTAAGGACATTTTTGAGGCAAGAGGCTATGTTAGGTCCTGGTTGAAATTTATTGAAAATGAAATAGATTTGAGAAAGGGAAAAGCTTGTCCAATTTTGTCTAATCAGGCACAATATTCTATACACAACACTGTACAAGAAACAAATGTACCTGATAACAACAAATAATTTTTATGTTCATCTATTTTACCTATTACAAATGAAATGTGGTGTATTAAAAACATCATAGTGGATAACTGGAAAGTACTATTGGGCAATCAGGATCTTATAAAACTAATAGGCGAATGACCGAATTTACATAAAAAAAAAAAAAAAAACAATAATATTAAGAACTTATTAGAACATGGAACAAATAAGGGTGACAGCACTGGAAATAGCAAAATTTTGACAAAAGGGACCTATGCTTGCAATAATTGTAGGCAGTGTAGGTATATTACTAACTCCTCATCAGTTAAATTTTTCCATACTGGAAAGACATATTGGTCACCGCTATTTGTTCCATGTTCTAATAAGCTCTTAATATTATTTGTTTTCTTGAATGTAAAATTTGGTCGTTCGCCTATTACTTTTATAAGATCCTGATTGCCCAATGGTACTTTCCAATTATCCACTATGATGTTTTTAATACACCACATTTCATTTGTAATAGGTAAAATAAATGCACATAAAAGTATTTGTTGTTATCAGGTACATTTGTTTCTTGTACAATGCTGTGTATAGAAAATTGTGCCTGATTAGACAAAATTGGTCATCAAACTCCTCAGGGGTGCCATGCCAAAGGAAGAACAAACTGTCAATATATCAACGGTAAAATAAAATATTTTTACCAAACATGCTATTATCGAGAAATTTTCCCTCCCAATTAGCCATCACAAGGTTGGCATATGCTGGAGCTACTCTTGCTCTCATGTCTGTTTGTATAGTTGATTGTTAAATCCAAAAAAATTATTATCAAGCACTAATTCTATAAGGGTACAAATGGTGTTACTTTTTGAATTACCAAAACCACTACTCTTAGTTAAATATTCCCTTAGAAATTATATCCCTGTTTCTTGATCAATACAGGTATATAATGAAGCAACATCTAATGATGCAAAACAAAACTCTTCACTTGATAAATTTAAATCTCTTAACAGTTCCAACAAATGCCAAGAGTCTTTTAAGTAAAAGTTTTAGGCTTGCATGATAGGATTGAGAATAAAATCCAACCATGTTGAAAGAGTTTCAGTTTTGGACCTAGTGTCCGATATAATGGGTCTAAAAGGAGGGTTGGTACTATTGTTTTGAATTTTTGGAGTTTGATGACTTTGTGATATATCTGAATGGCACTACAGATTTTTTTTGAAATTTTCTATAGGAGGGTATGGTCAAAGTTTGAATTTCCTTGATCTGAATTTGACTTATGACTCCGTGTCTAAAAAGTTTATTAGTAACATCTATATGAAATCAATATTTGGAAATCAGTATTTACACAAAGAAAGCCTACATCCACTCCATATGAAAAAAGGAGTGGTTAAGGGACAACTGATTAGACTCAGCAGGCTAACAGCATCAGATGAAACACTTATTAGTGAAATGGAGACTTTAAGGACATTTTTTTGAGGCAAGAGGCTATGATAGGTCCTGGTTGAAATTTATTGAAAATTAAGTCATAGGTTTGAGAAAGGGAAAAGCTTGTCCAATTTTGTCTAATCAGGCGCAATTTTCTATACACAACATTGTTCAAGAAACAAATGTACCTGATAACAACAAAGAATTTTTATATGCATTTATTTTACCTATTACAAATGAAATGTGGTGCATTACAAACATCATAGTGGATAACTGGAAAGTACTACTGGGCAATCAGGATCTTATAAAAATAATAGGCGAATGACCAAATTATACATTCAAGAAAACCAATAATATTAAGAACTTATTAGAACTTGGAACAAATAAGCACTGGAGGTAGCAAAATTTTGACAAAAGGGACCCACGCTTGCAATAATTGTAGGCAGTGTAGGTATATTAGTAACTCCTCATTGGTTACATTTTTCCATACTGGAAAGACATATCGGTCTAAAAATTATTATGCATGCAATAGTGAGATGGTGGTTTATGTTGCTCAGTGTCTTTCATGTCCCAGTTATTACATTGGTATGACTACTAGATGTTTAAGGAGAAAAATTTGTAAACTTCTTTTAGCTATAAAGAAAAAATATTTAGCCATCACTCTAGGAAGGCACTCTATTGCATGTAATAACTTTAAGAAATTTAGTTTTTCTATTTTGGACAGTGTTAGCCAAAAATTATTTATGGGTGATTGTAAGATTATTTTGGAATGTAAGGAATCCCTTTGGCAACTTCACTTAGGGGCAGATTATGCTCCTCGGTTAAACAAAACTATAAATATAAAATGTTTTTTACAAATGAAAAAGTAACATATAGATAACATTCAATATATTTTATATATACAATGAAATGTTTCTCATTTTATGGTATTTTATATATAAATTTTTTTTAGTTTGGATATCAATTTAATTATTTTCATGACATCATGTACCATGTGACTAAGTATTTTATTATATAAAAGTGCTTGTTGGTGGAGTTCAAATTGTTTCTGAAGATGTTCACAAGAAATAAAGTGAATGAAAGCACTAGCTTTGGTATCTGTGCTTTCCTAAGTGGGCTGGAACAGACTATTCAGTTGTTCATTAACTTTCCTGTGGAAGATTTTGTTTCCAGTTTTTAATGTTCATATATTATTTATTTCTTTGCTTTATAACTTCTATTTTCTCTTTTGTTAGATATACACATGGATTTACACAGTAATTGTAGATCATTATATTTTATACCATATTTCCCATTTTATCATTTCCCCACTATACTTAATTTCCATATTTAAATTTTTTCTTGATACATCTTTATTTTATCATTTCTCTATTCTCTCTCCCTTGTATTCAATTTAAGTCACTTCTATTCTATTTAATATTTTTTTAAATATTCTTACTACCAACTTATCTTCTTTTCAGTTTATCCATTGTAATGCCGTATATAGATTTAACAAAGTCACATATACTATTGGGCTCAATAAACCCAAGCCCCATCCTCCTTATTCATATATAGCACTCATCTTTTAACTAGGTTTAACCTATATCCCCATACCAATCTAAAGATTATTTCAAGAAAATGCATCTACAGTTCTCTTGGTATCATATAGTTTCCCACATTGGGGGGATGGGGGGCGTAGCCTCCACCTACTTTTGGTTTTATATTGTTAGCTTACAATGAAATGAGATTCATAAATATAAAAGCTAAGTAGGTGGGGGGCTGTGCCACCCACACCACCCCATAACTATATATACTAACTCCAGGATCACACTGCAGTGGGGAAAAGGGCATATACATTTTATTTCCCAACAGTACTTACATTCAGTGATATGTGATTCAGTGAAATGAGTTTTCAGTGATTTGAGCTTTCAACAGTTTTTTTTTTTTTGAGGGTGAGTTGAAATTCAGTGAAATGAGTTTTCATTGAATCAAAGTAGACCCATATATATATATATATATATATATATATATATATATATATATATATATATACATATATATCTATATATATATATATATATATATATATATATATATATATATATATATATATATATATATATACACACACACACACACACACACACACACACACACACACACACACACACACACACACAAACACACACACTAGATATGTATGATATTTTTCCCAGCCACGTTGTATTAATTAAATATACTTTTTTCTTAAAAGACAACCTATACCTATTCTACACAGCACTAAGTCCTTTTAATTCGCTCAGTATTTTCTTCCACTGTACATTTAATATAAAATGCTCACAGAAATCAGTTCCTAATAGTGATATCTTTTTTCTTCCAAATTGTATTCCTCCCAACTGTTCCTCATCTCCAATACCCTTGCATTTTTCCTTATTCGTTATTAATCCAACTTCTTGCTATTTTTATATGTACTTATATAATTCTCCTTTCATGTCCTCTCTATTTTAACCATTAACATTATATAATCAGCTGAAGACATAATAATGGGATATGAAATACCCATTTCCTGTACACATTTCCTTTTTATCCCTTTCTTTATTTATCTCATTTACTAAATAATTCATGACCATTACAAACAAAATACTACTCATTAGACATCCTTGTTTTAAACGTCTGTAAATTTCAACTTCTTCACTCAGCCAATCATTTACTAGGGTTTTAATTTTAGTATTTTTATTTACTGACTCAAATACTTTTTTTATTTGTATACTAGAATTATATTCTTCCATTATTTGCCTTAAAGATCCATGCTCGATTGAATCAAATGCTTTATTTATATCAGCCACCATTAATTTTGCTGCCTTTTTTTGATATCATCAAAAATTATAACTAATAATTATTGGCTTCCTTTTCCTTTTAACCCATACATGCCTTCTTCCATTACATAATTAAATGTATGTTCTAATCTTTTTTGTATTATCTTAATAAATAACATATAATCACAATTGTTCAAGATTACTGGCCTCCATTTTTTATTTCATTCTTCTTCTCTTTTTTCCACATACACTTCATAACCTCACTTCATATTCCTGCATAACAAATACTGTAATTTAATCATTCATTAAATACTTCTACAAACATTTCTTTCTGCTATTGTATCAAATTTGTATACATTAAATACCTTTTACCATCTGGTCCTTCTGCTATATATTTATTTACTTCATTACTTTTTCTAAATCCATAACTCTGATTTGTTTTTCCATTTCATTACCCATTTCTTCTGTAAACTGTTTCTTTCTCCAATTTTTTTCTTTATTTCTATTTTTTTCATTATCTTTAACATACTGCCCTATAATACTTATAATATTATGCTGTTCTCTTTCAACTTCTCCATCTTTATTTTTCATTTCTCTCATTATTCCATTATCTTTCTTTACTTTTTTACTTGCATATGGGGATACATCTTCCTTTTTTCCTTGTAAAATCTAGTTTTGTTTATACAATAAATCTTTATTTTTTTTCTTGATACTTTTGATAAATCTCCTCTTCTTTTCTGAAATATTCCCTTTCATTTCTGTCCAGATTGTATAAAACAGATTTTTGTGCTTCATTATATTTTTTATCTGTTTGCCTTTTTCTTTCTGAAATTAAACACATTCTTTTATATTTCACTTTAAATATTATCCACCATTCTAACTAATTACTATAAAAAAATCTCTCATAGTCAAATAATCTTTCTATAAGTTTATTGCATCTTTTCTTCCTTTCTCATTTCTCTCCTTTTTATTAATGCTCTTTATTCTTCTGATTGTTATATGTTCTTTATTTTTTTTTCTTCTATCCACACAGCCAAATGATCCAGAAAAACTGTTTCTGCTACATCTTCTATTATTTTTATGGATTTAGGTATCAAAAAAAAATATGTTTTAATTTTTCCTCTGCTGTATCTATTTTTTTCAAGTTCCATGACTATAAATTCCCACATTTTATTACTTATTCCATTATTTTTTATCTGATCTCTCGTTTTGCTTTTTACATCTTAAGTCACAATTAAAATCTTCTGTTATTATTATGTCAATATTTGCTATAGCATGGATCACCATTTCTTGAAATAAGCTCTCTCTTTCTTTACATATTACATAAGCATATATTTCTATAAGTCTATAAACTTTCCCTTCCCAATTAAACTCAACTATCATAATTTTTTTTAATATAATCCACAATTTTTATTCACATCCTATAACATTTAGCTATCCCTGAAATCTTTATCTATACAAATTCCATATTATACCTCTAATCTATAAAGTTTCTGTCTTTTCTCTTTCTTCTTTATTTAAAACCCTAATATCCTCTAATACTATTAAATGGAACTCACGCATATTATACCATTCTAACACCCCAAATCTTCTTACTACATTCTTTATACTATTAACATTGATAGATACTATTCTAACACTATTGGCTTCTCTTTTCCTCAATTTGTAATAAATTCTTTAAGTATTTATTCATTTCCTATTGTTTTTGCTTTCAAATCTACAATCTGAAATTTTCTTTTCCAATACAACTATATCTTCTCCATTACTAACTTCTGATTCACTTTCCCTCATCCCTTCTCCTTTTTGTGTATTAAGAACATTTTATCTTTTTGTATTAGTTGCTTTTTTCTCTCCTTTCTCTTTTTGTCATTCAGCTTGCTGCAGTTGCTCTTTATTATGTACCTCTTCTCTAATCTGTATCTTTATATTAGATTCTGAACCTTTCTATTTCCCACACTCCATCCATAAATGCCCTATTTCGAGAATCAAAACCTAATTGCTATCCCCAAACCCAAAAGTACAGCAGGCCAACTTCTCCCCGCTTTCTCTCTATGCAAAAATGGAATTCCCTTCCTCCCTCCATAAGAACCATCCCAAACTTAGAAAACTTCAAAACTCAGCTTACCAAACACCCGGCCACAAAATGGAAATGCAATTGCCACCATCTAACCTAATCTTCCTTCATCCATTCCCCTGGGGGGTTTCCCATTCAGGTTCCTAAGCCCTCAGCAACTCTCCTTCAGCTATGCTCCTGGGGAGGTTTCCCCCTCAGGTTCCTAAGTCCTCAATAATTCTCCTTCTTCTATGCTCCCACAAACATTTTCTAAGCTCTCCATTCTCCATTAGCTATCAATAACTATTAATACAATAACAATAGCTATCAATAACCTCAATAACTCTACTTCTGCTATGCTCCCACAAGCATTTTCTAAGCTCTCCCTTCTCCTTTAGCTATCAATAACTATCAATACAATAATAATAGCTATCGATAACCTCAAGAACTCTCCTTCAGCTATGCTTCCACATGCATTTTTGTTGCTCTCCTTTCTCTATTAGCTGCTTATTTCTTATGGTACAACATTGTAAATATTGTATACAGCTTTCCATTACTAATTTCTTTTCTGAAATTGTGCATGTATAGTGTATCCTCATTTTACTTAAAAGTATGTATATAAAACATCTTCTCACCTATTATCTGAGTGTGCACACTAAAAAAATGCATAAACAATAAGTCCACACTCAGTGCTTTTCTGCTTATTATGCATATTTTCAAGGTACTTACTTGTAACTGTTGCCATATTATGTAAGACTGACATTCGTGTATTTCTGTACCTTATCTGTATTATGTATCTTGGAGCTTTTCTCCCCGGGCCTCCACTGAAAACAGGTCACTCTGACCCAGTGAACTTCCCCGGTAATCAAACTGGAAATAATAATAAATAATAAATGTTATTTCACATTTATAACATTCTTTTCACATTTTCTAGCATCATGACCACTCTCCCCACATAAATAACATTTCTTTTTTATCACGGTTAGTTACAAAATGTCCCTCCCTACCACAAAAAAAAAAAAAACATGCATTTGTTTGTCCCCAATACTAAACAACAGCTCTGTGACCTTCAACATTAATCATACTAGCAATATATGCAATTTTTTTCATTTTCCACTTTCAAAATCACATTACAATGCCAAGCCCATATCCAAAGTCCTCTATTAGCAAACACTTTACAAATGTCCTTCACTTCTTTGCAAAAGTTTAGTAAATATTTTTTTAACAGTTTCTCTTTCAGTTTTTGTCCCTAAATTGTATATTAACTTTATGTGTTTCACAAAAAAGGTATTTATAAAATATTTATTTCACAGATACATTTATTTTCATTTTCATATTCTCCCCAGAAAAGTTTTTTATACTGCAACAATTTCAAAGAAAATGTAACAAGTCTCATTTTAATCAAATTAAAAGCTCTTACCTCTTGTGCCTTGATTCATAAAGGCACAGCTATCTTGTCAAATATTTCATACCTGTCCATTTCTCATTCTTCTTTATTCTGAATTTTTGCTATGTACTTATTTCTTTCCATTTCTTCTGTTTTCTTCTTTACTGTTATTTCTTACTTCTGTTCTATAACCACTTCTATGAACATCCTTCTCTTAAGGTCTTGTTCCTCTTCTATATTAATTCTTTCTATCATGTCTCGCCAAGATACAGCTTTCCCTGTCTCAATCTGGTCATCAAGTTCTACCAATAAATCATCCTGCAACCCTCCCAACTGGTGGGATATAATAATAATATCTTTATGCTGTTGTTTCTCACCCCTCAAACCTTTGAATTAATTCCACTGAAAAACATCTTCCATATTCTCTAACTGGTTTCCTTCAAGCCTAGCCCATAGTTTGTGGCTCACATGCGCCCAGTTAATATGGGGGCAGTATTATATTATGCTGCCTTGCCTCTGTTGAGCAGTGGGACATCCTAGGGTGGGTATATCTATCATCTCCCTCCCCCATTCACAGGTCAGATTTCAAGATTGAACTAGATGTGAATGCTCTGCCTCACATATATCCACAGCATACAGCCACTTGTAGGGAGTCTTTTGGGTGATGAATCTATCCCTATATCCCGCCGTGGTTAGGTTTAATGTCGAGGTTTTGTGGCTCCCCGGATCTGGAATTTTTGCGGATCTAGATTTTTGAGGTGAAGCATATGAATCAAATCTGGGTTTGACAAAGTCACCGAGCCCTGTGGTACACCACTTGTGACAGGCTTTGAGAGTCTGATGGGCCAACTCTGACTGACCCTGTGGGTTCTGTCCAAAATTTGCTTTGGATGATTTTATGAGAGCTCTTAGTTTTTTACTATAGTGATCAAGGGGTCTTTACTTTTTTTTTGCTTTTTTCTCTATCTTGTAGTTCCTTTCCTTGTTGTTGTTGTTTTTTTTTTTGGGGGGGGGTCCACCAGGTGGGGGCCCTTTGCACAGTTTTGTTTGTTTTGTTTTTGCCTGATTATCCTTGCAGATGCAGTCCAGCAGGTGCGGGTAGAAGGCATTTGTAAGTGATACTGTTTGACAGCGTCCGGCTCTTCGGGGGCCTTAAAAGGGACCACACCTTTTAGAAGTCAGTGAAGTCGGAAGTGAAGTTTTTCTTTCGTTTTGGTTTATTTTGGTTTGGGTGTTCAGTGGGATGGGGTGATGAGGACTTGTTGATTGATGATCTCTCACCAGTGAAGTCACCTAGTATGATGGTGTTTTTGGTGATACATTTATCCCTCTAGTGTTTTCAGAAGGCCATGTGAGGTTCCTGAGTTTGTGACTCAGGGCCTTGAACCAGGTTTCTGTCACTGCACAGACATCGATGTCTCCATACTGACACCAGAGTTTAAGCCAATTGTTAAAGCTGATCATCTTTCTCTTATTGTGTTGTGGCATCATTCTTGGTAGGATAGCGTGACAATGACTGAGTCATATTTGTACCTGCTGTTTGAGATGTTTATGTGTATGATTTGAGGTTGTGATGGTACTATGTGAGACTGGGTCTAATTCTTCTCACTAAGTCTCTCCTATTTCTTTTCTGAAAACAAAACTAGAAATAAATCTGAGGATTTGGCATTCACCTCTACTCCACACATATGCTTCATGTGTTGTTCTCCTGGCTGCCAATGCACCAGGAATGGAACAGACACTCTCATTATTGACCACAAGTGCTAAGAGTGGTGTAGTGGTAGGGTACGTTCACCAATGCCCTGACCAGATTTTCCCTAGTAGTATAAATACCACCTCAGGCCTCCCTTGAAAAAAAAGGCTACTAAACTCATGGGATTATCCCAGTGAACAAAGGATAAATAAAATAAATAAATAAACTGCATCCCAGTAAATGTTGTAAACAAGGCATTGTTAAAACGTTTTTGGATGTAGTCACATGGAGGAATGTGTACATTAGTTCCCAGACAAAACTGTTGCTATAATCTGTATCATTTTCATGCCTCTGTGTCTATATCTTGGGGTTATGAAACCATCTGATACTAACTGATCTTTAATTATTCATTTGAGAATGCATTACTGCATTTTGTTCTTAACCAAGATAGTTTGCTCAGCCAGGGCTAGGCCCATAGCTCTCAAACTCTTGGTACAAAAGATCTGGACAAACGCAAAATTAATGGGGGACAAAGCCTCAAAAATAGGGACAAATTTGAAATACTGAACTTAAAAACTTAGAAAATTGGAAGAATAAAAGGTCTTGTTTAGCATGTACTTTCTGAAGTATACAAAGTCTGAAACTCAAATGACTGCCATTATTTAGTGAATTTAACCCCCAAAATTTGCCACAGAAATCCAGAGAATCACAAATTTAATGAGGAACAGAACAAATATATGAGGCAAAAATCAGGACATTTTGTGAAAATCTGTACAGTTTATAGGTATGGCCAGGCCTCAGTGTTTGTAGTATATAGCCTTTGTGAGGGAATGATAGCACTGCACTTTTCAGCAACTGATCTAACTTGTTCATAGGTTCATAGATGAGTACTTGGCTAACTGCCCTGACGGGTCATTTTAAGTATAACTTGAAGTCAGAACTAAACACTGTACCTTATATCTATAAGTTGAAGACAGTAACCATTATGCCAAACCTACACTTCTGTTTTTACAATTGTCTTTTGTTTTCTGCCCCCTACGTTAAATTGATTATTTATTTTTATTTCTATTTGTTTACCAGGAAAGCCTGACTGGGCAAACAATCCCCATATAGGTGGTGGCCCAAAGAGAAAAACTCCACAAGAAATAATAACAGTAGTTCATGTGCAACAAACAGAATATTCAGGTAGCATTTAGCAGCATTGCATAAAAAGCTCCAAGAGAACTATTTATAGTAATACTATATAATATAGAGAATGTTCAGGTAACATTACATTCAAAGTGAGGATAAATAAAGCACATAATTATGAAAGAAATAAGTATATTTTGCAGCAATCTAGTCAGTACAGGGTACAGTTAAATAGTAGTACATAAGGTCAGATATTTGTCATAAGAAGAGTAGAAGACAGAACAATAAGAGAGAAGAGCTGCTCACAAGCATGTATGTGTACATAGGAGAGGTAGTTTAGGATAACTTACTACGGGGAATAGTAGGGGTACAGCTAGGAGTCAAGCAGGAACAGTTTTATTTTATCTGTGAAGGTATTTGTCTGGTTGGAGGGGGAATTGATTTCAATCATTTTGAGGTACAACTGAAGTAAAGATCATTTCCTGCTTCATTGTATGCTTTGTGAATTGAGAGGAGATGTTTGTCAGTAGAAAGCAGAGCTCTATTGATGGAGTGGACTTGTAGTATACCACCTAGGACAGGGCATTTTTCAGGGTGAAATACTACTCTATGTACTAACTGACATTGAGAGTAGATGAGGTAAATCAAGCCAGTTCAGGTGCTTGAGAAAAATACACTGATTCATAAGATGCTAGATTCATAGGTGTTTACTAGGCTAATGACCACAAGAACCTTTTTAAGTCTAGCCATGCATTCCAAATGTCTGACAAGTTCTGGTGTCCTTGATGAGTGAAAGCAGGGGCTTAGGAGGTGATCCATTTACAGGCTGCCTGTGTCCATTAGGGATATAGTTGCTGTTCCCCATCCAATTGTCCAAGTTACACTTAGATTGAGTTAGAGAATAGCTCTGTTTCATATGAATTGCATGTGATGTTTGGAGTGTGGCATGCTGGAACTAAATTAGACTATTTTATTTTTCTAGGTTAGTTGTCAGGATGTACTGAATATTGATGAAAATAGGATTAACATACAGACGTGTAGCAGCAGGTAGGTAAATGCTAATGTTATCCATCTGCTTTCAGTCAGATATGTTTTGGCTTTATATAGTAGACTTAACTTCTGATGTGTCTTTTGATTGCTTGTTGGATGTGGAGATTGAATGCAATGGTGATGTCTACTATAATGACAAATAATTCAGTACTGGAAAACACTTCAATATTTGTATTATTTGCAGAGATGATTTAAAAAGTTAGCTTTGCCTTTTGTATGAGTTTTAAGAGTGAAAAGGAGAAGTTTTGTCTTTTTATCTGTTTAGTCTTAGGGTCTGACTACCAAGTCCCTCTATCTCTTTTAGCACAAATATATCAATTGTGTAGACTGTTAAAATACTTCTAGCCTCCAATGGAGTCCTATGCATCCAGAATACTGAGGGCTCACCCAGCCAATGAGTGTTCCTCTTGATTTGACAGACATTACTACAAATTGTCTATAGAATCTCCTCCTAGTCTCTTCTTATTTGGTTATACTACTGAGCACTAGCCAATCAAACTACTAATTCTTCCCATTAGACTGTTTAAACTCAAGCCTCTCACCTTTCTGCCTGCTTAGTGCACAGTGGTCTACCTAGAATATTTAACCCCCTTTTTTCCAAACTCCTTTTAAAATGTGCTCATTTTGTTTTCTATTATACAGACCCTTTCTACTAATTCAATTTATTAGCATTCATTATTAACCCCTTTTTTTGCCTGGTACCAAATTTACTATTTTTTTTATTTATTGCTTCTGTTTACTGGAGTAGACTGACTGGGTTGTGATACCCCTTTTCAGCAGAGGCCTGAGGAAAAGAACTTCTAGTCACATGCAATTTTATACAAGAGAGACAATGCAAAGCTTAAAGTTACAATATGGAGACACAGTAACTGCAATGCAGCTATTTACAGTCATAATAAACTAATGCTTGATAAAATGGCATACACAGTGAGATTTCATAGGATCATAGAATCATAGGAAGTTACTAGACTATTGGCCCTGAGGCCCTTACAAGCCTAGCCAAGAATTTAGCCCATGTTCCAACAACTCAGCTCCCTATGCCACTGTCCAGCAGGGACATGGGTGGAATCCCAGAGATGTATTTTCTGTTCCCCATCCAGTTATCCAGGTTGTGCTTAAAAAGGTTTAATGAGGTACTCTGCTTTACATGGAGAGGGAGTCTATTCCACAAAAGGAGGAGTCTCTGGGACACAAATCTGTCCTGCCAACAAGTCCTATTGATGTCATAGACCAGGTTGAGGTCTCACGTGCAGGTTGCTTGAGTGGAACTTGATGTGTGAATATGTAGCAGTCCCATCAGGGCAGGGTCTGAGATTGCTTTGTATGCCAGACAGAGATCACTTCTGAGGAGTCTGTAAGAGACTGAGTAGAGGGACAGGGCTTTTAGCCTATCTGTGTAGGGCAGATGTTTGAGGCCCTGGATTCTCTGGGTGAGGAATCTCTTTGGTCTCTCCAGCTGCTGCATGTGCTTTGTGAGGTACATGCCGAAAGGGGCATTGTATTCAATAAGCAGTCTTATAAGAGAAGAATACAGGGATGTTATGACCACCTTGTCCCTGGATGAGATACCCCTACTAATGAGGTGGGCATAAAATGCCAATATAGAAACTTTGCACTTACATGTAGGAATAGTAAGACAGATAGAGAGGAGAAAATAGGAGAATATGAGTAGTAAGCAGAGTAGGATGAGGAATATGTGGATAATATGTATATGAGCTAATAAAAATAAAAAAAGGCTGTAGTGGGCAGACAGGAGGTGAATAATATGTGAATAGTAGGTAAATTTGTTAGCTGTCATCGATGAAAGTTGCAGTGATATCTTCAGACTGTGGTAAGTATGAACTAAATTTTTTTTTTTGGATGGAAAATTGTCAGAGTGGTGAGTAGAGACAGTAGAAGAGATAGTAAGGGCAAAGAATCGGAAGACAGTAGGATATTTATGTTGAGAATTTGTTTTGTTGAGGTGTATAATGGCAATGTATGTGTGTGTGTAAGGGTACAAGATAGTCTAGTCAGGGGAAGTGCAAGAGCAGAGGCAAGCATTTTAAAGTGCTATTTTAACAGGCTTTTGAATCTGGATAGGTTGGTTTGCTGTCTTTTTTTGGTAGGGATATAATTCTGGACTATAATTCCAAATTTTAAAGACATAATCTGAGTACGGTGACAGATCAGCAGAGTTGTGGATTTAGTTATGATTAATAGGGAGTTGTCCATGGAATGTAGTGATTCTGCAAGGGTTTAAGATTTCTCTTAGGTTTGCAGTGCATTGCACTTTATTGGTTTGTAGATTATTTTATGAACAGTTTGGTGATTGAGAGATGATGTTGAATTACTAGCCATTTTAAAGTTAGGCAGTGGTGGGATTTTACAGATGGGTTAGTAGAAAATGTAGGTATCTGTTATAGCATTGTTCAGTTTTTGTTTGAAGAGATTGCTGAATGTCGGTGTACATGGAGCTATAGTAGTGAATGTAGGAGATATACAAAGAAACTCTTCTTTTTCTTTCGGCTGCTTCTATTAGGGTTCACTAGGGAGGATCATCTGTTTCCATTTCTTCTAGTCCTCTGCATCTTGTTCTGTCACACCAACCACCTGCATGTCTTCTCTCGCCACACCCATAAACCTTATCTGAGGCTTTCCTCATTTCCTCTTACCTGGCAGCTCCATCCTTAGCATCCTTTTCCCAATACACCCAGCATCCCTCTTCAGCATATGTCCAAATCAATGCAATCTCACATCTCTGGCTTTGTCTCCAAACCTTCCAAACTGAGCTGTCCCTCTAACATACTCATTTCTAATCCTGTCCATCCTTGTCACACCCAAAGCAAATCTTAACATTGTTAACTCTGCCACCTCCAGCTCTGACTCCTATATTTTTATCAGTGCCACTGTCTCCAACCCATACAACACAACTGGTCTCACTGCCATCTTGTAGACCTTTCCTTTTATTCTTATTGGTACCCATATGTCAAAAAATCACTGCTGACACTAATCTCCACCCACTCCACCCTGCATGCTCTCTCTTCTTCACCTGTCTTCTACACTCACCATTACTCTGAACTGTTGATACAAAGTATTTCACATCATATGCCTTTGCTAACTGTACTCCCTGCATCCTAAACATTCCTCTTTCCTCCCTCATTCACACACACATATTCTGTCTTAGTCCTGCTGACTTTCATTCCTCTCTTCTGTAGAGCATATCTCCAACTCTCCACAGTCTTCTAAATCTGTTCCCTAGTCTCAATACAGACCACAATATCATCTGTAAACATTATAGTGCAAAGTGACTCCTATGTGATCTTATGTGTCAACCCGACCATCACCACTGCAAATAGATAGTGAGTGTGCATACAATAAGATTTATGTCACTGTTGTCTAATTTATATAGGTTGAAGTGATATCTACCCATCTGTCAGGCCAGTGTGTGACTCTGGCCTGTTGTGACATATACATATCCATTAATCTGATATCTCTGATGACATCAGCAGTGTCTGTTGAAGACAAGAGGACAGTGACCCTTAGGCTGCTATAAAATGCTCTGTGTAATATCCACAACAGCTCGCACACAAACACACACAGTTGACTGCCGTAATAATAGAACCCCTACCTATCTAAGTTTATGGACTACAGCTCACAGTACTTAACACACATGTCACAGCACAAGTCTGATTTTACCAGGACTGCAGGTGATGTTATAGCAGATGACATCAGCAGGCCACATGGGAGACAAATGTTTGGAGGCCTGCTTCAACTGGATGTTTGTGCAAGCATCTAAACAGTGCAAAACCATGCCATTTGAGAAGTCACTGTGGGATACACACACCATTCTTTATGGAGACACATGCACACCAAGTTGACCGCAGTGAAGATAGAACTTCTACCTAAGTTTACATACTACAGATCACAGTACTTAATGCACATGAGACAGCACGTCTGTTTTTAATAGGACTGTAGGTGATCTTATGGTAGATGACATCAGCAGGCCACATGAGGGACAAGAGTTTGGAGGTCTGCCTTGACTGGATGTTTGTGCAAGCACCAAAGCAATGGAAAATCATGCCATTTATAACGTCAGATTGAGACACACATTTCCACTTTTGTTTACACACAGTTGACTACTGTGAGATTAGAACACCTATCTATCTAAATTTACAGACTACAGACCACAGCACAAGTCTGATTTACATAGGACTGCAGATGAACTTATACTAGATGATATAACCAAGTCATGTGTTGAACAACAGCTTGGGAGACCTGCATAGTCACATTGCTTCATAGTGTCATCTGAGGCTAATAGCCTATCAGACAAATAATGTTTAGTAGCCTAGCTATGTAACAACAATACCCATAATGAGCATATCGGTCTGTTTGTATTTGGATGAGCAAGCTTGTGAGCACCATTTATTGGCCCTGTCCATGAGGAATACACAACATTATATATTGCAACCTGTATACTGGCTGATATATGTGTGGAAAAATCAAGGTGACCCAGGGATGTTGTGATTGTTGGTGTTGTAGCTGGTCGGGAAACAAATGGATGGCTTGTCAATATACGTATGTACATATACTTATACTGTGCCCTCAATTTGCAATGTTTCCACATGTCGTTTTAGGGGACACATGGGGTCTGAGAATGATATGGTACCATACCTCTCAACTGTCCACATTTTCACAAAATGTCCAGATGTTTGACTCATATTTTTGTCTGTTTCTCAATAAATTGTGTTTTTTCTGGAAAATCAATGGAAAATCATTGAGAAATGAAGTCAGAAAATAATGGTAGACATCGGAATTTCAGATGTCATATCCTTCAGAGAATTCATGCTAATGCAATGCCTGCTATTCTATCAACTTTCTAAGTTTGTAAGAACAATATTTAAAAAGGTGCCCCTATTTTTCAGTCTTTGTACTCCCATTATTTTTGGCTTTGTCCAGATTTCTTGCTCTAAGAGTTTGAGAGGTATGTAGGGCACTAAGGACATAGATACCTGTTTGAGTGTATGTAAGCAGTCCACAAATGCGAGGCGCATTATTCACATCTGATACTTACCATTATGTAATATATATACCTGTTACTACAGCCCACTCCTATCTCTACTCCAGGCCAGGATTTGCCAATTACTAACAGCAATAATTGAATGTGTCCAGTGTCTGTGGTTGGCAGTCTGGCATGAATCCTATTTCCTCTTTCACTCTTTATGCACTGCTGCACTCCGCACAAACCAGGTAACCCTTATCAAAAAGGTTTTATACATGCAGAGCATCACACACGTGTGGAATTAAAACAAGACAAAATTGACAAGAGTATGGGACACTCAGTCACAGTCTATAAAACACAACCTATTGCTAGTACACTCCCAAAATCTCTACTTATATCAGGATTAAAACCCTCAACAACATTACAGCTTCATCACACAGGATGGCTGCCTTAGTCCTTTTCGCCACAGAAGCAGTTTGCCAGAGCTGGGGTCATTCACACACAACCACCTGCATAAAAATGTACACTGGCCTTCATCAGTTACATAACACATATAATGCATGATCAAATCTATATTATTGTCCTGAAAATATGGGGGATAATTATTGTGACAAACACCCATATACTGTGGGTTTTGGGGGTAGCATACATGAGATACTGTTATGGCAGTTACAAGGGGATACTCTTGTTTTAGGGGGTGGGGGAACAAACCACATTTACTGTTAGGATACAGACAAGTCTGAAGTCAGACACTTCAATGCGTAGCTCACTTTCTAACTTCTCTCCTGAAGGATGTACGAGTAATTTGCTCCAGTAGCCTAGCACTGTATGAATGTTTCATGCATGAGGCCTACTAATTACAAGTGGAGACATAATACTAAAATAGTGTCTGTAGTCACATATTAATTTAATTTCTGTACAAATACACAACTATTTACTTGCATACTGTACCAAGTTCATAGATACAAAGGATATGTCATAATACTCTACAAGAAAACAGTGTAGGTTAAGGACCTACCTTGCAAAAGCATCAGTTAAAACAACTTCAGTTCAGGGCTGACTCTGACTGATGCAAGCAGTACACAGCCAATACATGGATAGGTACAGGTTGTGTGAGTTACCAGGCATCATTTTTAATATATGTATGTGAGCAAGAGAAAGGAAATAGTCTCTATGTCCTTAAGTGATCAGTGAATGTGATATGTGTTGTCTCTTAGCCAAAGTAAGGGTATACTGAACATGCCTATGTCTGCCTATAGGGACAGCAGCTGGGGTTCTTCTTCCAAGTCCTCCTGTGACTATGACTGTGGTGGCCTATGCATTGGACGGGGGATGTGTGTCCCTTCCTCTTGTTGATCCTGCTGCAGCTGTTTCTGCAGGATCAGATTGTGGAGCATAGCACATATTATGAATATTTGTGTACATGTGCGTGTAGTATACTGCAGAGCTACACCAGATATATCTAGGCACCGGAACCATGACTTCAGAAGCCCAAACTCACACTCTGTGATGTTCCTAGTTTGTGTATGTGTCTCATTATGATGTTCTTCCATGGGTGTGCGTGCATTTTTGATGGGTGTCATCATCCATGGTTCCATGGCATAGCCAGTATCCCCCAGTAAATGGCCCTGTGGGATGTCCCCCCCTAGCAAACATCAGGTACAGCTCTGATGTCAGCAAGATATGGGAGTTGTGAGAACTGCCAAGGTTTCCAGCACACACATTCAAGATAATCCCTTGGTCACTGCACACAACTTGGCAGTTGATGGAGTGGTATCCCTTGCGGTTAATGTAGATTCTATCCTGCTCACCAGGTGGTGCCTTGATGTGCACATGAGTGCACTTTAGGGACCCAGTACTTCAGGGTAGTGTACTACATGGTAGAACTGTTGCATATTGTTGGCCCTCTCCTCAGGGGAAAGGGAAAAAGTTATGTGCTCACTGGCATGTAGGGGCATAGCATCCAGAAACTGGTGAAGTATCCTGGATGCTGATCCCTGTGACACCCCCATCATGTCCCCAGTTTATTTTTGAAAAGTACCTGAAGCCAATATGCTAAGTGCTACACATACCTTAGTTTAAACTGAGATGGGTTCCCCTCAGTGGATTCTGGCTCTGAGTTCAGGGCAGCAGAGCTCAGGGAGTTCTTGTAATATGTCCCCTGTCCCCCTGTTGCACTCTACAATCTCCAGCTCATGTAACACCTAGAAGCTTATCCTGAGCCTTACAAAGTTTCCTTCTCGATCTAAGCCTGTTGTCAGCAGCACTAGCAGCACTAACTTCAGCCTCTAGCACATACAGATGTAGAATGGCTGGAGCAGCCTCTAGCATTATCTCAGTTAAAATTCCCAAGTCTCTACTCCGATGCTCTTGAAGTAGTGAGGGAATATCTAAATGTAGGTTGCATGCATACTTTATACATTTCTTGAGTAAGTCCACCAAGTGGGATTGGCTAATTAAAATGCAATTCACCTGCTTAGGCTATAATTAACATGATTTAAAGGTCCTTCTTCTGTGTCCAATAATGCGCTGTGACCACTCACGTGCAGCAGAGTGCAGCTGTGCATTATAAAGGTAAGCCATGACAAAATTTTATGTTTTCATCCCTGTTGTTATGAAACATACAGAAAATGCTAATTATTGCAAGTTACACTTCATGTTTATAAGCTGCAATGTCAGAACAGTATGAGAAAAGTTGCCATTCCCTGTACCAGAACACAGGAATCATATGCACTCCAGTCCAATACTTAATACCTGTTACCACAGAAGTAATTACAGAAAATCCCATAACATGAGGCTATGAACAGAGCTCAGTCCCACTTACCAGGTTTGCATGAAGCCCAGCTGTGCTCAGCAATATTAATTTAATGAACCTGGTTTCTATTTTTCGATGTATAACTAATGTCTGATATGTGGGTTGTCTGGTCGCGCAAAGAAGGTGTGCCTTGCTAAAACCATTTGCAGCAAGTGGCAAACTGAACAAACATGCACAATACACAAAAAAAACAAAGTGACTTGACACACTTCCCAGATATCATAGACATCCATTGGAAACATAAACACTGTGAAGGAGCCTACTCAAAATGAAAATCCCTACACGGTTCCTGCTTTTTTGTGATTCAACAAATCTACTGATTTGTGTGCTCATTTGCATAATAACCATGCGGACAGTCTGGAATCTTCATGGTTAGTAGCCATGTAATCTGGTCAATAGGACATGAGCACAATTTTCAAGACACAAGGCAGGGTATTACTTTATGTATTGTGACAGCACATTATATTCCTCTTTTACACGACTTTTCAGGTAATTGTATTTAAAACGTTTTGCAGCAAACATGTGGTATAAAATGCATTTAAATTTATAATTTATAATGCTTTCAGACATTCATAGTATATACTTCACCCATTATATGTGTGTTGTTACATTTTCATGGGAATTCTGTCCATATTTCTGGACTTGTATGACGCATGCACCTCAAACTAGTAATCTGTTATATAACAGGTGTCATATTTTTAGCCTGTTTGTAATGAACACCATGTGCTGTTTTTTGCATTTTGTAGTAGACTGTGAGTCATGTATTTGACTTATTGTAAGGAGCTTTTCTCCCTGGGCCTCCACTGAAAATGGGCAACTCCTGCCCAGTCAGACCACTCCGGTAAACAAATGTAAAATAAATAATAAATACATTTTATATGCCCTTGCTTCTGTGTAGACTCCTGTAAGTGGAAATTTTCCACGTACACTACCAACATGGACACAGAGTCTACAGAGTTGCATTTAAGGTTGCTGGATTGTTCCACTGTGTTGTTAAACTTAATTAACATAAATTTCAGCTACTTATGCTGAAATTTGCAATCCATGAAATTTTCCATAATTGTGCATAAATGCATGTGATTGTGCACCACTACATGGAGTTTACTGAATCTAAAACTCGCAGCGCCCACATTCGCATCACATTGCATTGCGCACAAAATAAAAAAGACAGTGTTAGCTATATTGAATTACCCCCATGTCTATGAACATATAAATTACATTAGAATTAACAAGGGAACAAATGCTTTAGTCAAACATGCTGCACACATTCCAGGTCATTTTTTCAAATTTGTGATCATTGAGAAAATAACACAAGATGAACGTTGGGGTCCATGGCAGCTGTATTTAGAAAAATGTGAGCTATTTTGCAACTCAGTCTTCATGATAACAGCTGGCCAGGACTTAGCGATCACATCTCCATTCGTTATTTACTTAAACTTAATGCTTTAAAAAGTTAAAATAAAAAATGTAGGTTATTTCTCATTTTTTAATTCTCTTTTTCTAGTTCCTTATTACTGCATTTTGCTCTCTATATGAATACTTTTTGTATAATTCTTTGAAACTTTTTATTGTGTAATAACACAAAATTTTGGGAGCAGGATTTTTATGTTTTCTTTATCCTTTTATTATGCCTTTCATAATTTGTCTATGGTTTGTTATGTTAAACTAGGTTTAGGTGACATCTTTTTGTAGTACTTAATACCCATGGAACACTATGTATTTTAAGCCATGGGGTAAAGATTTTAATAAGAGTGTATAGCTTTAAATCTCATGAATAAAAGAGGGCTTGGTTCTCATGTGACCTAGAATGTTACATAAACTCTATTTCAAATGTGTTTGGATTTTTATTCTTTTTTCCTGAAGACGTTTTACATTTATTAAAATGAAATCACTAACACCAAATGTTTCAACAGTTTTTGAGTGTTTTTTTGAGATTGTTTCCTGCTGGAACCACAAACTGGAGTCTCTGCAGTAATGTGATTTTTTTTAATTATTGACAGTCTAATCAAATTGAATTTAAATCCCTGTGACACCCATTGTTTAGCAAGCTGGCTAACTGACAGAACCCAGTCTGTTAGTATGGGAGGACTGATCTCTTTGAAAAGCGTAGTGACCGGTAATGTCTCTCAGGGATAGATCCTAGACAACTTCTGTCTGGTATTTACTTCTCTGATGTCAAGACTGTCTTCTAGGACCTGTAGCTGACCAAGTAAACTACAAGCTTGGCACAGTCATTAACTCCCAATGGTGCCAGGACCATGGGCAAAAACTAAATGCCAAAAAATGTAGCATGGTGTCCTTAGGCAAAACTAGGCCCCCCATATACCTACCACACAGGTGATATACCTTCAAAAGTTGACTCAGCAGTTAGGGACCTGGGCACTTACATTGACAATAAACTATCCTTTGACCACCATGTATCTACTACTGGAAGGAAATCATTTTACTTTGCCAGACTTATCATCAGGAGTATTTCATCCAGATGACCCAGCCTGAGAGACTGCAGCATTTCCTCACAAAGACAATCAAAAACATATCTTCTATGAGATACCCAGACTGCCTTAAAATGCTTAGTCTCTCTTTTCTGTTTCCTACAGACTCTTGAGAAGTAAACTCTAGCTTATAGAGCCTTGAAGGATCCAGTCCTGTGTGGCATCCTATACACCCACAAAACTAAAAACACTCAACACCCACTCAAGAGATGCTAACTTCCACCACAACATAAATAGGACCTGCTGATGAGACAGAGCTACTAGATAATCCATTTTTTATGAAATAAACTTCCTTTGCATGTAAACCAAAGTAGATCCCTGACCCTCTTTAGCCTGGCTAAATGGAAGGGCTATTGTAAATGTACCTGGGACCCAGGCCTTCAAGCCCTTATTGAAAGGGATTGAAACTAACTGTAAATAAGTCATGTCAGTGGATAGCTATGATATGGGGTATTGTGGCTAGGCTAATAATGGTCCCATGGCTCAACAGCCTAATATTGTCAAAAGAACCTATGAACCTATAGTTGGACAGTGGTATCAAACCAATCAATAACTCTTGATTTCTTCAGTCTCAGCTGACATTTTGGTACTAACTGGTCTGCCTGCCTCTGAACTGTACATATGATTTATGCATGCTTCATTGCACATTTGTTTATGAATTGTGCAACAGTACTCCCCATTGTTCACACTCCGTATATCTTTTGTAATCCTACTGTGTTGTTGTCTATAAATCTCATTTTGATGTTTACATCCTTTCTTTCTGTGCAATAGGACTTATGCAGTGAGTAACATATTTATGAATTCTGCCATGTTATTGTATTCATAATACAGTATGAGGATTGCAAAACTGTCTGAATTTCCTCTGACTGCATTACTAATGTAGAAAAATAATAAAACACAAATAATGAATGAAAGGTGCGTGTGTGTGTGTGTGTGTGTGTGTGTGTGTGTGTGTGTGTGTGTGTGTGTGTGTGTGTGCGTGTGTGTGTGTGTGTGTGTTTGCATGCGTGTGTTTGCGTGTGTGTGTGTGTGTGTGTGTGTGTGTGTGTGTGTGTGTGTGTGTGTGTGTGTGTGTGTGTGTGTGTGCGCGTGTGTGTGTGTATGTGTGTGTGTATAAGCAAGAGTTTTGTACAATCCTGTGTGAATATACTCAGATAACAGACCACAAATATACTTGCAAATAACTCTGCTGAACATTTTGCAAAATAATTATGATGTTGTTAAATGAAAGTCTGAATTCCCATTCACATGCCTTTTGAAATATTAATTTGTAAGGTGCTTTATTTCAATCAAAGATGATTGGCATTACACTGCATGATATCTGATATGCTAATTATTATTTAGTAGTGTAGAAAAGAGTTTCAGTTCATGCAAATAGAAGCATAGTTTTAATACTAGCACACTGTGTAAATATATAGTATTTACATTTAGTAAATATCAGAATGAAATTAATTTACTGCTTGATATTCAGGTGACACTATAGACATGCAGATCATAAGCTGCTGCTTTTCTGAGTAAATCCTTTAATAAAACATGGATTTGGTAACCTTTGAATGGAATTAATTTGTACTATCAGAATAGAGGCGGTAAGTTGAAGTCTAGGATTTATTGTCTTATATAAAGTGTATTTTATTTTTAGACATTAGCATGGATTAATATTATCAGTTCAATTTCTAAAGAATGTTGTCTACAAAGTAAAATGCATCCTAATGCAGATTTAACCATTTACTCAATCGATTACTGTAGACTAGAGACTTTGTGTTGTTATGCTTTTCTCTTGGGAAAATATGCAAGTTAAACATGAATTAAATATTATAAATCATAACCTTTGCAAAATAATCACAAGATATTTGCATCTACAAGTGGGATGTGGTTTCATTCTATTAAATCATACAGAACTAATTTTATTGTCATTTACAGAATTAGATTCATTCCAAAGATGCAGGTAAGTAAAACAATCTAGCTCTGTAGACATAGAGCTCTCACTATATTTGTTGAATTGTTGGCCTTGACCATAGTGTGCATGTGCGTTTATGTGTGTGTGTGTGTGTGTGTGTGTGTGTGTGTGTGTGTGTGTGTGTGTGTGTGTGTGTGTGTGTGTGTATTGTAGGGTAGCAATACATGTCTGAAAATTATCATATACCTGCATTTACTTCTTATGTTACACTTACAGAAACGTGGTGAAATGCCTCACTTTTCCTTGAAGAAAAATACCCTACTACACAGAAGTGTTGCTACTCTCACTGCTTACTCACCCTTAATTAAAGGACCAGGCAATATAAGATTTCTTGCCTATCATAGGAAATCACTACACTTATATGACTTTGGATAACAATGACTATTTTTCATTTCCCTTCGCATTTATTACGAGTGAGTTGACTGAATGTTGTTTTGCCAGAAATGGGCATATTGGTATTACATCAATTATGCTAATGTCTATTTTTCATGGCTGTAAATCCTATTCTCCATCCCCACTTTAGAAAACCCTGCACTCTCTGTACCTCTACACTTAATAACATCAGCTCCAGGGCTGTTATTCCTTGGGGTAAGGATCCAGCCTCCTGTTCAGGGTTTCATTTCAGAGAATGTTATTTGCAAAATATTTAGTGAAAAAATACACACAGCATACCAACTTTTAACTCTTTCATGTAGTCCAATCATTTGCTTTCTGCCCAGCTCCTGAAAGTTCAGCATTTTCATCTACTTTGACATCTGCCCTGCTACAGTATGCACTTACAATAGTATCCAATCCCTTCCAGGAAGCATTCACTAGATAGATACGGTACCATCCTATCTTTGTACAATCACCAAAATGTCTCACAATATTTCATCTTTTCTGTTATGGATGTGAGCAATACAGTTTTGCTTTTAGCTTTGAGTGACTGGCATTGCAAGTCACAATAGTGTCTTTAAACTGCAAAATCAACTGCCCTGTGTAATTGTGATTTATTTTTACATGTTGTGCACAATTCCATATTCTGCAGTTTAATTGCTCTGTAGCATGGCTTAATGTTAAACCAAATGTTATTATGATGTTCTATAGATGTATAATGGCCCTCATTTAATGAAGTCTTTCACATTTGATGTCTGTTGGGGTATATCTGCTTGCAATATATCACAGCTAATAGCCTTCAGGGGCAGCATCAAATGACATTAATCTCATCTGAGCAATATCAAAGTCTGCTGTAGCAGTTAAAGCATTAAACCATAAACCAGAAATCCCAGAGTCACAGAACACTAACAATTTGACAATAAATACATTCTTGATTGATTCTATGATTCAGACTATCAATTTTTTTAAAAAAGAAAAGAAGCAATGAATAATGAGAAACTGCAGCAAGAGATAATTTAACATAATTTAGTGACTTTGAAATCTATCAGATTTATAGGAGGACTGTAGTCTATTCTATAAAATCAGTAAATGAATATCTCAAGAACACACTTCTTTAAACAAACTATTTCTGTTTTTAGTGCTTCAAACAGTAGGTGACAATTTTACATTGGGTGATAATATGAATAGAAACAAAATTGGATTATTAATCTACTAGCAGATAAACTATATAGTCTCACTGATGCTGTTTCCTTGAAACCATTCTTAAGAGAAAGACCGATTGTCCATTAATTTATAACATTTTTTATTAATATATATTGACTTGATTTATTTCTCAGAAAAGATATTCAACTGGACATCTCTTTTTACCATGTAGACACCAGCATAATAATTTACTCACTATCTACTGATTCACTCAGAGATTTAGTTTTTATTGATAAGTACCCTTATTAATATTGTTATATAGTTATACTTATAATACTGCCCCCATTGTTTAGTAGATTTACTATGTGATATGTTTGATTCAAATACTGTCTTCATCATTTTTAACCTTTATAAGAATAGCATTAGACAAGTATTATATAAGCACTGCACTTTGGCTTTCGTGCAAGACACAGTAGAGTTTTTACTGTTACGATCATATGATTCCATCACTAACTTGAATTGGCTGGGTAACCAGGAAGTTTTCATTGAGTAATTGAGAGCTATTTGTGAGCTGAAGGATAGTTTTGTTATGTAAGCTTTTTTACATAAATTTTAAATGACCATGACATTGCCATTTTCTAGTTGTCCAATATGCTTTTATATAGAAATCACGCAAAGCTTTTTATTCGCGTCATGGTTAGACTACAAGGAAGGAAGTCTCACACTAATTTCATTGTAAAATCCCGAAAGAATTATATTCATCTTTTGTGTATTTTGAACAGCTTTTTAATCATTTTTTTGTTTCTTTGGTGCCGATATATAGATACATGTACAGTTGATTTTAACAAGTTCAGTTATTTTGTGGTCTGATGAATCACTGATGACAACACGAAAGTGCTCATTTTTTTATCATTTGCATATTAAACTCTTGCTTAATCTGGATTTTCTCAGCCATATTTTTTGTCTCTTAGTGGTTTTACCTTTCTGGATTTCTTTTTTGTACAACTGAGACAACTTAATTCTTGCAGAAGGGGTTTTGTCTTCATTTATTTCTATATATAGCCAATCATTCAGTCGTCATTTACATGGCACGTTACAATACAAAGTGCAAACTTTAGAGCAACATTTCCACAATTAGAAGAACCAAGGAAAAGAAAAAACATGGATGTAAGTACAAGTAAATATTCTGATGCTTTTTGTATGGACAAGTCTGAAAGCATAGTGATTCTCTGGGACAAATTAGTTAAATGGTCTTTTAAGGAGTACTGGTTCAAGTCCCTTTATATAGTTAATGAAACACTTATTAAAACAAAAGTCTGAGCAGCACTAAACAGCTTCTTCTTAACTGTCGGTAAGAAACTAAAGTCAAGAAAAATCTACACTGGATAAGAAATACTTTGGTAAAATAAACAGAAAGCTCAAGTAAAATGCTAACAACTTATCTTAAACATGACAGTACACACATTTTATTATGCTCATGCTTTTAGACTAAACAATGTATAACAATGCACTGCTTACCCGCTTTATCTGTCATGTAGAATTATATAAAATTGTAAGCATTTCTCCATTCTTAGAATCACAGGCTCTGCAAAGTATTTTTGAGGAATAGTGAGAGACATTCATTGATTTAACACACACTTGCATTGTAAGGAACTCAGAACTTGTCCAGCTGCATAGTCAGTCAGAGGGCAATGTATCCAGTCATTATGTACACTGCAGAGGAAGGAGCACCTGGACAGTATGCATGAGATGCTAAAAGAAGAATACAGCGTAGAGAAGATTCCAAAAAAAAGGTCTGTAATTGGGTTTTTCTAAACAATGGATTAACAGAACTGACATTTTGCAAATTTTAGTTACAATGGAATGAAGGAAGACCTACATTATAACAGGATGTAATGCAGATAAGGTCTGAGCTACATCATTCTGAAAGCAAGGCAGTTGATATGTAGAGAGACAGACGGGCATATGTTGTTACACACTTATTGCCAGCAGATAAGCCATAAGCACATGTAGACACACAGTGGTGTTGAATGACCAATAATGGAGAATAAAGCACAGGCAGACTTTGTAGTCATGTGAACAGTAGAAACAGACATAAACTGGAAGATGTGTTTGTGAAATGTACATGCCCAAAAGGTAAGGATTCATTAAAAGTACAGAAGTGGTAATACCCAAAGGGTAAGGATTCATTAAAAGTACAGAAGTGGTAATACCCAAAGGGTAAAGATTCCTTAAAAGTACAGATGTGGTAATACCAAAAGAGTAAGGATTCATTAAAAGTACAGAAGTGGTAATACCCAAAGGGTAAGGGTTCATTAAAAGTACAGAAGTGGTAATACCCAAAGGGTAAGGATTCATTAAAAGTAAAGAAGTGGTAATACCCAAAGGGAAAGGATTCATTAAAAGTACAGAAGTGGTAATACCCAAAGGGTAAGGATTCATTAAAAGTACAGAAGTGGTAATACCCAAAGGGTAAGGATTCATTAAAAGTACAGAAGTGGTAATACCCAAAGGGTAAGGATTCATTAACAGTACAGAAGTGGTAATACCCAAAGGGTAAGGATTCATTAAAAGTACAGAAGTGGTAATACCCAAAGTGTAAGGATTCATTAAAAGTACAGAAGTGGTAATACCCAAAGGGTAAGGATTCATTAAAAGTACAGAAGTGGTAATACGCAAAGGGTAAGGATTCATTAAAAATATAGAAGTGGTAATACCCAAAGGCTAAGGATTCATTAAAAGTACAGAAGTGGTAATACCCAAAGGGCAAGGATTCATTAAAAGTACAGAAGTGGTAATACCCGAAGGGTAAGGATTCATTAAAAGTACAGAAGTGGTAATACCCAAAGGGTAAGGATTCATTAAAAATACAGAAGTTGTAATACCCAAAGGCTAAGGATTCATTAAAAGTACAGAAGTAATAATACCCAAAGGGTAAGGATTCATTAAAAGTACAGAAGTGGTAATGCCCAAAGGGTAAGGATTCATTAAAAGTACAGAAGTGGTAATACCCAAAGGGTAAGGATTCATTAAAAGTACAGAAGTGGTAATACCCAAAGGGTAAGGATTGATTAAAAGTACAGAAGTCGTAATACCCAAAGGGTAAGGATTCATTAAAAGTACAGAAGTGGTAATACCCAAAGGTTAAGGATTCATTAAAAGTACAGAAGTGGCAATACCCAAACGGTAAGGATTCATTAAAAGTACAGAAGTGGTAATACCCAAAGGGTAAGGATTCATTAAAAGTACAGAAATGGTAATACCCAAAAGGTAAGGATTCATTAAAAGTACAGAAGTGGTAATACCCAAAGGGTAAGGATTCATTAAAAGTACAGAAGTGGTAATACCCAAAGGTTAAGGATTCATTAAAAGTACAGAAGTGGTAATACCCAAAGGGTAAGGATTCATTAAAAGTACAGAAGTGGTAATACCCAAAGGGTAAGGATTCATTAAAAGTGCAGAAGAAGTATACTGAGCAGTCCATTTGTATCCTTTGTAAATGCCAAGTTTCATTTGCTTTCTTTAACTTCCTTTTGCTTCTAAAATGATAAGGCAAGGCAGATGACAAATATTTTTTAAGCTATTTTGATTAAGACAACAAAAGAAAACTCATTTTTTTTGTACTGTTTGTAAGAAGTTTTTAACTATAAATTACTTACCTAGTTATGTGATCAGCTATGTCTTCAACAAAGAAAAAGATGTCAGTGTGACTTGTTTGTAAACTGAAGGATTATGAAGACTCAGTGCTTTAAAAATCTGCTTGGAAATGGTAGTATATGTCATTTTGCCAGGCATTCTTTTATTTTATAATTTGCTTACATGGTACATTAAGTGGTCTACTGACCCTTTTCAGACATGACCGCAGTATAAAGTCATACGACAGGTAAAATGAGCAATATAAATAATTAGATAATTTGATGTAATGCACAAAAGCAGATCCATATCCATAAATTAAGAATATGTGCATAAAACAAATTGAGAGTATACAAAAGTACAACAAAAATCTATCTATCTATATATATATATATATATATATATATATATATATATATATATATATATATATATATATATATTAGATATATACAATTCAGTGACAAGTTGTCTTTTCAGTCAGAAATAGCTTTACACTGTCCTTGTTGTCTTCTTACATTTGGAGGCTGTTAATTTACAAATTATATTTCAGCCTTTCCAGACTCTGCTTATTTCTCAATAACTGCTTTCTTTACTCACATAGAAACAACCTAATATTTTATAGCAAAAACTCTTATTTTGGTGTCAACACTAGTGTTAATGGAGTTCAACAATTATCTGTGAAATAAAATGTATCTATTAAGATGCAATGCAAGTGTCTTTCAATATGGGAAAAAAATGAAAAAAAATGATATTATCATTTGAAGCAACAGAGCGTGTGTTCTCTATGATGAAATAGACTGACATATTATAGTATGTGACACAAACAGGCGAAAATACAACAGCAGAAGAGCAGACTGAGTCATGGGTGTGACAGACTGGAGTAGAGGAGGGGAGAAGTTTTGGGTCATTTGAACTAGATGTGGGCTAAAATAATGTTTAAGAGACCCCCTGGGTAAGGATCAAGATATGCTGCATGTTGAGGAAGACTGCAAAAGGAGATGAGGTTGCTGAAGCAGATGATTGCATCAGGGCTGGTCATAAGGACAGACAGGCATTTATGGTGCATACCTCATATGGGCATGTGCTTTTAAGTTTTAATTATTTTTTTAAATATAAATACTTTTTTGTTTTCACATGAAGCACTCTCCATGGCTGCACAAAGTACAGAGCAGAGTCTTAGCACAGCAGCAGTCCCCCGTATACTCCACCTTCATTCTGACCTCTTTGATGTATTTGACAAGACTGGCATCCTGCCCTATATACCAAGACTGTACAGTCTCTCTCTCTCTCTCTGTTTCTCTCTCCTGCTTCTCTCAGTTTTATCTTAATGATTAACATACAGATGTGTCCCTTGTAGTATGCCTCCCACCAGAGTTGTAGGAAGGTCAGAGCTTCTAGTGTTCCAGTTTAGTGGAAGTATCAGTCAGCAAGATTGCCTTAGTTGTAATCTATCGATCCATCTATCTGTCTGTCTATCTATCTATCTATCTATCTATCTATCTATCTATCTATCTCTCTACCTAGATACATAACTGACAAATTCAGCTTTAGCAGTCGAGCACTGGTAATTACTATTCCCCTTCATACTCATAACTCACTACAAGCACAGGTTTTAATAAAGTTTTCCACTTCAGTGTAAACAGTGCTTTTGCACATTCTTCTTAAAGAATCAAGGTTGAGTTGCTAATTTGATCATTTTGGTTATCCATCATTCCAGTTTTCTGTAGCTATTAGGGATATGTTTGGACATAATTGTAGCATAGAATTCCAAGCAAAGTAACTAGCTAAGTTTAATTTTGTTAAAATAGATCTTAGTTTGGAAAACACAAGATCTTCTTAATTTGAGATTTTAGAGCCCACCCATCTATTTAGGTTCAATTTACCTTTCACAAAACTATCTGAGCATACTGCATTTTGGATGGCGTTCAAAGAAAAGTTTGCCAGTGGAATAATTTTTCTATTGTTAAACATTCCTGGCACCTTGAAACTCATTAGCTAGTTCTTTCAGTGCATAGGTGTAATAATTCACACTCATTAAGAAAACTACAACATGAGACTAGAGCAAGTTAAGTGACTTGACTTAATATGGGAGGCAAGTGTAATGAGCTGTGTCACTTAGATGAGCAAGTTGCTTGGTATTTGGTTGACAAATAAAAAAAAATATTCACTACAAAGCATTATTGTTGTGGGTTAACGCATAATTTTCAATTGATTATTTTATTATCAAGTCACTTAACCAGACAGTACTACTGGACCAGGTCTGAAAAACAAAAGTCCACATGAATCAGTGATTTAATCCTGTTAACAAATACAAACAAATAAATATGCATAGTGTTATTTATTTATATTTTGTAAACATTTATGCAGAATAGGTATTGATAATGCTCCATTAAAAGTTAATGAGCACAGTAACAACAAACCAAAGTAAAAGAAAACAATTCATACAGGTATTCAGTACAGTATAACCAACACTTTATACTCATGCAATGCTATCAGAAATGGTTTTGATATTTTAAGTAAAAAACAATGGCTTAAAAAAGCATACATTCAAGCCCATTTTAAATCATTTATGACGTGCACATTAAACCACGTAAAGCCTACTTGGTTTTCAATTTTGAAAATGTATTAAGCTGTATCTATTTCAGTACTATAAAACAGTGTAAGAAACTTCTCTGTGTGGAAAATTTTCAGTCCATATATTTCTAGTTAATCACTGTATATTAGTCAGATCAGACAATAGTAGTAGAAGTAGCGAACGTAAACTCATCTTAAGTCAAAACAAAACAAAAAGTAATAATAGAAAATATATAATTCTACAGCATTACTAAGTATTTGAAATTAATCCAAGCAAGGTAGGCAGTCTGTTTCCAGTCGAAAATCCTTTATTAAGTACACAGACAAGTGATCCAAGTAAACCAAAAATAGAGTAATAATTTCCTCACAAGCTTTCTATATATATATATATATATATATATATATATATATATATGTATATATATATATACTTTTTATCAGGCAAGGGGGTGGTTTATTGTGCTGTAAAACTAAGTGTTATTGGTACACATGTTAAATTCACATCCCTTCCCCATCAGTGTGACATTCGAGCTGGTCCTGTCCTACCTAGTAGCTGTCATAATAATATATAACCCTTATGTACTTTAAATCTTTGTTAACAATAGGTTATGAAAATAGAAATTGATTTTTACATGCAAAATGTATATGTATATTTATATATATATATTTTTGATTGCCAAATGAACTAAGGTTGATATATTTCCAGCCATATAGTATATTGTCTTGGATAAAATCACAGACTTAATAATCTACTTAATAATTTGGTTAAATAAGAGGTACCACATCATTATAAATTTTATTTAAAGTACATAAGGGTTATATATTATTATGACAGCTACTAGGTAGGGCAGGACCAGCTTGAATGTCACACTGATGCGGGAAGGGATATGAATTTAACATGTGTACCAATAACACTTTGTTTAAAAGCACAATAAACCACTCCCATGCCTGATAAAAAGTACATATATATTTAGAAAGCTTGTGAGGAAATTATTACTCTATGTTTGTTTTACTTGGATCGCTTGTCTGTGTACTTATTAAAGGATTTTCGACTGGAAACAGACTGCCTGCCTTGCTTGGATTACTTTTGAATACTTAGTAATGCTGTACAATTATATATTTTCTATTATTACTTTTTGTTTTGTTTCGACTTAAGACGAGTTTACATTCGCTACTTCTACTACTATTGTCTGATCTGATTAATATACGGTGATTAACTAGAAATATATGGACTGAAAATCTTCCACACAGAGAAGTTTCTTACACTGTTTTGTTTTTGGACCCACTACACTTTAATGGGTTGTTTTGAGACTTCGGGGATACCACGGAGATTACTTGTATTTCAGTACTACAGCACTTCAGCTACCCTGCTGGTTTGTTGTCTAACATTACAACAAACTAATGAGTGAGTATGCTGACCTTTAAATATTTAGCTGTCTCCCATGTTGAATTGCCGAATTCCTGTGATATGTACTTCTCTAAAAGTACCTGCTTGACTTGCTGGAGAAGATTGTACTTGTTTGAAATGTATCTGACATAAACATTCAAAATACTACCAAAATGAACCATACAAAACTAGGTCTCCTCTACAAAGCATCTTCCCTCCTCATCTTACACTTCAGAAATCATTCCTGTGTTGTATCTATTACTATTTCCTATGCCTTTCCGTGATTCACAAATGTCAGCTCCTGGAACAATGTTATAATAAAATAGGAATATTTGCAACACACCTTCCATGTAAAACCTATCATTACCTAGCACTCAGTCAACAGGAATGGTTGGAATTCCCCATTTATCAAAAACTCACTTATCTTAAACTGGGTCAAAGTATATATCATCACCCAAACAAATGTCCAGTACTGAAGACAGTAATGCTACGGTACTCCCCATATAAATGTCTCTGCTTTAAGAACACATAATATTGCCCAAGTCCATAGACCAAATATAAAAATAGTAAAGAAAAGTAGCCCACATATGAATTCAAATGTTGCAATACTCTTTCACAAGACTAAAAACAAATTATAAATACAAAGCATTTCTAAACTAACCTTAGGACCCTCACATTGGATTCTAAACTATGTTCTTGCCACTCTACTACTGGCTAAATGCTCCTGTAGCTCTGCTCATCTGTCTATTCTCTGTAGTGTCTTTCTGGTCTTCTTGCATAATCTAAACTTCTGGACTTTCATGAGAAAACCCAATAACTTAGCCAAACTTACAATTTCTTACCAAACAATCTGCTGTCTGGTAGTAAAGTCCTTCTCATTTTATTGTACCTGTCTATTAAGTCAATAGAAGTTCTTAACATTATCATTTTTCTACCTGATAAAACTGAAATGTAACTCTGTGGAATATAATGATATCTTTATATATATATATATATATATATATATATATATTATAACATTACAACACGTTGACTAGTAGATGTGTAGTATGCTGGTAAAAGTTCATGTTGAATTTGGAAATGTGCTTTAAAGCATAATGCAATATGGAACTCATAGCAATTAGCTAGAAAACAACGTCTGAATTGTCAAATAATGTTGTATTAAAAGAGGTTGCTTGAAATCAGAAAACCAGATATTCGCTGCTAATCTTGAGCATAATCTGAAAGAATATTCTAGAAGTGTGAAGTGTGAGAGTACAGATGACATTAATGTGTGGCCTGTAACTTGTGGACCTATATGTGTATTGAGTTTGCAAAGGCAGGCAGCCTCGGACTTTCTTGTTTTTTCAACAGACAGTCTTTATCTGGAGTGGCTATGTGGACTAAACACTTTTGAAGTAACTAAATGTGCTGTGTTGGTTTTGTTTCAAGTTGGAAGCCAATCAGGCTTTGCTTTTGTTTTTTGTTTTTTTTTTGTTTGTTTTTTTGTAGCAGAAGTCAAGAAGAAAACTATTTTGTTTTCTTTAGTTATATGGATTTACTGAATAAATGTTTTTATATATGTCGTCTCCCTAGCATCGTTTTGGATTTACACTGGTAGCACAGGCATAGGCAGTTGGCTAAGGACCTTGCCGATTTTCACATACTTGCAGAAGATCCAATGCAAAAGACAAACAATATATTGGTTTTCTAATTTCCTTCTGTGCTGTAATTGTTATGTGACACTGTTTGCTTGCTGCATGGCATGGTTTCCTGGAGACATGGACTATGAAGGACTTTTTATAGAAACATGTAGAATCAGATGTAGGAAATGATCATAAGCTAGTGCAATGATAGCACTAGGCAACTGTGCTGGGCATTATAGCCATTGACCATATGACTGCACCTTCTGTGAAGAAACTAACCAGGGAGGATGATTTGGAATCCTAATTAATGACGTAAGAGCTATGTCACCACACAGAACTGGAACTGAACAGAGAGGATAAAAGTTGTGTCTTCCCAGCTGATAGCAGAGGCACTAAGGAGTATGCGGACATGAAAGAAAATGACTAGATAGACTACGGAAAGTATGAGAAAGATGTTTTGGTCAGATTTAGTATAAATGGGATGTAATCCACAACATTTCATAACTGGAGTTTTAATGTAAATAAATGGGTAAGTGTACTGATGCATGACTTAAAGCATATTTAAAGTTTTGTCTTGAAAATTATAGCAACTGTGAGGTACAAATGTTAGAAATGTTGGCAGCACACAGGATTAAAAGAGTAGTAAAATAAGACAATGGATATTGTAAAGTGATCCTAACAACTTTTACAAACAAGTAACAAGTAGCAAGTAGAATGCTTAATTGTAAATGTTTAAAAATGGAATTGTCTGTTTCTAAAGTTTAAGTTTCACTACAAAATGTACTATCTTTGGTAAAACAAAAAGCAGCAAGTAATTTGTTGTTTTTTGCAAATATGTATGTAATGGTCACAGTACTAGGTTCTCTGATACTAACACTGAACAGAATGATCTAGATGGAAAAGTAAAAGCTGAAATCCATAATTTAAATAAATGTGTTTCTATAAAGAATGACAAGACTACAGTTTTAATAATTTAGTTTGTTTTATATTATTCTGTTACAAATGAGCCAATGAGATATACTTTATTTTAAAAAGAAAGGGAGATAAACTCCTATAAGAATTCAAAAACTTAGTTCTGTTGTCAAGGGTTAATGGTGTATATGCATACAAATACTGAGAGCAAAAACTCCCTGGAAGCTCTCCTCACCCTAGAAAATGCTGATGTCTGTGCAGTTACTTTAACAAGGGTCAAATCCATAAAAAGCACTCTGGCATTGCATGGCTATAATGCCTTTAATACAGCATGACAACCAACTAAACATGAAAGAGCAAAAGGTGGAGGTACATCTTTCTACATAAAGGATAAGCACGTCTCAAGGCCAGTCAAATACTATGAAATGCTTGAGCTACTCCACGTCCAATTTGTCATGGGAAAAATCCATTACTATATTCTTGCTAGCCACAGGTTCCCCACCATGAACCAGAAAACCCATACATCATACCTTAAATTACTAGAATCACTCACTATCCAGCCCAATACCATACTCATGGGTGATTTTAACTACCTCTGCATTAATTGGATGGCATATATGACAGCTAACATGCAGGCAGAAAAGATTTTTTGACCTTGTAAATTCAAATGCCTCAAAGCAGCTAGTCTGCACTCCCACTAGGGGAGCAAATATCACTCACCCTGGTGTAATGGTAAGATCAGATCACAAAGTTGTCTCCCTTGAAATAAAGGTAAAACTAGTCCCCCCACCTAATTAGAAAAACTTTAAAAACTTCTGTAAGGTAAATTATCCCCTATTAAGGGATGCCATAGATAGTTTCTAAGCTCCCTCAAACCAAAAAAAAAACACAGAAACCTATGCAGAGGTGTACACAAAGCCCTGTATGACCATGTAAACAACTGCATAGAAATATCAGTACCAGACCAAAATAAACCTAGGTCAAACCAGAAAAACAAACCATCCTTGTGGACCCCTGGTATTAATAAGTTGTACAACAGAAGAAAGAAATCCTGTCAAGAAGACGGAATGTGCACAATGGAGCAAAAAGTCCCTCATTAGTCTAAACAAGTGAATCATGGAACTATTGAAGTGTCTAAAAGTAGACTTTGAGGTAATTATCACCTTCAAAACTATAAGGCATTTTTCAGTTGTCTCTGCAATCTTAATGGCAACATCCAACAATGTGCAGAATTAGTTGTACATGGCATTAGCTGTACTTAGGAGTTGTTACATATCCACAAGTCAAACAACACAGGAGTCACATGATCTAGAAATCTAAGCTTAGTCAGCAACTCATACAAAACCCTATGACCCTATGAACACAGAGGTAGTTTGCATTCAAGGTTACAGGAAATAGGATTTCTTTATAAATGTAGATATTCAAACAGTTCCTGGGAAACTGTTATATCCTGTTGCTGTAATTTCCAGTTTATCTCAGAATATAATATTAAGATAAGATTAGACCCATTTTGAGGTTCTACTAAAATGTGGGAGAATAAAAAATCTATAAACAATGAGTGGTAAGTTGATATACTTAATAAGATGTAGGTACAGCAGTAGTTTGATAAGAATGGGGAAAGCAAGGCTGCAACACACACAAACACGTAACACACACACACACACACACACACACATACACACACACACACACACACACACACACACACACACACACACACACACACACATACACACACACACATGCACAGTTACTCTTAAAACAAACAAATACAACTTGTGAGAAATGTATCTATACTATGACTTTGGAATCAATTTTCTCACATAACAACAAACCAGATAGCAAACAGGTTATCGGTACACACACTTCACCTCTTGCACATAACAAGCTCACAACACATGAACCTACATATGCAGTGGTACTTGCTAGAAGCTTACCTAAAGATCAGAGACATCCCAAGTGCAAACTGGAGACCCAACAGAATGGACTACACATAATAATATACACAATAGTGTCTCAGAAAATAAGTTCCTAAGGCAATACACCTCAAAATCAAGTGTCTTGGTCATAGGCAACTCCATAGTAAGACACACAGATGGCCCAATCACCATGCTGAAGAAGAAGTTAATGGTCAGCTCTCAGGTGCCAGGATCCATCAGATCAGGCACGTACTCAAGTCTCTCAACAACAATTGCTGTTATGACCGTCATAGTCCATGTTGGAGTGAATGACTTGAGACGTATCTTACTGCACTATATGAAGAGAGACATGACTGAGCTCTCAGATTATACATCCCAGGCAGGTATGTCCCTACCCTTAAGCAGCATTCTACCTTCACCCATGATGATGCCTCAATATAAAAAAAATGATTGACTTCAACAATTGGCTTAGCTTCTGGTGTCAGTCCAGGGAGATCCAGTATCTATCAGTCTGAGAAGACAGGGTCGGCAGACCATGCTGCTTTGCCAGAGATGGTCTTCACTTGTCGCCTCTTGGCTTTCAGTTATTTCCAAAGGTACTTGCCTCCTCATAGTGCCTTTTTCGGGCAATGTCATAACAACAAAACTCCTAACGAAAAAAATCCACTAGAGACAAACTCAAGGTTATGTTGCTATGCAATGACTGCTATACAGAGGTGTGCACAAATGCCCTGTATAAACACTTATACAAATGTATAGACTCAGCTGTACATTAACAGATCAAAACAAGGTCCTCACAAAAAAACAGGCCACCCTGGTGGACATCAAGCATAAACAGGTTATACAACAAGTAGAAGAAACTAATGTCTAAGAGAAAGAGGGAACTGACTCAGCAGAGGAAGCAAACCCTCCACAGCTTGAACAAGCAAATTATATATCTTGCAAAGTCCTCTAAAACCAATTATAAAGCTAAACTAGCATCCCTAGGATAATCACAAGGTATTCTTTAGCTACATCAGAAATCTAAAAAGGAAGACGCAGATTTCTGCCAAATCAGTAGAGGATGGTGCCACTCATACTGACCCTGAGGACACTTCTTATCTGCTACTGGACACATCTGGTACAAACTTCACCCCCCTGTCCCCACTAGACATACCCCAAAGCATACCTGTCACCAGTCCTCTACCTAGCATCACCAAAAAACAGGTCATAACTGCACTCTCCATGGCCACAAACACAGTCTCTATGGGACTGGTTAACATCCCAGGCTGCTGACTAAATGGTCTAAAACAGGATCTAGCAGAACCATGTGGCACGCTCTTCAACTACAGTCCTGGTACTGCCTTTGTCCCAGGAGAGTGGAAAGCAGCAACAGTAATTCCCTTGCACAAAGGGGGTCCATCAACCGACCCTGGGAACTATAGACCCATAAGCCTAGCCAGCCTTATCTGCAAGGCCAGTCATCATGGACCTTGTCAACAAAGACACAAGTGACCTTCAAACTACTGACCTGACCCAATTTGACTTCTTTAAGGGTAGATTATGCTTATTAAACCTGGTGGACGTCCTCAAGTATGTCACCAAAGCCCTGGATGAAGGCAAAACAGTACATACATCCTATCATGACTTAGCCAAGGCTTTTGACACAATCCCCCACTCAGGCATCATTGAGAAACTCACCCTGCTGGGAATTAACCCATATGTCACTAGATGGGTAGCCAACTGGTTCACCGATAGAATGCATGGAGTCAAAGTTGGTGATTCCACCTCTACCACAAGACCAGTTACCAGTGGTGTACCACAAGGATCTGTGCTGGGCCCCCTGCTGTTTGTAATCTATTTTTCAGACATCTAGGCAAAAATGGATGGCCTGTGGCCTACCAGGTTCACCGATGACTGCAAACTGGGTGCAATTCCTTGACTCCCCCAATGATGCTGACATACTACAAAAAAAGGGCTTACACAGACAAATGATTGGTGCCAAAGGCACAGACTTAAAACTAAATGCAAAAAAAAAAGTATTATCATCCTTTTGGCAAAGGGGAAGTCTCTGCAAATTACAATATTAACAGTATCCCCCCTTAGCTCAAACCCTGTGGTGAGAGATTTGAGAACACAAGTTGAGAGCAACCTTAACTTCAATCACCCTGTGTCCATAGTGGTAAGGAAGGCCTTCTATGTTGCACATCTCATAAGTAAGGGCATCGTATGCAGAGCTAAGGATGTTATAACTCCCCTGTATTCGTCCCTCATCTGACCACTAATAGTGTACAATGCTCCCTTCTGTATGTACCTCACCAGACATCTGCAGCAGCTAGAGAGACCTCAGAGGTTTCTCAACAGGAAAATTTAGGGTCTTCAACACATGACCTACATGGACAGACTGAAGGCCCTGTCACTGTACTCTGTATCTTACAGGCTACTGAGAGGTGACTTATGTCTGACCTACAGAGCAATCTCAGATCCTACCCAAACGGAAATACTGCACATCCACAAGTCAAATGAGACAAGATTCACTCACTCTAGGGATCTTAATATAGCTTGCAACATTAACAGGACATGCTGGAGAGACAGATATGTCTCCCAGAAATTGCCACTCCTCTGGACCAAACTCCCAATTCCCGTAAAACAGAGCTTCTCAATGACCCTATTTAAGCATATCTTAGAGAGCTGGATGGGACACCATAAATTTACCCTGGAAGTGTCACCTATATCCCTCTTGGATAACGGCAGTTGGTGCTGATATAGAGTCAGGCTGCAAATATAGACCATACAACTTAGTCAATAAGAGAACAAGGATATAGCGTGGCTAGGCTTATAAAGGCCCTAGGGGCAATAGCCTAGCAATCTCTTATGAACCTATAAATCTATGAAGTTTCAGAATTAAAAGCAGAAAAAGGGTTTGTCAGAGAAGCCACAAAAAAGAAATAATTTGTTTATGATCAGACAGCACAAAAGATCCATTGAAGACCGAAACATATCCAAATGACAAAGCAGCCAAAACATAAAATTTTAATGGATGTCAGAAGAGGAAATGAAGATCAACCGATAGTAAATTCATAAATAAAATTCAATTTGGGATGGAAGTATGTACTGAAACTTACAACAGGCAATAGCACAGAAACAGAAATGAGAAAAGTAGAATAAAGATGCTTAAGAAAAGACCCTCAGGAAATGTCAGGACATGAAGTAAGGCACACAGAGAAATGCAGCATTCTAATCTTTTTTTTGTGAGTCTAAAGCAGTCAGACTGTAAGACACAAGCACCTGTAAACCAAGATAAAAAATGAAAGTGATGATGCATTTTGATCTGACATGCCATTTGTAGTGGGGTAAACGATAAGTAAGGAAATGAAATGGAATCATTCACTCACAATGAGGCTGGGGGAAAGCAACCCAAAAGGAAACAAGAGTACTTAGGAGGCCTGTACTGATATCAGAGACAATCAAGGAGAAGGTGATTTTGTTTAAAGCTATCCTCTGCAGATGATAATGTAGCTGAAGCTGCAGTGCATGTGTTTTTCAGGGGAAAAACTTACACCTTCCAACTTGGTGCAGTTTACTGAAGAAAATAATTCTCTATTAGTGGGCTTGTAAGTATGCCACACAGACTTTAAAAGGCATGATAAGAAGAAAATACTTTAAGCAAGGCAAGATAGAAAATAATTAAGATTATAGGTGAAGATAGTGAACAAGTTGTTCTCTTTACTGTTTATCCTTATTTTTCGTTAAAAGATGATATTTAATGTCTTCTTCTTCTTTCGACTGTTCCCGTTAGGGGTCACCACAGCAGATCATCAGTTTCCATTTTATCCTGTCCTCTGCATCTTGCTCTGTTGCACCAGCCACCTGCATGTCCTCTCTCACCACATCCATAAACATTATCTTAGGCCTTCCTCTTTTCCTGTTACCTGGTAGCTTCATCTTTAGCATCATTTCCCCAATATAACCAGCATCCCTCCTCAGCACATGTCCAAACCAACGCAATCTCGCCTCTCTGACTTTGTCTCCAAACCATCCAACCTGAGCTGACTCTCTGTTATACTGATTCCTAATCCTGTCCATCCTTGTCACACCCAGTGCAAATCTTAACATCTTTAACTCTGCCACTTCCAGCTCTGACTCCTGCCTTTGTGTCAATGCCACTGTCTCCAACCCATATAACATAGCTGGTCTCACTAACCTCTTGTATACCTTCCTTTTCACTCTTACTGGTACCCATCTGTCACAAATCACTCCTGACAATCTTCTCCACCCACTCCACCCTGCCTGTACTCTCTTCTTTATCTCTCTTCCACACTCACCATTACTCTGAATTGTTGATCCCAAAGTATTTAAACTCATCCACTTTTGCCAACTCTAGTCCCTGCATCCTCACCAATCCTCTATCCTCCCTCTCATACACACACATGTATTCTGTCTTAGTCCTGCTGATCTTCATTCCTCTCCTCTATAGAGCATATCTCCACCTCTCCAGGGTCTCCTCAGCCTGTTCCCTACTCTCACTACAGATTACAATGCCATCCGCAAATATCATAGTCCATGGGGCTCATGTCTGATCTCGTCTCTCAACCTGTCTATCACCATTGCAAATAAGAAAGGGCTCAGTGCTGATCCTTGATGTAATCCCACCTCCACCTTAAATGCATCCATCACTCCTACCGCAGAGCTCACCACTGTCACACTATCCTCATACATATCCTGTACCACTCTTACATACTTCTCTGTCACTCCCAACTTCCTCATACAATACCACAATTCCTCTGTAGGCACCCTGTCATATGCTTTCTCCAAGTCCACAAAGACACAATGCAACTCCTTCTGACCTTCTCTATGCTTCTCCATCAACACTCTCAGAGAAAACATTGCATCTGTAGTACTCCTTCCCGGCATGAAACCATACTGCTGCTCACTAATCATCACCTCCCTTCTTAACCTACCTTCCACTACCCTTTCCCATAACTTCATGCTGTGACTGATTAATTTTATCCCTCTGTAGTTACTACAGCTCTACACATCACCCTTATTCTTAAAAATCAGTAGCAAAACACTTCTTCTCCACTTCTCAGGCAACCTCTCGCTTTCCAAGATTTCATTAAACGATCTGGTTAAAAACTCCATTGCCATCTCTCATAAACACCTCCATGCTTCCAGAGGTATGTCATCTGGACCAACAGCCTTTCCATTCTTCATCCTCTTCATAGCTGTCCTTACTTCCTCCTTCCTAGTCCATTGCACTTCCTGATTTACTATCCCCACATCATCCAACCTTCTCTCCCTCTCATTCTCTTCATTCATCAACCCCTCAAAGTACTCTTTCCATCTGCTCAACGCACTCTCCTCATTTGTAAGTACATTTCCCTCATTATCCTTTATCACCCTCATCTGCTGCACATCCTTCCCAGCTCGGTCCATCTGTCTAGCCAATCGGTTCATGTCCTTTTCTCCCTCATTAGTGTCCAACCTTTCATACAACTCTCCATACACCTTATTCTTAGCCTTCAACACATCTTTCTTCACCATATGCAATATTTAATGTAAGTAACTCAAGGAATGGAAATATATTTTACATAGGTTCATAGGTGTGTACTAGGCTAATGGCCCTAGAGCCTTTACAAGCCTAGCCCATAGGATTACCCTAGCATTGTGCCACCCGACCTTAGTTTCCATTGCCTTTGTTAAGTAGAACCACTAGTTGATCCCTGGGATGAATTTTCTATTTCCCATCCATTCATCAAGATTTCTCTTGAAGAGGGCCAGTGAGGTACCTTATACACACATTTATAGGTTCATAAACTATTTGTGCCAAAATCTATAGGACACAGATAATGAAGGTAATCCATAGTTATGTGTTCAAATAATCCCTTGAAGAAGGAAAAAACTAAATCAAGAGTGCTAACCAGATTTTACTGTTGAGCCATAACGACAGATAGAAGACATTTATGCTTCCTGTGAGAATGCTAGAAAACTGCACCTTATCCTCAATGTAAAAGTCTTTTGATCTCAGTGCTAAGTATAGAAGCACATTTTGAACCTATTGCTAAGGACATTGTGAGGTCACTGTTAAAATCTAGCAATGCATTAATTATATACTATTCATAGGATTATATTATCAAATTTCTAGAAATAGTATCATTATGTAAAGCTAATGATATGGCCAGAGAACTGGTAGTGCTATTCTCCATAGTAGATATCCCTAAAGAGAGAGTTACTGAATAAAATATTTCTTTTATATCAAGGGCACTGCATCAGTGACATCAGCAAATTAAAGTCATTTATTGAAGGCATCATCCCACCATCTGCAGATTGATCAGTTAGGTAGAGTGCTTTACAAAGCAAAGAAACCTATGCTGCACAGAGTTGTTGACGCAGATGGCAAAAACTGTGACGAGTAGCTGCTCTACTTGCCATATACAGAGAAGTACCACAGGCTGTTTCTGTGTTTGCACCATTTAGGTTCATAGGTAGGTACTAGGCTATCTGCCCGAGGGCATTTATAAGCCTAGCTAGAGTGTGTCAGCTTTCGCTGCCCCATTAATTAATTAACTGAGCTTCTGTCAAGAAGAGCCAATGAAGTGATCCCAGGGGTGTATTTTCTGTTACCCATCCACTAGTCAAGTTTTCTCTTGAAGAGTGTTAGTGAGGGGCTCTGCCTAATGTAGTAAGGAATTTTGTTCCAAAGGATGGGGAGTCTCTGTGACAGGAATCTATCCATCCAGCATGTTCTATTTATTGTTGTGGCGAGGTTTAGCTCACTAGAGTGAGTGGCTCGCAGTGACTTGGGTTTCTTTAGGTGGAGCATGTCCATCAATTCTGAGTTGAACATGGCTTTGTAAGTCAGGCAGAGATCACCTCTGAGTAAGCGATATGTGACTGAGTACAGCTGGAGTTTTTCCAGTTGGGCTGCATAGGACATATGTTTGAGGCCAGTAATCCTCTTGGTGAGGTACTTTTGTGGTCTTTCCAGCTGTTAGAAGTGTTTTGTGAGGTACATCCCAAATGGGGCATTGTACTCTATGATGGGTCTGATGAGTGACGAGTAGAGGTGCACTATAACCTCTTTATTTCTAGATGCGAACCCTTTAGTAATTAGATGGGCTACATAGAAGGATTTCCTAACTACTTTTGCAATATGATTGTCAAAGGAGAGATTACTATCTACCTGGGTCCTCAGATCTCTTATTACCTCTTCTGTATTAAGGGGGCTACCACCTATGTGGTAATTCATGGGTGTTTTGTTTTTCCCAAATGGGATGACTATGCATTTTTTGGCATTTAGCTTGAGACCATGACTTTGACACCAGGTGTCCATCTCAGTAAGGCCCTTTTGGACAATGTCCATGTCAGCCAAAGAGTCAATTATGGTTCCCAGTTTGCAGTCCAGAACTTGGTTAGCGATAGTCCTCCTGTGTTTGCCTGTACTTCTGAGAAGTATACGCTAAACAGTAGGTGTCCCAAGACTGAGCCTTGTGGGGCAATACTTGTGACTGGTTTAGAGTCAGACCTGAAGCCTGCTATTCTTATCATGTGAGTTCTATCTGTAAGCCAGTTGGCAACCCATCTCGTGACGTAGGGGTTTATGTTCAGGCTGGTGAGTTTTTCTATAATTCCTGAGTAGGGAATGGTGTCAAAGCCTTGGTGAGGTCAAGGTAGGCTGTGTGAACTACCTTTCCCTCATCTATGGCCTTGGTGACTGTCTCAAAGAAGTCAACCCGGTTTAGTAGGCATTATCTGCCTTTAACAAAGCCAAAATGGGTCGGGTCAAGTGTTTTTAGGTTCCCAAGGTCTTTGTTAATGAGTTCCATGATGACACGCTCCATAGCCTTGCAGACCAGGCTAGTCAGGATTATGGGGCGATAGTTACCAGGGGCAGTTGTGGCCCCTCCTTTGTGGAGCAGAATAACCGTTGCTGTGTGGCATTCTATGTGCACATAGTCTGTGGAGAGGATGAGGCTGAATAGTGTGTTTAGGTGGGGGGTTAGTTCATTCTGTAGTTCGTGCAAGATGCAGCCTGGGACACCATCTGGCCCCATTGATGCTGTGCTTTTGGCTTTTAAAAGGGCTGTTTTCACCTGTGAGTCTGTGATTTCCGGAACACTACCCTTTTCTGGTATTGTTGTGGGACCTTTTGGGGATGAGAGGTGGGTGAAGTTTGCACTGACTCTATCTGCTAGGATGTTGGCAATATCAATGGGTTCAGTATATTTTGTGTTATTTTGCACTAGCTCAGAGCATATCTGCAAGTTGCCACTTAGATGCTTGCCATAGCTAAAGAAGGCTTTGTGGTTATCTTTCGAATCCTTGGCTATTTTTCTTTCGAAGTTAGTCTTGGAGGATTTTATGAGGGACCTTAGTTTTTTTACTGATACTGATCAGGGATGTCTTTCCTTCTTGGGATTTGCTTTTTTTTAAACAAGTTTCCTCCTTCTATTGTATAGCCTGTTTATGGCAGGGGTCCACCAGACTGGTTTCCTTCTCTTAGTGGAGTGAGTCTTGGTTTTGCTAGGGATGGTACGATCCATGCATCCTTGTTGGTGCTCATAGAGTGCATTTATAAAGGTTCCTGCATCTTGGACACTGTTATCCTTTAGCATGGGGGCTGTGAAACTTACCACCTCTGTCTTAAGTAAGGTGAAGTTTGCTATAGAAAAGTTTTTCACTGTGGTTTCCTTGGTTGGAGGTGGTCGTGTGGTGTGGACATCCAGAGTGATTAGTTTATGGTCTGATCTAACCAGTGACAGGTTGACCTCCATTGTGGAACACCTGTCGCCCATGTTGGTGATGACCAGGTCCAATATGTTTTCACCTCAGGTAGGAGAGTTTACCAACTGATCCAGGGCATTTGAGTTGATAAATTCCAGGAAGCGCTGGACCTGGGAGTTTGTACTTGAGTAGTTTTCCCAGTTAACGGTAGGGTAATTGAAATCGCCCAATATCAGGGTATTTGGTAGGACCTTCATGTTTTCTATTGTCTCCAGAAAGGCAGAGTGGTGGTCCTGGGTCATGGAGGGTGATCCGTAGCAGGCCACAATTTGCATTGCAGATCTGCCTGATGTTAGTTGCATATGGATGATCTCGGAGGTATCATGCTGCACCACTAACCTGGAGGTGTAGTTATCCTTGATGAATATGGGTACACACCCTCCTTTTGTATTTCGATCCATGTTCTATGGCCAAAATGTGTGGTATGAGTTGTAGCCCAGTAGTGCTGGGGTGCTCTGTGGAGCCTGGAACCAGGTTTCAGTTACTGCACAGATGTTGATGTTCTCCATACTGAGGAGTGCTTTGAGCGTGTGCATTTTGAGATTTAAACTCCTGGCGTTGAGTAGCATAGCCCTCAATTTTTATTTGTGCTGTTTATGGAGGTGGGTTTGACTTTTGAGCCTTGCCTAAAAAAGGCACTATGGGGGCAGCAAGTGCCTTGGCCAGTTTTCGAAAGCCTAAGGGTGACAGGTGCAAGCCATCTCTTGCAAAGCAACGAGGCTTATCGAGCATGTTGTCCCTAGCTGACAGACTCTGGATCCCCATTTGAATGACACCAGAAGCTTAGCCAATTGTTAAAATTGATCATTTTTTCTTTATACTGTGGTATCATTCTTGGTGAGGGCAGGATGCTACTCAGGGTCAGGGTCATACCCACCTGGGCTACATGATCAGAGAGCTCTTCCATGTCTCTTTTCATGTAGTCCTGGGAGGTACATCTCAGGTCATTCACACCAACATGAACAATGACAGTGTCAGATTTTTACTTGTTCTGGAGTGACCTGAGTGCTTGTGTTATGTGGTGTATTCTGGCTCCCAACAGGCAGCTAACAGTAACCTTCTCCTTGTCTAGCCTAGTGAGTGGAACGTCAGTGTGCCTGACTATAGAGTCGCCTTTTACTAGTGCGTTAGGTATGTTATTTCGCCTTAAGGGCTGTGATTGTGCGGCACACTGATTTTGTGTTTTATGTGTTGTCTGGTTTGTGACGGGAGGTATAGGTATTTTGCGTGTCTGCTTTGGAGGTCTGTGATGCTTTTGCAGGTTTTTATTTAGAGCCTCTGAGTACGATTTTGTGTATTTATGTGTATTTTTTGCTAGTGCTGGATTAGTATGTCTATGTGAGGCTGGAGGTGTGGTGCAAGTGTTAACCTTCTCCTCATGACTGCCTGTTCCAGTCTTGGGTGGAGAGATCTTAGCCTCCAATTTAGCTATATAATTGCATCTCTCGCATATGTTAATGTTTTGTGGTAGGAGGAGAGGGATGTCTGTGTACATGAAGCAGTTGTAACAGTGCCTCAGGATACCTAGGTTCACCATCTGGACTCGAGAGTATACCTGAAATTGCCCTTTGGTCATGCCTGAATAGTAGGGTGAGCTGCTTAGTCGCTTGGTTGGTGAGGGGTGAAAAATGAGCCTTGCCCTGCTGGGAAATCAAGTGTTGAGGTATATTAGTGTTTGCTATTAGGTCTGAGTAAGTGCTGTACTGTAGGATGCTTTTTAAGTGCTTAGGTTGAGAGTTAGACTACTTTCAAGGGAAAAACTGAAGAGGAGACATGGTGGAGCCGGGATAAATTTAGCCCTAGCTAACTGGCGCTGACCGGATGTGCAAAACTGTGCAAACGTGGTTTTTACAGCAGGGAAATGAAAGAGATAGAAATTAGTCCAAAATGGCCTATAAACTACTAACATCTGGGCTGTAACCACTCCTTCAGGGACAGATGGTTGCTCAAAGCTCCCTCTCTCACAGGTGAACAGAGAAACCTCCCTCTATCCAAGTAAGTATGGGCAACTCAGAAAATTGTAACACAACTTTGAATTCAGCATTAGCCTGAAAACTGGACTATACTAGCTTAGAAAGCTAGCTGTACATTTTTGTACAGCAAACATTCAAGACAGATGACTGACACTGCTAAGAAAATGGTCAGAAGAAAAGAATGCCCAACTTGGAAACTTTAATCTATTGCTAGTGCTCTCCACTGAGAAAGAAAAGGATGAAAGAAATGCCATGCTGGTTCACAAAAAGACACTAGAATACAGATGTGATATAATACCTTTTATTTTACCAACAAGGGTTTTGCAATTACTCAAGATTTCAAGCTGGTATGAGCCCTTCATGAGTGCAAAACCAGTGCTGCTGCAGTGAATGATATTATCACATCCATGTTTCAGTGTATTTGTGTTCCCCACTGAGAAAAACTCTCATCTAATAGCATGGGCCATTTGAAGTTATGGAACAATAATTATAGTAAACTATAAAGTTAGGCAGTCAGAAAAGAGAAAGCCTGGCCAAATCTATCACTTTAATGCACAGCAGTCATCATGATAAATAGAAAGGTCTACTGTGAGCTCACAATCTAAAGTTCAAACAGGAAAAAACAGACACTCTGATGCTGTCAGTTTTAATTCTATCCTCAACTTATGGGTTTGGATGCAATCCCTCAGATGCAACTCAGCCATTACTAAACTGATGGCAAACAAAATCTTTTGAGCTTCTCCCTTACCCACAATGCACCAACCCCAAGTACCTCAGATCTCATTTGTCGCTCTATGCAAAAGAATGTAGTGACCATTAATCTTGAGCAGATAAGTCTTTATTTTTCTGAATTTATCTCTTTTTTTGCAGAAAAAAAAAACCTCTAAATTCTTAGGTTTCTTATGTTTATTTAATTCTCTTACCTTCTGTTTCACAGTCCTTTCCTGATCAAAATATCGTCTATCCCTTTTCTTCCTGTCCTACATTTCTGTACGTTGAATACTATTGTTAGTATTCTTTCCCTTTTTATACACTCTGTGTCACTCTTTATATCATTAATATCTGGTGCTTTCCTGTTAATTGTTCTAAAATGGCAGAGAAAGAGAAAGAGAAAGACCCAGCTGGGTTTAAGAAATGTCTTAAATGTGGACACAAGATTCTGTTTTCTGATGCCCAAACATTACGTGTGCACTGCTTAGGACCCCTTCATCTACAAGAAGACTGCTCCATCTGTCATGCTTTTAAGCCAAGAATAATGGTCGAAAGCAAGAATAAGTTGTTTTTCAAAGGATTACTACCTTCTTCTTCTTTCAGAGAGATGTTATCTGGAACTCTGTCCGCTGAGAAATCAAGAAAGCCTAAATATTCTTCTACAAGCCCTTCTACATCCTCTTCCAAGACTCAAAGCAGTTGAAGAAAATACCTCCTTCCAATCTGACCTCATCTTCATATCTTGCAAGGAAAAAGTCCAAACTATTGGATCAAACCTCAACCTCAGATCTGAAGCAAAAGAAAATAAACTAACCAGTTCCTCCTCTGACTCCTTCCATGGTCTCAGATTCCTTGGATTTGAGATGCCAGGCACTGTCTGCCTTGGATCTGAGGATACCCTTGTCCTCAGATTCGAGGTTTGCTCTGAGCACTTCAGTTTTGTTGGATCTGAAGTGCTGTCAGAGCTGAGGCTGCCCTGTTGGATCCAAGGTGCTGGAGTAGACTCTGAAGTTATCAGAGCCAACCCTGCACCTCAGAGCCACTGCACAGGTTAGTTCAACTCCAGCTTCTGCCTCAGGTGGATTGTCCTCAGAACTGGGAGGGACATTGGTCCAAAAGCTTGCATTTTCAGATCTGAGATCATATCTCTCTCTGGGGATGTCTGCCCTTGAGGCAATGAGAGATCATTGTCTGCCACAGCAACACAGATGGTTCCTATCATCTTGGAACCTTAGTCTGCAGCCTTTACATCTCTGCACTTGGAGTTTCACCCTTCTTTTCCACAGGGACACCAGATATCAAAACCCAAGCCTTCCCAACAGGGTGTCCAGACTTCTAATACCTCCCCAGATCATCCCTCTGAGGAGGTTTCTAAGAAGACGATGTGCAAGAGGAAACACTTGGACTCCCCAGAGGAGTATCACAGAAGATACAGACTTTGATGAAGGTGAACAGTCCTCATGGTCACCTCCTGAAGATGTCTCATTTGAAGACATCCTTGAAATCCTAAAACAGAGAGGTGGCTGGAACCCTTCAGCTGAAGAGTCTGCATTCTTGGAGCCTTTTGGTACTGGGCCATCTAACTCCTGGGTAACTCCACCCACATATGAGCTCATTGAGTTGATCTCTTGTTGGGCATGAAAGGATCCCAATTTCATTGAACCGATACCTCAGTGACCTGATAAAATTATGGCAGCACCAGAAGACAAGCAGGTTTGGGCAAAATGGGCAACTGTTGATGCCATGTTCATGGTGGCAGCCACTATGAAAGAACTTGCTGAAAAGAGTTCCACTGTTTATGCTCCAAAAAGGAGTTTCAGGTGATGGACAGGTTTGGGAAGCATATCTATTCTTCAGTGACTTTTGCCTTAATGTCACTGACCTATCTGGCATATTTCACCAGATTACAGAGAGACCTGATTACAGAACTTTCTGACACCCTTTCTGGATTGGTTTCTCAAGAAGTGCAAGCATCTGTGACTTCTCAGTTGGCTACCGTGCAATCACTTCCATGAAGCTCATTTTGCAAGTAGCCAAAGGAATCTCAAGGGCAATGAGTTCAGGTATTTCCTTAAGGAAGCACACTTGGATGCTCTTATGTTATTTTGCGGAGCCCTTTCAAGTCTTTGTTCATCAATACTTCTTTTGATGGCACATCTTTATTTGGCCCCAAGGTAAAAGACACATTATCCAGGTGTGAAAAGGATGGAAAGAACCTGGCTGCCATGGGTGTACATTTTTCCATCCTTCAAAGACCCTTTTTCAGGAATCAATGAGGCAGTGGAAAAATGTGGTTCAATAAGTCCCAGGAACCTTTCAAGAACTCATGTTGAGGTAGTTCCCCAGGGGTAGAGGGGGGAACTTCAATGGTAGACCCCCCCAGCAGAGGTACCTTGCAAAACTAAGTGTCCAAAGATTCTTTCTTTGGCACACCATTCCAGCTTTCCTGAAAGCAGGCCCAGTTGCCTTCCTTTGGAGTCTATTTGGGTTGACTATCCCTGCACCAGAGTGCCTGGCTAGAAATAACAACAGATACTTGGGTGCATTGAATCATTTCCAGAGGTTATATAATATTATTTTTCCTTCCTCCTGCAACTTCAAGAGAAATCCTTGATATTCCAACCAGTCAGAGAGAACAAGCAGCAATACAGGTGCAAAGGCTGCTATAAAAAAAAAAAAAAAAAAAAAAAAAAAAAAAAAGAGTCATCCAAGAGGTTCTGCCAGACCACATAGAATCTGGAACTTACTCAAGATTCTTTTTAGTGCCAAAGAAAACAGGGGACTGTAGACCAGTTCTGGTTATCAGCAACATAAACAAATCAGTTCGAGCTGCCAAGTTTTGGATGGTCACTATTCAGTCCATTCTCCCCATTTTTGTGCAAGGATGACTGGATGTGCTCTATAGACCTTCAAGATGTGTACTATCACATAAAGATGAACACATGATCCAGAAGGCACTTATGCTTCTGGCTGGGAACCAGTCATTACCAGTTCAGAGTTCTGCCCTTTGGTCTCACCACAGCCCCCAGGTTGTATACCAGGAGCATGGCAGTAGTTGCGTCTCACTTGAGACAACAGGGATGCTGAGTGTTTCCATATCTAGATGACTGGCTCATTTCCACTCTGACCAGGCATCAACTATTAAAGGAAAAAGATCAGGTTCTCCAGACATGTTCTCTTCCTTTGATAAACATAAATTATGAAAAAATCTCAACTAGAATCAACCATAGCTTCACTGCCGCCTTCAAGAGTTCAGACAATAATATCACAGGTCAGAAAAATAATCTATAGCAACAGAGTTTTAGCCTGTCTATCTGACAGATAGAGAAAAAAATTGAAAAAAAAATCCAAAGGCAAAAAAAAATTCACACCAGGTATCACCCCTTGAACAGGGTTTCTCGAGACTGAACAGTAGTAAAACTTTAGGTACTCTGAGTTTTCTTTTTTTTTTTTTTTTGACTATTTAGGTTTTGACTACATGCACCTAAATAATAACATCAGATAATATGTATACCCCAGGGTGCGGGATTTTATTAATGGTGTACCAGAACTTTTTGGGGTTAGAGTTGTAGGTTGATTGTGCCTCATAGTAGAATTTTTTTTCTTATCTTTATTGATTTGCTTTTTTTGTGAAGTTTCTTAGCTCTTTGTAATTCTGAAGTAGCATAATGGATTTAGTTTTTAGCCATTGTTTCCAAATGGTGTGCGTGTGTGTGTGTATGTGTGTGTGTGTGTGTGTGTGTGTGTGGCGTGCATGCATGCATGCGTGCGTGCACACACACACACACACACACACACACACACACACACATAAATGGCGAGAAAGAGAGACAGATATAGATATAGATATAGATATAGATATAGATATAGATATAGATATAGATATAGATATAGGAGAGAGAGAGATGCACACACACGCACACACACACACACACACACACACACACACACACACACACACACACACACACACACACATTATATTGATGTGTTTGTGTATTGGTGCTTTCATGGGCACCAGGACATGGAGAACAGCACTGAGCCTCTTGCCTAGGGTGCCATTTCAGTGAAGCCTGTCCCTTATTATGTGAATCAGTTCAAGTGAATGGTATGGGAATTGGAATGAAAGGATGTTGGATATATATATATAAGTTGGTTTATAAGCATTAGAAAGGAAAGAAAATGGATTCATATCAAAGCAGATGAACAAATGAGGGTGATGGAGCAAGGACTGGTAGTATTACAATGCAATGTGTGGACTCAGGCAAGTAATTCTGAAGAGGAAAATGAACATTTCTGGTATAAAACATATATGGCAAAGGGGCAAGATGGACTGAGACAATGAAATGCATGACGTATATGGTTTATTGATGAAAGATAAGTGAAAAATGAGAGGGAAATGGCACTATACATAAAGAAGGTCATTGAATGCAAAAGGAAAAGCAATCAGTTTAGTGAAAGAGGGAGCAGCAAGGAGAAGAACCTAGATTAAGTGCCCTTGATGATAAAGCAGAGGAATAGAGAGAAGTTCCAATGGACCAGTACAGTGCATTTGGCTGAGAGTAGAAGGAGATGATACTCCTATCTAATCTGCCCTTTTCATGCATTTAACTTGCTTACCTTATCCCTCATTCATAGTCTACCAGTCTGCTACCTCATGTATACCTCTGTAGAGTCCCTCATCACTAAAAGATCTGAGAGAAGATTTTATGAAGAAGTACACTATGGGATCCAGGAAGTCATTACTCCTTACAATTTCCTGCCTGTTCCCCCTTCTTTTCCTTTTTTCACCCCTTTGCAACACCTTGAGAGAATATTGTGCACTGATACCCCTCATCGTTTTTGCTATCTACTGAGAAGACCTCCAGTCATACTAGTCTCTTAGTAAATTCTTTTTCTGTTTTATTCAAATAGTCTATATGGAGGCATTCCTATGACCTCTACCTGCAATGAGAAAGCTACCCTTTTCTGCTTCTAAAATTGATATAATTTTTAATATTGTAAAGCCTTGATGGTCAATTAATTGCATAGAGTGACAGAATGTTTGGTCTAGACTCACTGAGGCCTACTTTCATGCTAACACTTTCAATGGCAAAGGTACACTTTTGATTTGCAAATGATAATAGCTAACTTGTTCGTATTAAAACTATATACCCAATAAACAACACCCTCTCATTTCTAAAACTGTATAGAATTTGTAGCTATGAGGTAGCATGCAATACGTGGGTTCCTATTAAATGATCAAAGACACATTCTTTCAAATGTGTCTTTATCGAACTTGAAAGCAGGAAAAGGCAAAATAGTGAAATGGCATACAAGCAAATTCTTTCCCTGGGAAAGAAATCACTTGGCCGCTCCCATTACTTTGCCGTTTTTGTGACTGTAGTGTGATCTCGGAGTTGGTATATTTAAGTAGGGGGGTGTGGGGGCGAAACCCCCCACTTAATATAATGCTTTTGCTTACATGAGTTTGATAAATCATTGTTCGCTTTTTTAAGCATTTGATGATTTAACATAGACCCGCAATATGTCACGGTAATCAGTTATCATTAATGTTATCAGTATGTGTGGTATTTTATTGACTAGTTAGCTCAACATACGACCTATATATTCAGCAGGCATTTCAATAAATGAAGCTTTCTAGCTGCTAGTACCATTTTAAAATATGGAATGGTCCACACATCTGACCGAATTCTGTAATAGTCTACCCTACCAAATACAGACAGTTTAACAGGACTATTTACACGGGATCTTGTGAACATTTTTCTTGGCCAATAGCTTTGCTTGATGATATAGCTTCAGAGTGACAATACAACTCTGGATTGTCATAGTTCTCACAAACCCCATTTTCTTGCAAAAAGATTGATTTTAACACTCCTGTTTGCTCATATTTCTGGAACATTGACTTTGCTTCATTATGATTCCTTCTATACACAATTTACTAATATTATTCATTTATTGACATTTGTTTACTGGGAAGTCCAACTGGCACAGGTGCCATTTATCAGTAGAATCCTGGGGAGACAAGCTCCAAGGTATATATTTGATGCAATCAATATTTACTATATATATATATATATATATATATATATATATATATATATATATATATATATATATAAATTTCCATTAATGTTCAAAACATTACATTTAGAAGCCTTGCATTAACTTTACAGAATGAAGAGAGGTGTATAAGATAGGTAGGCGTAATTTAAGAAATATAACAGAGTGAACCATTACTGGAGATAAGCAAGGCTGAACATTAATAGAGAAGTAGTTATGGAACAGTAATTTGGTTGTTCTAAATAGGAGTAGGTCTAGTAATTTAAGAAGTATAATAAAGTGAGGTATTAGAATGGGATAAGGAGATTAAGTGATTTAGTACTTTAAACGACCCAATTGAGGAGCAGGGCAAAAGCCAGGAGGCAGAGAGGAAGCCTTTTAGTAATGGTTTGAAAAGATAAAGGTTTATGATACATCTGATTGATATTTCAAGTTTTAGCTACACTACTGGAATAGAGATTGACCCTAGAAGTCCTTTGTCATTTGTTGATAGTAAGAAGTTGTTTACAATTTGACCAATACATATACATCTTTTCATCTTCTCCATGAACAGCACAGAATGTTAACCATAAAATCACTTCAGTAGTGCAAGGAATAATAAGGCAGGCTTAACATAGTGAATTTTAATATCCACTTTCATAGCATTTCATGCATTCAATTGTTTGTAAAAAATAAAAAAAAAATCTGTTTTGCTGTTTGGAACAGATTTTTGTTGATAAAAGAGGTGGTGATTTTAAAAAAACAGGTGGAGAAAAAAGAGGTTGCATGGCAGATTAAGCTAGCCCACTTGGTTTAAATGAACATATAAATATAAAATGTAAAATAAAATGCAGTAAGCAGCGAAGCAAAGCAGGAGGTTACTTCTTTTCACCAAAGAGTTCTTTTCAACAAACAAATAAGAAAACTTTTTCATAAAATAAATGAGAGAAGCATTTTATAATTCATGTACTTTCGATACTCACATTATATAGATAGTCTGTTAACATATGTATTTTATATTTACATAGACAATTATTAATAATTTTATATTGATATATATATATATATTTAGTTATATTGGATAGTTGAATTAATAGAATATTTATGTAATATTTTTATAGACAATATATACAATGAGATACCTTTAAATATTTTTTAGCCTGTTTATTGATAGAGAGACCTGATTGAGTTTGAAAAGTTTGAATGCTCTATATAAATTGAATTTTAGATGACTGTGACTTATGTTGATCTGAAGAAGCTAATCTAGCGAAAGCGCTTATCAAGTCACAATAAAAACTTTTTTATTTTATGAAAAAGTTTTCTTATTTGTTTGGTGAAAAGAAGTAACCTCCTGCTTTGCTTCATTGCTTACTGCATTTTATTTTACGTTTTACTAATACTTCAGCAATGGAGCATTCATCTGACTGGTTGGCAGATAAACTTTTTATCTTGGTGTTCCTATTTATCTTTATTACTGTCGCCATTTAGAGCAGGATCATGCAGACAGCTGTATCTATAGAATTAGACTATAATCCAGGGAGAGAAGAGAAAGCGGATGATATACTGAGGAAAAGATTCCTTCAATGTCTTACATGCACAAAGAGTGCATCGTTTCAACTGGAGGTGAATGCCCTATCAGATGACGTCAGCAATGCGACCAGCGACCTCGAGCATTTGCAACAATCTTTGAATGAACTAGAGAAAGACTTTCTTAAACTAAAGTGTCTACAAGTACAGCGATTACATTTTCAGTACTGTTTAGACCATAGAATAATACCTAGAGGATTAAGAGTCTTTAATATGCCAACCCAAGGAGCATATTATCCAGAACTGCTTACCCGCTGGCAGCAAATTAATTTAGAGGTAAGCAGAAGTTATTTATCACTGTTGATAGACTTTTTATGCCAGAGGAATCCAAATTGATGGAAGGCATAAAGATGCAGCAACGATATATATATGAAACTTTTCCAACAACTATAGTAAATCCTATGTTTGAGAGCCTACTTGATGGCATAGCAGCATTTGAACATAGACTATTACATCAAAAAAGGAATAAGATAATAAGGGACACAAATGACTTTAAACTAGGCCACGTTTTTATGTGGCCTAGACATGGACAAAATGTTGACAGAATGTATACTGTTGAATCAGAAATGAGTAATTTGAATGAGAACTCCAGGAGAGTGGATGATACTACAAATGTTTTAACTAATGCTTTATGTAATAATGTTATGACTATGGACAATTTGAACATTGTTAACACAGAAGTTTGTTCAGGAAGTAAAGTACATGATTTAATTAATAATGAAGATGTATTAAGTAGCAAAGAAAGGTCTTATAAAGCAAGCACTGAGTATATTTTACATGGTTCAGAAGCTGTCATAACTGAAGTGAATAATGAATTGACTAGTAATCAACTGACTAATAATAAGGTAATACAAATGAATGGGAATTTATATCCTGAGGTGTTGGTCACAAAATAGATATTGAATTGATTAGACTACAGAATGGTCTATTAAATACAAGGGTTTATAAGAAACCCTGTTATAGAAATAATTTATTACATCGGCACAGTATGCATCCCAGATTTGTTTTTGAGAATGCTATGAAGGGACAGTTCATGAGGGCATCCAGATTGAATCCAATGGAATCTGGATACTTTACAGAAATTCGCGACCTTGAAAGAAGGTTGTTAGATAGACATTATAGTAGTAGAGATATAGATAGAAATATGATAATAGCCCATGAACTAAGGAATAGTAGAGCGCGTCCCTATCTTTCTAAATGGGATGATACTGAGTGTACAATGTCTAATAATGCCAGGGAAAAATTAAAAGTTTCCCTGTTTTTTACTAGGGATGTCAAAGAAACAGAGGAAATTATAGATAAATACTGGCACGTTTTAATGCTGGATGATGATATAAGTAAAATTGTAGGGAATTACCCAAAATTTATCTATAAAAATAAACCCAGTCTTAAACGTAGGTTATGTTACAAACCATTAACAGAGAATATTGTACCCACTGGAAGTAGGATTAATACATATCCATGTGAGACTTGCAATCAATGCAAATATATAAACACAAATATTAGATTCATACACCCAGTCTCACATTTAGAATATACATTTTACACTAGAACCACCTGTAGGAGTACACACGTGATTTATTTGGCTAAGTGTGATGCATGCCCTGCGTTTTATGTGGGAAAGACACTCAGACAATTAAGAGAGCGTATCAGAGACCATATATACCACATACATATGGGCAGTCTAAGTTATGCACTTGCTAAGCATGTTATATGTATGGGACCCACACACTTTTTTAGCTTTAGTATTATACAGAAAATTGAACCTAGTCTCAGAGGAGGGGATGTGGACAATTATTTACAAGAGTGTGAAACACGATGGATTATAAGATTAAGGGATGATAAAACCCCTGGGTTAAATGATAAGGTACAGATCCAACCCCTGCTGCAGAAGAGAAGGGTCTTGAGACCCAGGTAACTTTGTATTTTTTAGTTGTCAGCCCTAACTTATTCTATCCTTGATTAATTGCCATGATTTTTGAGAAATGTTTATTCACAGTATATACATATATACACTCCCATTCATTTTAACACTTGATTTTCTATTTATTTGTTGGTGCTATTTAGTTTTGTAATGCATCCAGTTTTATAGATAATTTTTATCCCATACACAGTTTTTAATGAAGTTGAATTTGTTTTTAACATGTAAATTGTAGATATGTATTCTTATAGCTTGATAGAATTCTCCATATATATTTTTAATTATTTTTGAGTATTGCTATTGAGTTATATTTGTTTAATGTAAAGCCTCTTTTTGAAGATTTTAATATTTCTTTAAAATGTAAGTGGATGTGTTTTAATTGGATCTATTAACTTATCAGGTAGATTTGTAAGCTATATAAATCTCAATAGTAATGTTAGTAGCTGTTGAAGTTTGATAAAGCCTACGGGTGAAAGCGCATACTTGTCATATATGCTAATAAACTATTCTTGTTTTAACTCTAAGTGGAATTTTACGTTGGAATCTGCCTTGCATTATATTAGATTTTGCTATATACTCGAACAGTTCGTTTTGAAACTATAGAGGTTTGGCGCCTTTGTAAAAGGGTATTAACTCGGAGACCTGTTACAGTTAATAGCCATCGTCACTCCTGCATGATATTTGACTGTTTCTATTTTTACAATTTAATCTGTGCAGGAGCGTTCATCTTCCTTGTGGTTCGTGAATTTTTTATCTTATTTTGTTACTGTGAGTACCACCGGAAGGAGATGACGGAGAATATGAGAGACGTTATTGTTGAACTCCCGTACAGACTGGAAGAAGCAGTTATAACTGCTCGGAAGTCAACGCGTTTCCAGGATTGCCTTTTAGGCTCAGAAAATCTTCTGTTGTGTTACGAACCAGATATGGAAAGCATGTTAAGTGACGAGAATTCAGGGGATGTAGTTGGGTTGCAGGCTGAACTTTCACAGCTTGAAATGGATTTTTTAAAGTTAAAAAGGATCCAACTCCAACGGCAACACTTTGAAGCGTGTATTGCCAAACAAGTAGTTCCACGAGGACTTCGTGTGTTAAAGATGCCAACAACAGGTAACTCAAAACCAGAACTACTATTACAATGGCAACGTTTAAATCTTAAGCTTAGTTATGACTATATGAAACTTGTGGCAGCCAACAAAAACGGAACAGTAGAAAAACAAGCAAAGCAGGCAAGTCCAAATACTCAGGAACAACAAAAAGTTCGTAAACATATTTTAATAGAAACGTTTTCGCTCCTGACCAAAGCAAGAGCTTCTTCAGACAACAATAAAAAGGCGCCAGTTCACTTTTAAATAAAACAAACCGTGATGTCATATCCTTGACAACGGTCAGGTTAAAAACAATGGTTTACATTTTCAAAGATAATTTAATTTAAGGAAAATACCTTGGCCACATTACTCAAACTAACTTAAAAAGGATGGATAACCAAGGCATTTCCACCAAATTAATGCCATATAAAATCCTAATAACTCATCAGAGGCATACATCTAAATACAAACCAGGCAAAAATTTAAATTTTAAAAAACACACATTTTGCTTTTAGGTACCTAGAGGTTTAAGAAAAGTAAAATAACTAAGCATTTAACCCCATAAGCGTTTATCTAATGTACCCCAGGTGTATATTCTAAACGCTTCCTATATGTATACTGAATGTCATGTACTCAAACAATTTAAGAATATATAGACATTAGACATAACAAGTTGAAAGAGGTTTAAAATGACCCTAAACAGCCTTGTACCAAAAGTTACCAACCAAAAACTATTTATATATTTAAGTAGATGCCAAGCATAGTAGGTTTAACCTTAAATCTAGTCGGCAATCCTAATTTCTGAGGTAACTTTTGTATTTTAGAATCACAGAGATGTTACACATTTCGTTAACACCAGGTGGAGAGAAAGCATTTAATAATAGCTGCCATTCCAGTTCTTTTAATTCAAGTAAAAGCGTTTGAGGGCCACCCCTGACCCCAACCTTCACTACGTCAATCCCCATAAATGAAAAACTATGTCCCATATTCTCTAGGACATGTTTTGAAAGGCCGTTGTCCGTTTTTTTATTTTTTATGGCATAATTATGTTGGTAAACACGGTCTCGCAATCTGCGGTCCGTTTTACCAACATAAAAAGCCGGACAACAATTACAAAGTGCAATATAGATTATTGATCTAGAATCACAAAAAATCTTGTGTCTGATATAATATTTTTCACCTCTTATCATAAAGGAGTTCCCTGTTTTTAATAGTCTACACCAATTACAGAACCCACAGGAAAAGGTTCCAGTTTGTCTAGATAGGGTAGAACATGAATCACCTGTTTGTAAAAATTCTTTCAAATTTTTACCCCTTTTAAAAACAAACCCAGGAGCGGTACCCAAAATTTCAAGAAGGTGGGCATTATTTACAATGAACTCCCAGTTTTTCTTAACAATACAACACATACTGTGAATGTGTTTATTGTGTGTAAGAACAAACCTACTTTTAAAGTCAAGGGGTGAAAGGATAAGACCCTGGTCAGTGTTATTTTGTTCCGTCAAAAGATGGTTCCCATCATTTGTATTTAATCCTATCTCAAATTCCACGGTCATTTCAGGATTAAACCGTGTAGAACTCTGTAATAGTGGTTGGTAAAACCCTGAAGTCCTCTTAAAAGTGACCTCCTCAATTAAGTTATCTAGAAGTTCCAAAGGGTATCCTCTATTTTGGAACATGTTTTTAAGAGTGGCACACTCCTCTTCAAAGTCCATGAGAGTACTACACATATGTGTGGCTCTCACTAATTGGCCTTTGAAGATAGATTTCTTTTGTTTCCAAGGGTGATTGCTGGTAAAATGGAGAAACGCATTGCAATAGGTGTTTTTCCTAAAGATCTTAGAACGAAAACAGTTGTTTTCAACATCTTTGACAAGTTTAACATCTAAATACTCAATCTCACTAGTTGAATAGTGATGAGTAAATGTCAAAAAGGTGCATGATTCATTCATGTACTTCAATAAGTTGGTAACAGTATCCGAGTTCCCTTCAATGAGGACAAATGCATCATCCAAGAACCGAGTGTAAAATTTGGAACACTCTTTAAATAGTGGATGTTCAAATAAGCAGGTCTTTTCCCAGTAGGCAACCACAAGGTTCGCCACGCTCCCACCACATGGCGAACCCATAGCTATACCCTTTTTCTGTAAGTAATGTTGGTTATTGAAGATGAAAAAATTAGATGATAAAATAATCTCAAGGAGGGTGGTAACCACCTCAATCTCCTCTTTTGGTGCCCCTAAGTCTACCAGTATAAGTTCCACCCATTCCACAGCTTCAAGGTGTGGTATGGACGTATATAAGTCCACCACATCGATGGTTAAGAAGCTGCAGGAAGGGCTAAACAGAATATTGTTGATAGACTTTAAGAAGGACCACGAATCTTTACAGATCTGAGGGAGTGCTTTAAGATATTTACTTATAATATGGTCAACCACCTTAGCACTTGGATGAGTAATACAACATCTCCCATCCACTAGGGCCCGCATAGGTGGGTCCTCCAAATTTTTATGAATTTTGGGGATCCCAAACATAGTTGGGACCCTAGGGAAGGAGATGCTGATAAAGTTGAAAGTGTCAGTGTCGATCTTCCCTTCAATAAACAGGTCTCTAAAATAACCATTAATTCTGTTGTACTGACAAGTTGTCTCGTTCAGGGAGGAACTTTCATACGCTGGAGAATCTAGAATTTTAAGCATTTTTGAGATGTAATCATTCTTATCTAGAATAACCAAGCCCCCACCCTTATCTGGCTTGATCACTCTAACAGGTAAGTTGCTTAGATTTTTCAAACAAGATCTCTGTTCCGGTGTAATGTTACTGTTAGAGTCAAACCATCCAGTATTCTTAAATAAATGTCTAAAATCCAGTTCGCAAGCATACTCAAAAGTTTGCAAAGTGGGGTGGAGGGGGGGGTTAAAAACACTTAACAATTTGAAAGGAGGTTTTTGATTATTTACATCACCATTAAACAATACTTTAAGGTTTAAACCCCGTACAAAACATTTAAGGTCCATGAGAAGTTTAGGTAAACTCATCCTCTGGTCAGGGACAAACGATAGCCGAACGCCAAAAGTTCAATCAGGTCTTGTTCGATGATAATATCGGAAAAATTGTAAACAAAAAAGTCACCTTTAATGTTAGACAAGATAACAGGTTTCCGAGATGGAAGGGCAACTTCAGGTATAGAGTTAGCATCATTTAAACTTTGTTCGGGTTCTTCTGCCGTTGAAAGTTTTTCCGCCCTAAAAAAGGTTTTGTCTGACCTTTAAAATTAGGGCGGTATCCCTGGTTGTTGTAAAAAGTTTTAATTCTATTACTTCTCCTTGGTTGGTGAGAAGATGGACCCTCGTCACCATCATCAAGTTCGTATTCATTTTCATCCAAGGTGTTTAGTGGGAGTGCTCCATCACTATTATTAAGGTCTTTATTATGATTTTCAACCTGGTGTTTAGGTCCAGTAATATTTTTGGGCCCATTAAGGTTTTTGGCCAGATTAGGGTAGGCAGTCTCTTTGGTATAAGCTTGACGATCTCTCGCAAGTTTTTTATTTTTATTGGTTTTCAATTTAACAAGTAACCCATCAATGCTTTCAAAAATCCGGTGGTAATCATATTTGTACCGCAGGAAGTTGACATCAGTTTTAATCAATTCATTGAGGGTGTTGGTTTCTGTTAATAAGGCATCAATTTGTTTACCATAGAATTTTACCATAACCTCTAACAGTTCCAGCCCTTGTTGATTGAAAAGGTTGGAAAGTTCACCCATAAACAACGGGTCAAAAAATAGACTAGTAGGGGCAAAAGAGCTCCTTAAACCTTTTGGTACCAGTTTTTCTTTTAAGCACTGTTTAAAATATGAAACTTCTAATTGAAGTTTCTTTATTTTCAACATCTTTTCATCCAAAAGTTTTAGATTAGCAGCAATGTTACTTTCAATGTTACCTGTTGTGTCCGATCCAGTAGTCGGCGAATTTGTAGGACGTGGTGAGCCAAACTCAAAGGCTTCAGTATTTTTCACCCATTGCCCAAAGGTGGGCTCGCCAATAAACTCCGGTCGGCCATTCAAAAGAGAAACGCTAGTATTCCCACCATTCGGTCCAGTACTGTCAGTGTTCAGAGCGTTTCCAGAAGCACCATGTCGGTTGTTAGCATGTTCCTGCCTCAATAAATGAGGTGAACCAGTATCCACAGACATTCCTTCAATATTTAAGGTCTCAGAAATGTTAGATGAGCGTGGTACCTGTCCTGGTTGTAGTGAGGTAAGCGAGCCGCTCTCAAGTCTCGTGTTACTGCTACTCGGTTCCCCTAAGTTAGCGTTCAGTGTAACAGGCGCTCGGTTGGACTCCAACCTGTCCAACCGCGAATTAAGAAGATCCAAGCGTTGTGACAATGTTAACAGCAAAGTCTCAAGGTTATTTGAGTCACGTAAGGATAAAACATCCGTTTGCATAGTGTTCCCAGACTCAAAAAGCACAGGAGTTTTCGGACTAGCCATGCTCCAAACAAACAAACTAGTGGCAGCCAACAAAAACGGAACAGTAGAAAAACAAGCAAAGCAGGCAAGTCCAAATACTCAGGAACAACAAAAAGTTCGTAAACGTATTTTAATAGAAACGTTTTCGCTCCTGACCAAAGCAAGAGCTCCTTCAGACAACAATAAAAAGGCGCCAGTTCACTTTTAAATAAAACAAACCGTGATGTCATATCCTTGACAACGGTCAGGTTAAAAACAATGGTTTACATTTTCAAAGATAATTTAATTTAAGGACAATACCTTGGCCACATTACTCAAACTAACTTAAAAAGGATGGATAACCAAGGCATTTCCACCAAATTAATGCCATATAAAATCCTAATAACTCATCAGAGGCATACATCTAAATACAAACCAGGCAAAAATTTAAATTTTAAAAAACACACATTTTGCTTTTAGGTACCTAGAGGTTTATTATATATTATATTATATATTCTTAAATTGTTTGAGTACATGACATTCAGTATACATATAGGAAGCGTTTAGAATATACACCTGGGGTAGATTAGATAAACTCTCATGGGGTTAAATGCTTAGTTATTTTACTTTTCTTAAACCTCTAGGTACCTAAAAGCAAAATGTGTGTTTTTTAAAATTTAAATTTTTGCCTGGTTTGTATTTAGATGTATGCCTCTGATGAGTTATTAGGATTTTATATGGCATTAATTTGGTGGAAATGCCTTGGTTATCCATCCTTTTTAAGTTAGTTTGAGTAATGTGGCCAAGGTATTTTCCTTAAATTAAATTATCTTTGAAAATGTAAACCATTGTTTTTAACCTGACCGTTGTCAAGGATATGACATCACGGTTTGTTTTATTTAAAAGTGAACTGGTGCCTTTTTATTGTTGTCTGAAGAAGCTCTTGCTTTGGTCAGGAGCGAAAACGTTTCTATTAAAATACGTTTACGAACTTTTTGTTGTTCCTGAGTATTTGGACTTGCCTGCTTTGCTTGTTTTTCTACTGTTCCGTTTTTGTTGGCTGCCACTAGTTTGTTTGTTTGGAGCATGGCTAGTCCGAAAACTCCTGTGCTTTTTGAGTCTGGGAACACTATGCAAACGGATGTTTTATCCTTACGTGACTCAAATAACCTTGAGACTTTGCTGTTAACATTGTCACAACGCTTGGATCTTCTTAATTCGCGGTTGGACAGGTTGGAGTCCAACCGAGCGCCTGTTACACTGAACGCTAACTTAGGGGAACCGAGTAGCAGTAACACGAGACTTGAGAGCGGCTCGCTTACCTCACTACAACCAGGACAGGTACCACGCTCATCTAACATTTCTGAGACCTTAAATATTGAAGGAATGTCTGTGGATACTGGTTCACCTCATTTATTGAGGCAGGAACATGCTAACAACTGACATGGTGCTTCTGGAAACGCTCTGAACACTGACAGTACTGGACTGAATGGTGGGAATACTAGCGTTTCTCTTTTGAATGGCTGACCGGAGTTTATTGGCGAGCCCACCTTTGGGCAATGGGTGAAAAATACTGAAGCCTTTGAGTTTGGCTCACCACGTCCTACAAATTCGCCGACTACTGGATCGGACACAACAGGTAACATTGAAAGTAACATTGCTGCTAATCTAAAACTTTTGGATGAAAAGATGTTGAAAATAAAGAAACTTCAATTAGAAGTTTCATATTTTAAACAGTGCTTAAAAGAAAAACTGGTACCAAAAGGTTTAAGGAGCTCTTTTGCCCCTACTAGTCTATTTTTTGACCCGTTGTTTATGGGTGAACTTTCCAACCTTTTCAATCAACAAGGGCTGGAACTGTTAGAGGTTATGGTAAAATTCTATGGTAAACAAATTGATGCCTTATTAACAGAAACCAACACCCTCAATGAATTGATTAAAACTGATGTCAACTTCCTGCGGTACAAATATGATTACCACCGGATTTTTGAAAGCATTGATGGGTTACTTGTTAAATTGAAAACCAATAAAAATAAAAAACTTGCAGAGATCGTCAAGCTTATACCAAAGAGACTGCCTACCCTAATCTGGCCAAAAACCTTAATGGGCCCAAAAATATTACTGGACCTAAACACCAGGTTGAAAATCATAATAAAGACCTTAATAATAGTGATGGAGCACTCCCACTAAACACCTTGGATGAAAATGAATACAAACTTGATGATGGTGACGAGGGTCCATCTTCTCACCAACCAAGGAGAAGTAATAGAATTAAAACTTTTTACAACAACCAGGGATACCGCCCTAATTATAAAGGTCAGACAAAACCTTTTTTAGGGCGGAAAAACTTTCAACGGCAGAAGAACCCGAACAAAGTTTAAATGATGCTAACTCTATACCTGAAGTTGCCCTTCCATCTCGGAAACCTGTTATCTTGTCTAACATTAAAGGTGACTTTTTTGTTTACAATTTTTCCGATATTATCATCGAACAAGACCTGATTGAACTTTTGGCGTTCGGGCTATCGTTTGTCCCTGACCAGAGGATGAGTTTACCTAAACTTCTCATGGACCTTAAATGTTTTGTACGGGGTTTAAACCTTAAAGTATTGTTTAATGGTGATGTAAATAATCAAAAACCTCCTTTCAAATTGTTAAGTGTTTTTAACCCCCCCCTCCACCCCACTTTGCAAACTTTTGAGTATGCTTGCGAACTGGATTTTAGACATTTATTTAAGAATACTGGATGGTTTGACTCTAACAGTAACATTACACCGGAACAGAGATCTTGTTTGAAAAATCTAAGCAACTTACCTGTTAGAGTGATCAAGCCAGATAAGGGTGGGGGCTTGGTTATTCTAGATAAGAATGATTACATCTCAAAAATGCTTAAAATTCTAGATTCTCCAGCGTATGAAAGTTCCTCCCTGAACGAGACAACTTGTCAGTACAACAGAATTAATGGTTATTTTAGAGACCTGTTTATTGAAGGGAAGATCGACACTGACACTTTCAACTTTATCAGCATCTCCTTCCCTAGGGTCCCAACTATGTTTGGGATCCCCAAAATTCATAAAAATTTGGAGGACCCACCCATGCGGGCCCTAGTGGATGGGAGATGTTGTATTACTCATCCAAGTGCTAAGGTGGTTGACCATATTATAAGTAAATATCTTAAAGCACTCCCTCAGATCTGTAAAGATTCGTGGTCCTTCTTAAAGTCTATCAACAATATTCCGTTCAGCCCTTCCTGCAGCTTCTTAACCATCGATGTGGTGGACTTATACACATCCATACCACACCTTGAAGCTGTGGAATGGGTGGAACTTATGTTGGTAGACTTAGAGGCACCAAAAGAGGAGATTGAGGTGGTTACCACTCTCCTCGAGATTATTTTATCATCTAATTTTTTCATCTTCAATAACCAACATTATCTACAGAAAAAGGGTATAGCTATGGGTTCGCCATGTGGAGGTAGTGTGGCGAACCTTGTGGTTGCCTATTGGGAAAAGACCTGTTTGTTTGAACATCCATTATTTAAAGAGGCTTCCAAATTTTATACCCGGTTCTTGGATGATGCTTTCGTCCTCATTGAAGGGAATTTGGATACCGTTACTAACTTATTGAAGTACATGAATGAATCATGCACTTTTTTGACATTTACTCACCACTACTCAACTAGTGAGATTGAGTATTTAGATGTTAAACTTGTCAAAGATGTTGAAAACAACTGCTTTCGTTCTAAGATCTTTAGGAAAAACACCTATTGCAATGCGTTCCTCCACTTTACCAGCAATCACCCTTGGAAACAAAAGAAATCTATCTTCAAAGGCCAATTAGTGAGAGCCACACGTATGTGTAGTACTCTCATGGACTTTGAAGAGGAGTGTGTTACCCTTAAAAACATGTTCCAAAACAGAGGATACCCTTTGGAACTTTTAGACAACTTAATTGAGGAGGTTACTTTTAAGAGGATTTCAGGGTTTTACCAATCATTATTACAGAGTTCTACACGGTTCAATCCTGAAATGACCGTGGAATTAGAGATTGGATTAAATACGAACGACGGGAACCATCTTTTGATGGAACAAAATACTACTGACCAGGGTTTAATTCCTTCACCCCTTGACTTCAAAAGCAGGTTTGTTCTCACACACAATAAACACATTTACAGTATGTGTTGCATTGTCAAGAAAAACTGGGAGTTTATTGTAAATAATGCCCACCTTCTTGAAATTTTGGGTACCGCTCCTGGGTTTGTTTTTAAAAGGGGTAAAAATTTGAAAGAATTTTTACAAACAGGTGATTCATGTTCTACCCTATCTAGACAAACTGGAACCTTTTCCTGTGGGTTCTGTAATTGGTGTAGGCTATTAAAAACAGGGAACTCCTTTATGATAAGAGGTGAAAAATATTACATTAGACATAAGATTTTTTGTGATTCTAGATCAATAATCTACATTGCTTTTTGTAACTGTTGTCCGGCTTTTTATGTTGGTAAAACGGATCGCAGATTGCGAGACCGTGTTTACCAACATAATTATGCCATAAAAAACAAAAAAACGGACAACGCCCTTTCAAAACATGTCCTAGAGAATATGGGACATAGTTTTTCATTTATGGGGATTGACGTAGTGAAGGTTGGGGTCAGGGGTGGCCCTCAAACGCTTTTACTTGAATTAAAAGAACTGGAATGGCAGCTATTATTAAATGCTTTCTCTCCACCTGGTCTTAATGAAATGTGTAACATCTCTGTGATTCTAAAATACAAAAGTTACCTCAGAAATTAGGATTGCCGACTAGATTTAAGGTTAAACCTACTATGGTTGGCATCTACTTAAATATATAAATAGTTTTTGGTTGGTAACTCTTGGTACAAGGCTGTTTAGGGTCATTTAAAACTTCTTTAAACTTGTTATGTCTAATGTCTATATATTCTTAAATTGTTTGAGTACATGACATTCAGTATACATATAGGAAGCGTTTAGAATATACACCTGGGGTAGATTAGATAAACGCTTATGGGGTTAAATGCTTAGTTATTTTACTTTTCTTAAACCTCTAGGTACCTAAAAGCAAAATGTGTGTTTTTTAAAATTTAAATTTTTGCCTGGTTTGTATTTAGATGTATGCCTCTGATGAGTTATTAGGATTTTATATGGCATTAATTTGGTGGAAATGCCTTGGTTATCCATCCTTTTTAAGTTAGTTTGAGTAATGTGGCCAAGGTATTTTCCTTAAATTAAATTATCTTTGAAAATGTAAACCATTGTTTTTAACCTGACCGTTGTCAAGGATATGACATCACGGTTTGTTTTATTTAAAAGTGAACTGGCGCCTTTTTATTGTTGTCTGAAGAAGCTCTTGCTTTGGTCAGGAGCGAAAACGTTTCTATTAAAATACGTTTACGAACTTTTTGTTGTTCCTGAGTATTTGGACTTGCCTGCTTTGCTTGTTTTTCTACTATATGAAACTTCTTAACGAGTTTCACCAGACTGAAGAAGATAGCCTACGTAACAGTGTAAATGAGCGTTATAACTTGATAAAAGCCAAATTTAAAAATCCGAGGGCAGATGATGGGCTTGAGAGACTAATGGACAACGTCTATTTTTTTTAAAAACGTTTGTTGGAGCAAAAAAGAAGCAAACTTTTGAGAGACACTAGGGACTTTAAAAACGGACATGTCTTCACATGGCCGAGACCTAATCATATTAATCCTGCATTTAGCAATGTTAATAATGATACTTTTACTCGTAATAGAAATGGTACTGTATCTCGAAATGTTGACATTGCACAACCTATTTTAGACACTGATGCCAATGTACGCACTAGTGTTAGTAATTTGAATGAAGGAACTTATTTATGTGAATCCGATAATGCAATAACAGCTGTTGATTTGAACATAGCTAATAGAAATGTTGATCCAGGAACTACTAACATACAGAATGTAGTTGGGAATGATGGGGCATCAGTTGGAAGTTCCATCAATGATGCTAGTTTAGTTAATAATGTGCCTGTAAATGAAAATGAGGTAGTGAGAAAGAAAACACCCATAGCTAAAACTACAGATAATTTAGTAGGTAATAGAATTCATACACTACAAGCCCCTTTCCCGATAGCCATCACACAATATGCAGGGAGACAGAGATCACGGAGCAGGGGCAGATACAAACGGAAGGGTTCAGGAGGGGAACCCGCGGGACATACACTGAAGAAAATGAGGGAGAAAATGGACAATCACTAGTATTAAACTTATCCAGACGAGCTCTTAATAAATATGAGACAGAGTTGTTGATTAAAGGATTAAATTTTATTCCCACATGTGATAGTGAGGTAACAGACTCTGTTTTAGACAATAAAATGTTTATACGGAATACACAATTAAAACTGGAGTTTGGTGACTTAGAAAGAGATGAAGATACGTTTAGTGAAGACACAGTGTTTAGGCCGACTAGCGTATATATGCCCCTGTTACATCCATTGCTAGACACCTTTTCTAAATTAGTTGAGAATGGTGTGCGTGAGCTGTTTAATAGGAAGAAATTACACCGTACTACTATTAACCATAATTATAAGAATAATTTGACCTTCCTACAGAGAAGGGCCTTGAAAACCTTAATCAGTGACCACTCCATTGTTATCAGGCCAGCTGATAAAGGTGGACCTGTGGTGTTGATGGATAGGATAGACTATGTTTCAAGTATGGAAGAAATGCTGGGGAATGTATTGTCATATGAAAGAGTGTCAATGGAAGATGTTGAACTTAAAACTTACAGGGTTTATGCAGCATTGGATGATTTATTTAAAAGCCGTTTGATATCGGATACATTATTTAAGTTCCTCAAGGTTAACAATCCCCTAGTCCCGATAATTCAGGGACTACCAAAGGTTCACAAGTCTTTAGAGCAACCACCCATGTGACCGATAGTTGCAGGACAAGGGTGGTTGACGGAACCTTTCTCTAATTTCATTGAGCACAACCTTAGACCTGTAGTAGATGCTAATCAGTATATATTAAAAGACAGCAAACAATTCCTCTTAGACTTGTATGAATATACACGCACTCTCTGTGACTCTGAAGACTATATATTAGTGACTTTAGATGTAGTTAGCCTCTTCACAGTTATACCCAATGATGAGGGAATTTTTAGGATACACAGATATTTGAGTAGCAAATCAGGTATGACAGCAGAAGTTATAGACCTGGTTGGACTATTTCTTGAGATAGTACTACAAAATAATGTCTTCATCTTTGATGAAGAGGTATATACACAGAAGGATGGCGTAGCTATGGGCACATCTTGTGCCAATAGCTACGCCAACCTGGTGATGGCAGATTGAGAAGGGGAGTCGTTGTTCTCTGATATTGCCTTTCAGGACAATGTGGGTTTCTTTAGAAGGCTCGTGGATGACCTTTTTATTTTATGGAAAGGTAATGAAGAATCCCTGTTGGCGTTTGTGGATAGGATGAATAACATGACTAGTTTTTTAAAGTTTACCTTAAATTATTCCACGGTTAGTATCCCCTATCTAGATATTGAAATGATTAGACTACAGAATGGTCTATTAAATACAAGGGTTTATAAGAAACCCTGTTATAGAAATAATTTATTACATCGGCACAGTATGCATCCCAGATTTGTTTTTAAGAATGTTATGAAGGGACAGTTCATGAGGGCATCCAGATTGAATCCAACGGAATCTGGATACTTTACAGAAATTCGCGACCTTGAAAGAAGGTTGTTAGATAGACATTATAGTAGTAGAGATATAGATAGAAATATGATAATAGCCCATGAACTAAGGAATAGTAGAGCGTGTCCCCATTTTTCTGAATGGGATGATACTGAGTGTACAATGTCTAATAATGCCAGGGAACAATTAAAAGTTTCCCTGTTTTTTACTAGGGATGTCAAAGAAACAGAGGAAATTATAGATAAATACTGGCACGTTTTAATGCTGGATGACGATATAAGTAAAATTGTAGGGAATTACCCAAAATTTATCTATAAAAATAAACCCAGTCTTAAACGTAGGTTATGTTACAAACCATTAACAGAGAATATTGTACCCACTGGAAGTAGGATTAATACATATCCATGTGAGACTTGCAATCAATGCAAATATATAAACACAGATATTAGGTTTATACACCCGGTCTCACATTTAGAATATACATTTTACACTAGAACTACTTGTAGGAGTACACACGTGATTTATCTGGCTAAGTGTGATGCATGCCCTGCGTTCTATGTGGAAAAGACACTCAGACAACTAAGAGAGCGTATCAGAGACCATATATACCACATACGTATGGGCAGTCTAAGTTATGCACTTGCTAAGCATGTTATACGTATGGGACCCACACACTTTTTTAGCTTTAGTATTATACAGAAAATTGAACCTAGTCTCAGAGGAGGGGATGTGGACAATTATTTACAAGAGTGTGCAACACGATGGATTATAAGATTAAGGGCTGATAAAACCCCTGGGTTAAATGATAAGGTACAGATCCAACCCCTGCTGCGGAAGAGAAGGGTGTTGAGACCCAGGTAACTTTGTATTTTTTAGCTGTCAGCCCTAACTTATTCTATCCTTGATTAATTGCCATGATTTTTGAGAAATGTTTATTCACACTATATACATATATACACTCCCATTCATTTTAACACTTGATTTTCTATTTATTTGTTGGTGCTATTTAGTTTTGTAATGCATCCAGCTTTATAGATAATTTTTATCCCATACACAGTTTTTAATGAAGTTGAATTTGTTTTTAACATGTAAATTGTAGATATGTATTCTTATAGCTTGATAGAATTCTCCATATATATTTTTAATTATTTTTGAGTATTGCTATTGAGTTATATTTGTTTAATGTAAAGCCTCTTTTTGAAGATTTTAATATTTCTTTAAAATGTAAGTGGATGTGTTTTAATTGGATCTATTAACCTATCAGGTAGATTTGTAAGCTATATAAATCTCAATAGTAATGTTGGTAGCTGTTGAAGTTTGATAAAGCCTACGGGTGAAAGCGCTTACTTGTCATATATGCTAATAAACTATTCTTGTTTTAACTCTAAGTGGAATTTTATGTTGGAATCTGCCTTGCATTATATTAGATTTTGCTATATACTCGAACAGTTCGTTTTGAAACTATAGAGGTTTGGCGCCTTTGTAAAAGGGTATTAACTCGGAAACCTGTTACAGTTAATAGCCATCGTCACTCCTGCATGATAGTTGACTGTTTCTATTTTTACAATTTAATCTGTGCAGGAGTGTTCATCTTCCTTGTGGTTCGTGAATTTTTTATCTTATTTTGTTACTGTGAGTACCCACCGGAAGGAGATGGCGGAGAATATGAGAGACGTTATTGTTGAACTCCCGTACAGACCGGAAGAAGCAGTTATAACTGCTCGGAAGTCAACGCGTTTCCAGGATTGCCTTTTAGGCTCAGAAAATCTTCTGTTGTGTTACGAACCAGATATGGAAAGCATGTTAAGTGACGAGAATTCAGGGGATGTAGGTGGGTTGCAGGCTGAACTTTCGCAGCTTGAACTGGATTTTTTAAAGTTAAAAAGGATCCAACTCCAACGGCAACACTTTGAAGCGTGTATTGCCAAACAAGTAGTTCCACGAGGACTTCGTGTGTTAAAGATGCCAACAACAGGTAACTCAAAACCAGAACTACTATTACAATGGCAACATTTAAATCTTAAGCTTAGTTATGACTATATGAAACTCCTTAACGAGTTTCACCAGGCTGAAGAAGATAGCCTATGTAACAGTGTAAATGAGCGTTATAACTTGATAAAAGCCAAATTTAAAAATCCGAGGGCAGATGATGGGCTTGAGAGACTAATGGACAACGTCTATGTGTTTGAAAAACGTTTGTTGGAGCAAAAAAGAAACAAACTTTTGAGAGACACTAGGGACTTTAAAAACGGCCATGTCTTCACATGGCCGAGACCTAATCATATTAATCATGCATTTAGCAATGTTAATAATGATACTTTTACTCGTAATAGAAATGGTACTGTATCTCGAAATGTTGACATTGCACAACCTATTTTAGACACTGATGCCAATGTACGCACTAGTGTTAGTAATTTGAATGAAGGAACTTATTTATGTGAATCCAATAATGCAATAACAGCTGTTGATTTGAACATAGCTAATAGAAATGTTGATCCAGGAACTACTAACATACAGAATGTAGTTGGGAATGATGGGGCGTCAGTAGGAAGTTCCATCAATGATGCTAGTTTAGTTAATAATGTGCCTGTAAATGAAAATGAGGTAGTGAGAAAGAAAACACCCATAGCTAAAACTACATATAATTTAGTAGGTAATAGAATTCATACACTACAAGCCCCTTTCCCGATAGCCATCACACAATATGCAGGGAGACAGAGATCACGGAGCAGGGGCAGATACAAATGGAAGGGTTCAGGAGGGGAACCCGCGGGACATACACTGAAGAAAATGTGGGAGAAAATGGACAATCACTAGTATTAAACTTATCCAGACGAGCTCTTAATAAATATGAGATAGAGTTGTTGAATAAAGGATTACATTTTATTCCCACATGTGATAGTGAGGTAACAGACTCTGTTTTAGACATTAAAATGTTTATATGGAATACACAATTAAAACTGGAGTTTGGTGACTTAGAAAGAGATGAAGATACGTTTAGTGAAGACACAGTGTTTAGGCCGACTAGCGTATATATGCCCCTGTTACATCCATTGCTAGACACCTTTTCTAAATTAGTTGAGAATGGTGTGCATGAGCTGTTTAATAGGAAGAAATTACACCGTACTACTATTAACCATAATTATAAGAATAATTTGACCTTCCTACAGAGAAGGGCCTTGAAAACCTTAATCAGTGACCACTCTATTGTTATCAGGCCAGCTGATAAAGGTGGACCTGTGGTGTTGATGGATAGGATAGGCTATGTTTCAAGTATGGAAGAAATGCTGGGGAATGTATTGTCATATGAAAGAGTGTCAATGGAAGGTGTTGAACTTAAAACTTACAGGGTTTATGCAGCATTGGATGATTTATTTAAAAGCCGTTTGATATCGGATACATTATTCAAGTTCCTCAAGGTTAACAATCCCCTAGTCCCGATAATTCAGGGATTACCAAGGGTTCACAAGTCTTTAGAGAAGCCACCCATGCGACCAATAGTTGCAGGACAAGGGTGGTTGATGGAACCTTTCTCTATTTTTATTGAGCACTACCTTAGACCTGTGGTAGATGCTAATCAGTATATATTAAAAGACAGCAAACAATTCCTCTTAGACTTGTATGAATATACACGAACTCTCGGTGACTCTGAAGACTATATATTAGTGACTTTAGATGTAGTTAGCCTCTTCACAGTTATACCCAATGATGAGGGAATTTTTAGGATACAGAGATATTTGAGCAGTAAATCAGGTATGACAGCAGAAGTCATAGACCTGGTTGGACTATTTCTTGAGATAGTACTACAAAATAATGTCTTCATCTTTGGTGAAGAGGTATATACACAGAAGGATGGCGTAGCTATGGGCACATCTTGTGCCAATAGCTATGCCAACCTGGTGATGGCAGATTAGGAAGGGGAGTCGTTGTTTTCTGATATTGCCTTTCAGGACAATGTGGGTTTCTTTAGAAGGTTCGTGGATGACCTTTTTATTTTATGGAAAGGTAGTGAAGAATCCCTGTTGGCGTTTGTGGATAGGATGAATAACATGACTAGTTTTTTAAAGTTTACCTTAAATTATTCCACGGTTAGCATCCCCTGTCTAGATATTGAATTGATTAGACTACAGAATGGTCTATTAAATACAAGGGTTTATAAGAAACCCTGTTATAGAAATAATTTATTACATCGGCACAGTATGCATCCCAGATTTGTTTTTGAGAATGTTATGAAGGGACAGTTCATGAGGGCATCCAGATTGAATCCAACGGAATCTGGATACTTTACAGAAATGTGCGACATTGAAAGAAGGTTGTTAGATAGACATTATAGTAGTAGAGATATAGATAGAAATATGATAATAGCCCATGAACTAAGGAATAGTAGAGCGCGTCCCCATTTTTCTGAATGGGATGATACTGAGTGTACAATGTCTAATAATGCCAGGGAACAATTAAAAGTTTTCCTGTTTTTTACTAGGGATGTCAAAGAAACAGAGGAAATTATAGATAAATACTGGCACGTTTTAATGCCGGATGACGATATAAGTAAAATTGTAGGGAATTACCCAAAATGTATCTATAAAAATAAACCCAGTCTTAAACGTAGGTTATGTTACAAAACATTAACAGAGAATATTGTACCCACTGGAAGTAGGATTAATACATATCCATGTGAGACTTGCAATCAATGCAAATATATAAACACAGATATTAGGTTTATACACCCGGTCTCACATTTAGAATATACATTTTACACTAGAACTACTTGTAGGAGTACACACATGATTTATCTGGCTAAGTGTGATGCATGCCCTGCGTTCTATGTGGGAAAGACACTCAGACAACTAAGAGAGCGTATCAGAAACCATATATACCACATACGTATGGGCAGTCTAAGTTATGCACTTGCTAAGCATGTTATATGTATGGGACCCACACACTTTTTTAGCTTTAGTATTATACAGAAAATTGAACCTAGTCTCAGAGGAGGGGATGTGGACAATTATTTACAAGAGTGTGAAAAACGATGGATTATAAGATTAAGGGCTGATAAAACCCCTGGTTTAAATGATAAGGTACAGATCCAACCCTTGCTGCGGAAGAGAAGGGTCTTGAGACCCAGGTAACTTTGTATTTTTTAGTTGTCAGCCCTAACTTATTCTATCCTTGATTAATTGCCATGATTTTTGAGAAATGTTTATTCACACTATATACATATATACACTCCCATTCATTTTAACACTTGATTTTCTATTTATTTGTTGGTGCTATTTAGTTTTGTAATGCATCCAGCTTTATAGATAATTTTTATCCCATACACAGCTTTTAATGAAGTTGAATTTGTTTTTAACATGTAAATTGTAGATATATATTCTTATAGCTTGATAGAATTCTCCATGTATATTTTTAATTATTTTTGAGTATTGCTATTGAGTTATATTTGTTTAATGTAAAGCCTCTTTTTGAAGATTTTAATATTTCTTTAAAATGTAAGTGGATGTGTTTTAATTGGATCTATTAACCTATCAGGTAGATTTGTAAGCTATATAAATCTCAATAGTAATGTTAGTAGCTGTTGAAGTTTGATAAAGCCTACGGGTGAAAGCGCTTACTTGTCATATATGCTAATAAATTATTCTTGTTTTAACTCTAAGTGGAATTTTACGTTGGAATCTGCCTTGCATTATATTAGATTTTGCTATATACTCGAACAGTTCGTTTTGAAACTATAGAGGTTTGGCGCCTTTGTAAAAGGGTATTAACTCGGAGACCTGTTACAGTTAATAGCCATCGTCACTCCTGCATGATATTTGACTGTTTCTATTTTTACAATTGAATCTGTGCAGGAGCGTTCATCTTCCTTGTGGTTCGTGAATTTTTTATATATTTAGTTATATTGGATAGTTGAATTAATAGAATATTTATGTAATATTTTTATAGACAATATATACAATGAGATACCTTTAAAAAATTTTTAGCCTGTTTATTGATAGAGAGACCTGATTGGGTTTGGAAAGTTTGAATGCTCTATATAAATTGAATTTTAGAAGACTGTGACTTATGTTGATCTGAAGAAGCTAATCTAGCGAAAGCGCTTATCAAGTCACAATAAAAACTTTTTTATTTTATGAAAAAGTTTTCTTATTTGTTTGGTGAAAAGAAGTAACCTCCTGCTTTGCTTCGTTGCTTACTGCATTTTATTTTACGTTTTACTAATACTTCAGCAACGGACCATTAATATGACTGGTTGGCATATAAACTTTTTATATAAATATAAAATGTTTTTTTAAAAAAAGAAAATTAAAGGGTTAAATGCTTTTATAGGATGTATTGTTATTGCTTTATTGTTTAATTGATTAATTAATTGAAGGGGCTTGTAAAAGTATTTAAAACATATGGTTTTAACGTTTGGATTGTGTTCTGAAGATGTTTCATACAAAAGCGGATAGTAAAATTCAGTGCACTAAGCTTGCCTTTTCTTCCTTGCACTAAGTGATTTTATGGTTATAGTGGACTTTTCACTTTGCCTTGGTGGTTGATTTTTGGTTGTTTAGCACAGAATGTTAATATGGCTGCTTAAGTAACTGTTTTGACTCATAATATTATTGATGCTTTTGTAGTTTCTGTTTGGCTTGTGGATATCATAGACTGGGTATTACTTGCATGAATGCCTTCTGTTATATATATCTACTGAATTTTTGACATTTATACCACAGACTGTTGTTAGACATAACAGCATCAGATATCCTTTGTCTAATGAGTAGAGACTTTGATATAGTAATGAAATGTGCACCTGTAGTAGCAGTGTAATTATTTAAAAAAGCTGGAAATAGTTGTTGTTTGTCTTTCGGCTTTTCCCGGTTAGGTGTCACCACAGCGGAACTCCGGTCCGCTAATAATTGGAAGTAGATTTTTATGGTGTTGAGTTGCCAGCTGAACGTCCAACCTTCAACAAAGGCATGCCCATTCATGCATGTCTTTTGGAACGCCACTCAACCGCGGGGAGGACATGCAGACTCCACCCAGAAGGCACTCCCTGCACTCCAGCCAAGAATCTAAAGGGAAAACCTCTTGCTGTTAGGCAACAATGCTGCCGCTGCACAACCATGGATTGCAAGAAAGCTGGAAATACTAATCCACATATATAAAATACAATACTTTTTGACTAGGAGCAAAATTAGAAATTCCTTGACTCTATGGAGGAAGATTCTCTTTCATACCAGAACGAGCATGGAATCTGTCAGTTTATGTCACTTATTCTGTATTTCTATTATAGTATACAGTACAGATGGCACAGATTTACACTTCTTTTCATAAATAAGAAAAACATTCCTGAAATCTCTTCCTCTTTTCCAGCATTTTATTATTCCCAGATGTAATTCATGTTTCTTCAAACATAGTCTTTTTTTCAGCTGAGTAAAATCAATTATTTTGGCAGCTTTGACACTAAGCAATACATAATTATTTTTTCTTTCACAGTAATAATAACTGGTTTTCTTATCTTATGGGTGACTTTTTGCAGGTTATTATTTCATCTCTAATTATTTCAGTAATTTCATTTCTAATTCTGTGTTAGTACTTCACTATAATGCTTTTGTATCTGTCATTTGTAAGTGCAGAATTATTGAATGAATGTAGCTCTTCTCAACCTCTTCTTTTAACAACCCTTCATTCTTTTCTGGTAAACTTATCTGCTATGTGTACATCCTTACCTTATCCTTATGTTAATTTCCGATGACTGTAGATTAAGTATCATCCCCTACATTCGATGGAGTACTTTGTACAAACACTTTTGAATATGCGTAATACGTTTATGTGGTGTGCTTTCAACTGAACGTCTTTACCAAAGAAATATTTAGGAAATGATAATGTTCATAATTTATTGGTTACAGTTCCTTTTCGATCTGACCGTATTACTTTTGTGCATCTGTAAATGGTCCTGATCCACCGGCAACTTTTTTTTCTGCTGCAAGATCACATATTTTATACCACTTTCACTGTCATCTGGTTGCACAGCAACTTGCTCATTTGCATCATAACTTTTTATTTTAGAGAATCTGCTGTTATTCTATTGAATATTTCAGCACTAGCTGCAAATGCAATTTCAACATTCACTTTTTAATGCCAGTACTGCACAACTGACCAATTAACATCTGGAGATCATACCCCCAAAACCTTGTACCCAGAGTAGCTACCCCCTTCATCCCACTGTAGCTGTACCTGATACTTTTTTTGCTTATTAATGTATTTACTTATTTATAAATAGATAAATAAATAAATAAATAAATAACAACGAAAAATATTTAGCAGCTATATTAGTGTCTTGTTTTTGTGTTTGACTCTGTTACTGTAAAATCAGTTATGTTTACAACACAGTCTAAGCCTTCAATTATCTCTTTAACAGCTCTTTGGAACATCTCTGGTATAGAAAAATACAAAATGAAAAAGAAAGGAATCTACCTTCAGAGTGGTGCTCTGAATGTATAGTTTGGTGTTTATTCCTCCAGTTTTATGTGCCAAAATTCTAGATTAAATCTAGTCTAAAATATGACATGTGTGAGACCACATCTTCAACTGAAAGCAATACATAATATTCCCTTTTAATTTACTCATTACATCCGTGTGACCCCTCCAAGTGCATCTGCAGTTAACTCCTACTGACGCCTCTAGGCATCAAATATTGCTTGTTCATATCTGCATCAATAATTCCAAAAACATGCTATGTACAAGGTTTTTAATGATTTTATCTTAAAGCTTACATGATGGCAAACTCAACTGCATTAATATTTCACCTCTGTATAGTGCAGGTAAAGTGATATTAACCGTTGTTTTTATGACATTAATTTATATAGATATATTGTTCACATTTTTCTAAATATCTCAACAATCAAGTAACACAGACAGAACTCCTTAGCCTCATATGAAAGCTCTCAGCTATATAAATAAAATGCTGCTGACAGTATGTGTATAACTTGAGTGGTTACTGAGATATTGTAAGTTGTTTACAAATATCACAAGCATAATAGTTACTACGTTTACTGTGACATATAAAATTCAGTTTAAGACCTAAAATCTAAACAATGCTAACACTATAAAAATAGTTTGTGCTGAAGGCTGTGTCATTTATACTTGTTTCATCACACCTATGGTTCCAGAGATATGAACATTTTGTTTGAAATGTGAGGACATAATTTGATTCTGTCAAAAGGCTTAGGCTCCGCCCTTTGGAAGTTGCATTGCAAATTTTCTGACTTCCATTGGAGTGAATGACTTCATCGATTCATATCTTTTGGGTTAATTTAGATACAAAGCCTGGCTTTGTCCACAGTGTTAACTGTACTTTTCAGCCTTTCTGATGACTCTGCTTTGTAATGAGACTCAAAGTATCTCATCCCTTTAGTTCATGTCCAGTTTGCTTCTAAGAGCTATTTATACTTTCCTTTTAGTATGCAGCATCAGATTGTACTTACAAGTAATATTCTCATGCAAACCTTCCTAATCCTAAGTCTAAATGGCCATAGTCATGTATGGTATCATTGCTACTCTGTTGTAAAGTACCTGACTTGTTTTGGCACCCATGTGACTGCTCACATATGTTCTATACTTTTATTCTGTCTAACTGCTTCATCACTCCTATTTTTTCTCGGTCTAAATGGACCAACATGATAGGAGAATTGTGCTGCAGTAAAAAAAATATGTTGTATTCAGTCTCCCCAAACAATTGGGTTTCAGATGTTTATGTTAAGATGTCAGGAGTTTTTAATCCCACTTATGATGTCCAGTCATCACAACAGCTTAACAGTGTACAGATATATAATTTCCAGTTTGTTGTTATACTGAGCTTTGAGTGAGCATAAAATAATTTGGCTCTGTTTGGTATTTTTTCCCTTTGCGTTTTAATATTACATAAGCATGAGCAATTCACTTTCTATGCCACCTAATAAAACATTGGGGGAATTTAAGGCTACATTGGATAATTAATGGACAAAACTGCTGTCATTCTCTCATAGTAACTCAAATTGCCTACTACAATGGGGGGAGGGTATATTAAATATCAACAGAAATGTCATTCTCTAAAAGACTTCTGTGTATGTTTGCTTCATTGTAATGTTGTATTCAAATAATATTTCTATCATAGCCTTCTGAAACACTTGATTTATACCTGATATATTGTCATATGTTATCTGCACACTTTGTTATTGTTATATGTCATAATTTTGGGTCTGTATTTTTATTCATACTATTTGTTTTACTGGCACTTGTCCAGGCAGTGGCTGCAAAAGGTCCCCCAACCAGTTCACTAACCTGGTTAACAAATTCAAATAAATAAACATAAAAACTAAATACTGCAAGAATGCAACATTGCCACAGAGCAGACCCCTCACTCTAAACTGACTTCTGTTTCAGAGACTTCTTTTGAACATGGTCTGATATACAGAAATAGGTGGCTTCAGTTAACCAGCTGACTGTGTTGATGGACAGCTTACAACTGGCCTTTTGGGAGCAAGTTGGCAAAATAAAAACAGTTGTAAATGAAATAAATATCGTGCACAACATGCCTGACAGTTGACGCAGAGGTTCTGGCATTTGAGTTATGTTTCCTATTGGACAGGGTTTGATTCTCTCAGCAATCAGTTGACTGCTGTGTGTTACCTTCAGCATGTGTGACATCTAGAGAACAAATACATGACTGAGTCATGTATGGAAAAAAGTACATAAGAGAAGCTTGTCATGGAATGTAGAAGGCATCAAAAGAAAAGAGTAGTGCAGGAAAAAGTTAGAGACAGAAAAGATGGATCAAGCTAAGAAGCAGTACTGCTTGGCAAACAAATAAACTAAGAAAAGCAGTTGTAATAGCAAAGACCAAGACATCAGAGGTACTCTTCTAGCATATTGAAAAAGAGTCAATAGATGGCACAAATAAACTCTATTAGGTTGCAGAAGACAAAGGCAGAAAGAAAAAGAAATATTCAGACATCCTTCACAAGGGATGCCAGCAACAATCTGCTCACCAGCCAACAGGACTTTAAAAGAGGATGGAAGGCATATTTTTAACAGCTTCTAAACTGAATAAAAAAACTCACAGAACCTGCGCTGCCTCAGACACAGCCTATGATGAAAGAAGAAGAGGTGCCCACCCTAGAAGAAGTAAGGACAACACTAAGGAAAATGAAGTCAGGGAAAGCAGCAAGCTCAGATGAGGTCACAGTAGATATGATCAGGATGTTGGGCGAAATAGGGGACAAATGGCTCCACATGTATTTATAGCAGTGTGGGGAGAAAGGTGTATCCCAGAGGACTGGAGAGTAAGCATACTAGTGCCAGTGTGCAAGAAAAAAAGGGACCTCCACCACTCTGGGGAGTACCTTGGTATCAAACTTCTGTCACATTGCATGAAAATTCTGGAGAAAGTGCTTGAGAAATTAATATGCAGAGTAGTAGAATATAAGATGAGAGATGAGCAGTTTGGATTCAAATCAGGATACAACACAACTGATCCAATGTTTACAGTGCAACTGATAGCTAAGAAGAAGTTAAAGATTAGTAAAGAGTCCAACTTGGCATTCCAAAATTTGGATAAAGTATATGAAAAGGAGAGAAATGTTCTGGCCAGTACTGTAGTGCTTGGGAGTCCCAGAAACACTGATAGATTTATTGCAGGCTGTGTACAAGGACCCAATGACTCAAGTATGCACAATGATCATACACAACAAGGGATTCTCAATGGGAGTGGGTGTGCAACAGGGTTCAGCTCTGAGCCCACTGCTGGTCATACTGGTGATGGACTACATTTGTAAACAGTTCAGAGAAGACAGATCATTAAAGTTGGTTTATGCAGATGATATTTCATTACAGGCAGACTCTAAGGAAGAACTTCAGCAAAGGATATGGGATTGGAATCCAGAACAGAAGGCATATGGAATGAAAAGGAGTACAGATAAGGCAGTTGTAATGGTGCAGTGGTGTGACCAGTACTGCTGTATGGTGCAGTAACCTGGGCAATAAAGGCAGAGCTTTTGAGGAAGCTAGAAGTGATTATGATGAAGTGCCTGAGATGAGTGACAGAATGCACACTATGGGATAGATGAAGACATCGGACCAGAAGCCAACATAGATCCAATTACAGAGAAAGTCAAAGAGAACAGATGACTGTGCTTTGAACACAGGTGCAGAAAAGCAGAAGACAGTCTGGGGATGACAGCTTGGGACAGGCAGTAAGAAAGCCGAAAAAAACAAGAGGATCCAACGAAGAGATGGATGGATAGATCATGTGAGAGAATTCAGGCATGACTGTTGAAGAAGGTAGGAGAGTGTCACTGAATCAAGAAAGATGGTGACAGTTGACACAATACCTCAAGATCTAGAAAATGGGATAAGGAGGGTTGATGATGGTGACCAAATAAATTAGCCTATGAGCAACTCCCTGCATAGAGTTCCTCATATGATTTTTTTGTGGTCATGGGATGCTTGTTTTCAGAAAACAAGACCTATTGTTTTGGTGTTCATCAATGGGATCTGTTTTCCACCTGCCATCAGGAAATCTTTTGCCTTAAACATTTTTAGTTTATGTTTTTTTTTTCATTTTTAATCAAGTATAGCAACTTCAGAGCATATGGTCTACTATTGACTAGAACAGAGTAGCTCAAATCAGTAAAAAGTATCATTATTTAATGGAATTCTTAACCACAACTCAGATTCAAAGCTCAGAGTCTTAAGTACCAAGTAAAACTAGTGGCTTTCTAACTCCACAATTCAATATATGTGCAAAAGAGAATTTAAGATAGGGTTTTTACTGAACTACTGTTTCACCAAATCTACCAATACAATGTTCAACAGTTGTTCAGCAGCATTGTCTCCTACAATTATTTTTAATTTAAAGTAATGAAGAATACAGTTGAATAACAGTTTTGGGCATAAATAATTCAAGCCACTGGCATATGTTTATCCCTGGCAAAGTACAAGTTATCTTTTTTTTTTTTTTTTTTAAATAACGAAACTCAATGGTCTTAATCATATTTATTAATATGATGTTCTCTTATCATTGCTACAGTTGTTAAGTGTTTTAATCAAATGTAGTCTAAATAACTGAAAACCAAACTGTACAGATAGCTAGGAAGGTAATATATGAAACACATGTGTTAACCTTGTTGACCAGGGAAGTGGTCTTGTTCTCAGTCCACTTTCAGCCATGACAGAGGCTCTAGAAGACTGTTACAATTTTCAAAATTCAATTTCAGTCTGTAATATATTATAATACAAAGTATGGATGTGCAGAAGCATAGATAAAAGGAAAAAAATGTTATAAATATGTAAAATGTCAGAAATGGCTGACAATGGTATGGACAAAGTCTGCCATTTTAGGCAGAATAAGTAACTATCATGCATCTTTACACATCTGGGATTGTCCATGAACACTGGTTGACATAAGAAGTAATGACATGTGTGTAGTGCAAGTTTGAGCTACCTTCTATTTCTAACACATAGCTTGTAGCAAAACATTGGCATTTGCACTCCTTGTGAAGAGACTGGAGGAGTTGTTTTTGAATGTATTTAATTCCTGCAATTCCAGATATTTTGAGGAAGGCTCTTTTATGTTGCTGGTGTAAGCCTAGAGAAGACTGTTTCCTCTGGTGCTTTTGTGAATTGTGGTGTATCCAGGCAGATTAGATTGTATTATCTATTTATGAACTAAAGAAGTAGCTGTTTTCATTACAATGATGATTATATCCTATAAGTGTGTGGTCAGAGCAGTTTAATAGTTTGTAAGTGAGGCAATTAAGTAGTAGAGTTGTCCTAGCAGTTACTGGCAGTCATCTGATAATTTGTTTTAGTGAAAGAGAGTGATGACCCCAGGAACTATCCAGGATAATGAATCTACTGATTTTTGTTTGCTGTCTCTTGCAGATTAGGGGTGTTCTTTTAGAGTTTTGTAAAGGAGCTCTTTTAAAGTTTAGTAAGGGCGATCTGTTTATAGTTTAGTAAGTGTGTTCTTTTCTGATCTTAATGAGGGAGTACCTTTCTGAGTTTAGTAATGGTGTTCTTTTTAGAGTTAAGGCTGTTATTTTTATAGTTTACTAAGAGTGTTCTTTTTATAGTTTAGCAAGGGTGTTCTTTTTAGAGCTTAATAAGTGTGTTCTTTTCTGAATGTTGCATGAACAGTGATAGGTACTATTCTAGTTTTGGCATTATCATTTGTCAGGCTTGAGCTTTTCTGGATTCAAATGGGAAAAGGTGATTGCAGTGAGTGAGAGCAGATTTTGTGATTTTTTTTGTACATGTGTTTTAAAAGGGAGTTGCTGACTGAAAATAATGCTGAAGTGTATTTGTTCTTTTACTGTAGGCAGTGACATACCTTCAAGGTCATTGATCTTCACTGAAGGCAAAAATTGAGTTTCTTGGAATGCCAAGAACATTGTCATCTTTTATACACAGTTTAGTACAAGCTTCATGTCAGCAGGCCTCTTCTATGGTGACTTGAAATCTATTTGCAGCTTTTCTGTTGTTTCTGTCTACAGTCTGCATGTTTTCCCTGTGCTTATGTGTTTCCTCCAGGTGCTCCTGTTTCATTCCACATTATGAAGACCTGCAGTATTTGTACTGGGGACTCTAAATTGTCCATAAGTGTGGATGTGTACATCTCTGATATGGAAGAAAAATGTTTCAACCTAATTTTGTCCCCCCTTAACTTGAAAACATCAGGTATAGCAGTGGCTGTCAACAGGGTTACTCTAGGAAGTCACCTGCGACTTCTAAGACAGCTAGCAAACTCTATAGTGAGTATGATATTATCTGTGTAAATGGTACATTTCAACGTTGGTGAATCAAATGGTATGTTGTTAATACATAATAAAAACAGAAGAGGTCCTAAGATTAAGCCTTGTGGTACTCTGCTAGAAAAGGTACCGTTTGTTGATGTATTTGTATCATTTGTGAAAGTAAACATCTTACTGGTCAGCTATGCTGTAAAATGTTGTGGGGTACTGTCACCTATTACTTTTCCATTTTTTTTCTATTTCTTTTTGCATCTTTAATTCTCCAAGTTGCTAGGACTCGAGCCCAATTGATGGCAGCTAGAAAGAGAAAGTGTCACCTATACCAAAACTGGCTATGATTTTAAGTCATAGGGTGTGGCTAAATGACTCAAACCAAACGCACAATTCAGACTTATGAAAACAGTTTCTGTTAGTTGTTCTTTATCCATTGCCTCACAGATGATTTTAGTTACAATAAATATTATGGTTTGTACATTAGATTTGTTAAGAAAACCATACTATCTGTTAGTAAGCTGTATGTTGTGATATATTCTATCACCTGGTAACTCAGCATTTTCTTCCTGACTTTAGCTATAGGGCACAATGTTGACACTGCTCTGCAATAAGCTGCTGAATTACAGCTCTTTGCTTTGGGGATAGGTACTATAGTTTCATGGGTACTGTGTCTTTGAGGAGTGTGCATCTGTGACTTGCAGATATTCTTTGCTGACATTTCGAAAAACAGTGGATATAATATTGAGTGTTTTACTGAGACACACACACACACACACACACACACACACACACACACACACACACACACACACACATACACACATCTATCTATCTAGATATATATATATATATATATATATATATATATATATATATATATATATATATATATATATATGGTTCCCTATCAGAAGCCTGAAACACTATAAGCCTGAAAATCAAAATCCTGAAAACTATAGACTGAAAGTTCAAAATCCTGAAAGCCCAAAATCCTGAAACTCAAAATCCTGAAAACACAAATAATGCTAATATGTCACTATAAAGACACTAATATCTACCAACTGACCCTGACCCTAACCCTAACCCTAAGGTCCGTCACTATCGCACACTCACCTGACCGCCCTGACCCTAACTCACTTAAACCGCCCTAACCCCAATATTTGTCACTATTGCATACATGCCTAACCTGCGCCCTAACCCTAACTCACTTAAACCGCCCCTAACCCTAACATAAAACCAACCGCACACTTACCTGAACCCAACGCATGACCCAACACCACAGGGCTAACAATTGCAAAGCCACAATGACGTCAGTATGTCCATTTTGTGTTTTCAGGATTTTGAGTTTCAGGATTTTGGGCTTTCAGGATTTTGAACTTTCAGTCTATAGTTTTCAGGATTTTGATTTTCAGGCTTATAGTGTTTCAGGCTTCTGATAGGGAACCATATATATATATATATATAGTCTCAAGCTTCTTTAAAACTTGTTCAGAGGAGACCATTTTAAAACAGAATGGAAGGCATTCATGAATAGATAATCTGGTATTTCTTTTTTAAGAGTTATGTAGTTTGTGTGGTGTGACAGAATTGGATGCAAGCAGTTTATTCTATGCAGTGATTCTGGCTGCAGGTTGGACTGGCTCTAAGATCTCCATAAAAGAGTTTGTGGTATTTTTTGGCCTGTTGTTTTACGTGATATGCTATTCATATTTTTTTTTCCGTACTGGTCAGGTTAGCTATTCAGAGTTTCCAGGCATTGTTCCATGCACTGTTGCATTGCTATAAAATCTTCTTGATGTCTGCTGAAAACCATAAGCATGTTCTACTTTTTACTCAAATTTTCCTTTTAGGGAAGAGACAATTTTTAATTGTTTGTAGAGTGTTTATAAGCTGAGTGAGTGCTGTTGGACTGTTGCCATTGAGAATAATTTCCCAACTGATTGGTTTGATCTCAGAGTCTAGCATGCTTTATGATTGTTCAAAGAAGGATCTTGTGGAATTATTGGTGAAATTGTTTTATGCGCTTTGAAAGACCAAAAGTACATAATGGGGTTGTGATCACTGAAGGAGTTAAGTGGTTCTGTAGTGTTCTGGCATTTTTTCTTGAAGCTTGTTGTTATTACTATTATTATTATTATTATTATTATTATTATTATTATTATTATTATTATTATTATTATTATTATCATTATTGTTATTATTATTATTATTTCCAGTAGCATTGCAGTCAATGTGTTTGGGACAGTTTCTGCAGGTTCTGTGACTAACTGAGTAAGGTTGTTTTTGAAGAGATTACCACAGGTGCATATTTAGAGGTCCTAACCAGTTATATTCTTCCACAATAATTAGTTTAGATTTGAGCAATATAGTGATATACATCTAACAGCCTGTAGAAAATATTTACCTCAATCTCCTCTACAGAGCACAAAGAACAACTTTAGGCACTCATTTTGTCCACTAAAACAAGTGAAAACTAAATGAGAGGAAAGTGTACAGAAAATATAAACTGGCATTAGCCAAAAGATATATACCAACAAGGAGACACTGTTGCCCAAAGGTCTGCTCCAAACACCAAAACCAAATGTATTCAAGACAAACTGGAACGGACCACCACAATAAATGGATAAAAATCAAATAATCTTTAATCGGACAAGCACTTTCGCGTGTAAAACACGCTTCTTCAGATCCTTTACACAAAATAATGACCTAAAATGCAATACTTATATACTCTACAACAGACACACCTCTCCAATAAAATATACATCTAATTTAACAATTAAATAATTGATTAACCAAATAAACAATCTATTCTCAAATGCTAAGAACATCTATTGTACTATACATCATCTCGAAAGCTACTCAAAAACAGCTAGGACATATATAGAAATGGCATAAAGCCACAACAAACATAAACAGAACTTGATATCAAGAATTATGTTAAAACTGTTTTAAGCATAAAACCACACATTGACATAAAAATGCTAACATGTCATGAAATGCAATGCCTAACAGTCATCCAATTAGCCAAAAGATCATCTTTTCAAGGAAGCATAAATTGTACAACAATAACCATAACAAAAGTCGATCTAATTTTCAGGGGACTCTAAATGAAATGACTATGACAAATAGTCAAAAACGTGTGGAATGTCAAATACAAACTGTTACATTCTGGTGGCATGCATATATGATTAATAAAACAGTACATGAGACTAAATGTAATCCTGTAATTTTCTTATGGTATTTTAATGAGCCATTAAAATGTGTTTGTTTAATGCACTGTAACACTTGGCAGATTGTGCAGTTTTTATTATGAAGTACCCAGTATCCCAAAACTTAGGAGGATACCCAAGTCACATTGCTGTCCTTGACATATATTCATGACTTACATGTTAAAATGAGTACTAAGAATTACCATCATGATAACTTTGTTTTGTGTGTGTGTGTGTGTGTGTATGTGTATGTGTGTGTGTGTGTGTGTGTGTGTGTGTGTGTGTGTGTGTGTGTGTGTGTGTGTGTGTGTGTGTGTGTGTGTGTTTTATTGAAGGGATACATGTGTGACAGTAAGTTATAGCTTGCAATTTACCAAAGAAAATACTTTTGTAGCATCAGAATTTATTACTGACTTCAATCGGGACTTTATTTTACAAATTTATTTTATTTCAGAAAGTGAATCTCCTTAAGATACTAATCATGTACAGGATATGTTACATGGATATTTATGAAATGTGTCTGCATTTCAAATTTTCAAACAAACTCACATAAAACTGATGTAAATACCAAACATCTTCAGCTAGTTAAAAAATCTAGCCTTTCAGAAAATGATGCAGTACAAAAGCTCAGTAATATTTATATGGCTATGTTCATTATGCCTGGTATGTAAGGAATTTCCTGGATATGATATAGAACTACAAAGGAAAAGATTATACCTTACAGAAATAGTAATAAGGCTGTACTGCCTCTTTGTAAATAAACACAAAGCAAAGCAAAGCCCCATAAGTCAAAATATAATACTTTTATAGTACGGGCAGTCTCCATTCTATGGTAAGTTAAGTGAAATATGCCACATAAATATCATTATATAGGCAAACGATAATAGTGTCCCCCCTGCAGATTAAGATCAATGTCTTTTATGAAAATATTTAGAAAAGACAGTATATGATTTACATAATCTTCAGAAAATTAATGTTGGTCTGCACCTCTACTCCAGAATGAGCATGCATGCATGCATTTGGTCATTATTTTGAAAAATTATCCAGCTACATTCAGTCAAATGTTCTATCATCCAGATATGTCTGACAAGATTGGAATAAATGAGCCATAATAAGAGGGTCAAATGAATCAGACTGACTAATGCTTCACGAATCTGCTTAGTTATATTGTCTGCAAATTAGATCACATATGAAGGTCATAAACCATATGCTACTCAACTTTCAGCACATATTTCACTTTATTCTAAGATGGAACTAAAGCCTTAGATTTAACCTGCCACTTGGCAGAAAAAATGTCATTGCATATTTTTCTAGTATTAAGAGCTGAGGGTCAGGAATGTACTAAAGTGAATTATAGCAACAGGCAGCCAGTTCATGAAAGATATCCTTGGTTCATGCAGTCATCAGAAGTCATATAATCTCAATTGTCTTTTTCTACAGTGGCTCTATGCTGTAAAATTTTGAAATTCACTTTTCTGTTACTAGCTGCATGGAGAATTTAATTTAAAGCGTGGAAATACTGTGCCTGACAAGAGGTCCCCCTGACCTTTCAATCACTGTGCTGAAAACTAGGACTAGTACTAGCAGATGAAGTTGCCTAGACTATCATGTTCCATCATTATATTCCTAACATACTTATATTCTTGGGTTGTATTTCAATTTTTTTGGTGATTTAGATGAGAGCAGAAATTGTTGCTTTCTTTCAACACTAGTTCTACATCAAAAATAAGTGCATCTGTTCATATGTTTATTAGTTTCAAGTGTTTCTTTCCCAGTTTTATAATAATTTGTCAGATGGTTTATTTACCAGCTTTGTAAGATTTTGTCTGACTTCATTTTACAGTGAAAGACTTGACATGTAAACACAATAAACACAAGCTTGTGTATGCAGTCAAAGTTAGTTTTAATGGTCAGTGTTTCCCTTTAGTTCTTCTGCTTCCCCATACACGAAAACAACCTCTGTGTTATCAATTTATACAACGTACCATGACAACTATTGACTTAATTACTTATTTTGCTTTTGAATTGCTCATTTTCTCTGTCACCTTTTTGTATAATGCTATTTCAGCTTTCATTAGGGCACAGAAGTAGTGCTGTCTAGTTTTGTGTAGCTTGTAAACAGCAGAAAGGCAGCATTCACACTGATTACCACACCAAACAGAAATGTAAACAGCAGAAAGGCAGCATTCACACTGATTACCACACCAAACAGAAATGTAAACAGCAGAAAGGCAGCATTCACATCGATTACCACACCAAACAGAAATGTAAACAGCAGAAAGGCAGCATTCACACTGATTACCACACCAAACAGAAATGTAAACAGCAGAAAGGCAGCATTCACATCGATTACCACACCAAACAGAAATGTAAACAGCAGAAAGGCAGCATTCACATTGATTACCACACCAAACAGAAATGTAAACAGCAGAAAGGCAGCATTCACATCGATTACCACACCAAACAGAAATGTAAACAGCAGAAAGGCAGCATTCACACTGATTACCACACCAAACAGAAATGTAAACAGCAGAAAGGCAGCATTCACACTGATTACCACACCAAACAGAAATGTAAACAGCAGAAAGGCAGCATTCACACTGATTACCACACCAAACAGAAATGTAAACAGCAGAAAGGCAGCATTCACATCGATTACCACACCAAACAGAAATGTAAACAGCAGAAAGGCAGCATTCACATCGATTACCACACCAAACAGAAATGTAAACAGCAGAAAGGCAGCATTCACATCAATTACCACACCAAACAGAAATGTAAACAGCAGAAAGGCAGCATTCACATCGATTACCACACCAAACAGAAATGTAAACAGCAGAAAGGCAGCATTCACATCGATTACCACACCAAACAGAAATGTTTCCCTTGTTATGACAGGAATGTGATAAAACTGCAAGTTTTAATATAAATAAGGCTGTTAGCATTTTGGTGTAGTGCACAGTTTGTTCTGCTTAAGAAACTCTTCCTCCTTAAAATGGAGAACATTGACATCTGTGCAGTGACAGATACCTGGTTCAATGCTCCAGAGAGCACCCTGCATTACCAGGCTATAATTCATACCACACCTTTCGGCCACCTAACCTGGACCAAAACATTAAAGGCGGAGGCATGTCCATATTCATTAAGGATATCCACACCTCCAGGCTAGTTGCTCAACATAATGCTTCCAAAATTATCCAAGTGCAACTAACACTGGGCAAGACAGTAATCCAGGTTGTAGCTTGTTACAGATCCCCCACTATGCCCCAGGATTCCCACTCTTCATTTCTTAAGATACTGGAAAATATTAAGGTACAACCCAATACCTTAATTATGGGTGATTTCAACTACCCCACCATCAGCTGGGAAAACTACTCATGTACCAAGTTATTCGCTCAATGTTTTCTGGAATCATAAATTCCAATGCCTTGGATCAGCTTGTCCACACCCCCACCAAGGGCAGCAATATCCTGGACCTAGTTGTTACCAATACTCCTCGCTGGTCAGATCTGACCACAATCTAATCACCCTAGACATCCATATACCACCCCCACCCCCCATTAAGGAAAACACCATCAAAAACTACTCCAAAGCCAATTTCATGCTTCTTAAGACAGAAGTGGCAAACTTCATGACACCCATGCAGACAGAAAATAGAGGTATGACTGCTGAATCTTACACAAATGCACTGTATAAGCACATACACGAGTGCATGGATTGTGCCATTCACAACAGAACCAAGATGCTATACTCCAAAAAAAGGAAGCCAATCTGGTGGTCCCCTGTCATAAACAAACTCTAAAACAGAAGGAAAAAGCTGTTGCAAAAAAAGAGTAAAATCCCAAGATTGGAGGAACTCCCTGGTCAGCCTCAGCGAGAAGCTGAGATCCCTCATAAAATCTTCCAAAGCCATTTATGAAAATAAAATCACCACTGATTCCAAAGACAACTACAAAGCATTCTACAGCTATGTCAAGAATCTCAATGGTAACACTCAGATCTGCTCTGAGCTACAGCACAATGGCACTAAATATACAGAACTAACTGATATTGCCAACATCCTGGCAGCTAGATTCAGTACTAACTTTACCCCCCCTTCACCCTCCAAAGGGCCCATCTTAATACTAGAAGAATGCAAAGCCCCTGTAATCACAGATGAACAAGTAAAGACCACACTCTCCTAAGCCAAGAACACAGCATCCATGGGATCAGACAACATCCTAGGCTATATACTGCATGAACGACAGAATGAACAGGCACTCCACCTAAGTACCATATTCAATTATAGCCTCACCTCAGGCTATGTGCCTACTGAATGGCACACAGGAATGGTTATCCCACTCCACAAAGGGGGTGCCACCATGGACCCTGGAAACTACAGCCCCATTAGCTTGATGAGCCTGGTCTGCAAGGCCATAGAATGTATCATCTTGGAGCTTATAAACAAAGACATAGGTAACCTCCAAACCTTGGACCCCACTCAATTTGGGTTTGTAAAAGGTAGATCATGTCTACTAAACCTGATTGACTTCTTTGAAGCAGTCACTAGAGCCATAGATGAGGGCAAGGTAGTGCACACAGCCTATCTTGACCTCGCCAAGGCTTTTGATACTATCCCCCACTCGGGAATTCTAGATAAACTCACTAAACTGGGCATAAATCCCTATGTCACAAGATCGGTGGCCAACTGGTTCACTGAAAGAACCCACACAGTAAAAGTAGCCGACTCCAAGTCCGACTTCAGACCAGTGATGAGTGGACTACCACAGGGTTCAGTCCTGGTTCCTGTCCTTTTTGGCATCTACTTCTCTGAAGTGCAGGGCAACACAGAAGGTCTTTGGCTAACAAAGTTCGCAGATGACTGCAAACTGGGAGCCATAATAGAATCACCTAATGATGTAGACATTCTACAAAAGGGCCTCAAAGAGACAGATGCTCGGTGTCAAATTCATGGCCTCAAGCTCAATGTCAAGAAGTGCATTGTCATCCCCTTTGGGAAAAACTCCTACCCATGAACTACCACATAGGCGGTAGCTCACTAAACACTGAAAGTGTGATAAGAGACCTCGGGACACAGGTGGACCGTAGTCTCTCCTTTGATATCCACATCACCACAGTAGTCAGGAAATCCTTCTATGAGGCACACCTCATCACAAAAGGGTTCTCCTCTACAAAAAAGATCATTGTTCCTCTCTACTCATTCCTCATCAGACCCATTATAGAGCACAATGCCCCGTTTGACATGTATCTCACAAGACACCTACAACAATTGGAAAGGCCACAGAAATACGTCACTAAGAGGATTACCAGCCACAAACAGATGCCATACACAGACCGTCTCAAACAACTCCAGCTCTACTCCATCGCATATCGCATACTCAGAGGTGATCTCTGCCTAACATACAAAGTTATGTCAAACCCAGAGCTTTTGTACATGCTACACTTAAAGAAATCCCAATCTGTCCGAACCGCATGCTCCAGGGACCTAAACCTTGTCACCACAATAAATAGAACATGCTGGAGGGATAGATTCCTGCCCCAGAGACTTCCCATACTCTGGAACAAACTACCCATTCATGTCAAGCAAAGCTCCTCATTGGGCCTCTTTAAGAAAAATCTTGACGACTGGATGGGAAATTGAAAATTCACCCTGGGGATCACTTCTGCAGCATTGCTTGAGAGAGGCACAGGAAATAATTTTCTTGGGTGGTGAAAGTCAGGGAATATAGGGCCCAGGGCTGATAACTTAGTACCTACCTATGAACCTATAAACCTATGAACCTATGTATAATGATTTCCCTGTCTGACCTGAATGTTTTTTCAAGTTCATGAGTACTTTGAGTAAAACTATTAATCATTTGTGTGTGTGTCTGTGTGTGTGTGTGTGTGTGTGTGTGTGTGTGTGTGTGTGTGTGTGTGTGTGTGTGTGTGTGTGTGTGTGTGTGTGCGTGTGTATGTGCATGTGTGTGTGTGTGTGTGTGTGTGTGTGTGTGTGTGTGTGTGTGTGTGTGTGTGTGTGTGTGTGTGTATACATGTGTGTACATGTGTGTACATGTGTGTATCCTTAAATTAATTGCATCCCATCTAAGACTAGAGTTCTCTTGTCTCATGGGGGTTGGGGAATGTGAATGTTGAGCCAGAGGATGGATGAATTGCATGGCTCTCATCCCTGGGAAGATGCCTAGATTTATATCATCACAGGTTTGGAACTGGTGACATTTCTCCATGGCCCAACTCCTGTCCATCAGTGGAGTAATGAATAGTTCAGTTGTCAACAGGTACTGGAACAACTGGATCAGTCATACAGATGGTCCAAGGGAGGAAAGACTGAGGGACAGAAACATGTTAAGTTATATAGAGATCATGTTGCATATCATCTCCAGAAGGTTCTGAAGAGGAATCTTACTATGCTAGTCAGGCATATAGGCCTCTGATTCAGTAGGACCACTATGTCTATATCATAAAGCAGGGTATCAACTCTTTTTCTTTCTCAATGATATTGGCAAGTGCAATCTGTATGCGTTTTATGGACATGGAGAAAAACATATGTTCACATAACCCAGAATTTCTTTTGGGACCCAGGACTGCTTCTTTTGACATTCAATCTCTGTATTTGAAAAGTGAGAGTTACGTCTACATTTTTTTTGTTAAACTGAAGATTCTACATATGATTTATTGGTTGTAGGATTCATCCAAGGGTGTATCTTGTCTCCCACAACTTCAGATTTTTTACTATTAAGACAGCACAGTATAGGCAAATGTGTATAGTATCCAGTTTGGAGACATGATGGCTGCATGTATGTTGTTTGCAAATAATGTTGCATTGTTAGCCTGAAGTGGCAATGATCACAAGCATGTAAAAGAGCAGTTTGGAACACAAGGACAGAATCCTTGAGGAAACACATGAAAATCCTGCAGTGATAAATACTTCATGGAGTTTCTTCAAGCTTTTATTATTTTTATTCTTCTCCCTCCGTGAAAAATATGTCCAAAACTGTGCTTAGTATTCATATTTTAACAAAAGCTTTTCATTGAAGTCTTTCTTTTTTTCTACTCATCATTTTTACCCTCTCAATACTATCATCTTAAAATGTTCTGTCCCTTAATTTAACATATTAACTCTATGCTGGCAATAGTCTTTTACTTCTTACTTGAAGGCTTTCTTCTTTGTTTCTGCTTATATTGTGTTGGATTTGTTTTCCTGCGCCAAGCACCAATAATGGCCTTAAAATGTGTGGGTAGGGATTGCATAACATTCTATATGGTAAATCAGTCAAGTCTTGAAGAAGCATTCCTGGCATGCCATTCTTGAGTTCTGTTTCAAAGTAGGATTAGAAATGCTGTAGCATTAAAATAAACCACATTTTAAATGATACAGGTAGAGATAGTTTTAGCATTACTTCTACTTTACTTAACTGTGTTCATCATTGTATGTATCCTTGCTTCAGAGTACTGTTAGAATCCACTCCATAAAAAATTGTTGTATCACATGTTCCTTGGAAACTCAGCAATGTCTTACTAGATCAAGTTGATGATTAAGAAACAAAATACTGTTAGTCCATGCTACTTGTGGAGATTCTGTCATTTGAAAGACGTGTGTTAGATTTAACCGAAGGCTGTCTTACATGCGTATTAATCTTTCACTTAAGTCACTATTGATAAAGTCGAGGAATTTTATTTCATCATGAAGTTAGAAGCAGCATTTACATGGTTTTGAAGAATGGATGTTATTCAAGTGTTCGCAAACCAGTCGGGTTTGTGAAGGCTTAAGACTATTGATATTAAAGGTGATATTTATATCTCTCTTTTTTATGGTGCAATGTGTTTTTGGACTTGTGAGGGAACTACTGGATTCATAGCTTCCTATAACAACAAGTTTATAGTGACTTTTGGGACACTCATGTTTTTATTACAATTAAGTGGGCCTTTTAGCTCATGGATGTAAGTGAGAAGCCCTACCGAAACACTGCGCAGCCGATGGCAGCAGCAGAGTTTATAGGCTTTGGAAGTGGTCAGCCTTTTCATTTTTTGAACTATTTGGGTTCATAAAGATTAATAGCTTGGCGCGAACAGGAAATATGGACTATGTGTACCATTTTAGGACATTAATAGACATTTGAGTAATTGTATGTTTTAGTACTGTTGTCTAGATCCAACTATTTAGTTGTGAATTTTGTATCAGATGTGGTATTTTTCACCAAGGATACAGACGTTGAGCCATATTGAATTATCAACAGTTGGATGACATAATAGTGTTCTTATTAGGCCTTTAGTAATGGCCAAGTAAACTTGGTTTTCATCTGTGTTTTTTTTTTTTTATGCATTTGATCTGTTGGAGGTTTATATGAATATCAACTGCGTGGTTCAGATACAAAATTATGCTTAAAATAATGCTTTATTTTGAGTTTTTAACAAGGAATGGACAGTGCACATTACAACTTATGGGACTAAGAACACTATCCCCTATATTGTTTACAGGCAGGCTTTTTGGGGAATGTGGTGAACTCCCTCATATACGCAAGTTGTGATTCATGATATAACACTGATTACAACTTAACCTACAGTAGCAACTATGGCTTCTTGAATTGCTATATAGGACATTGCAACTCTGTTTTTGCTTTTTATTAAAGCTATATGTATGCGTCCTGGATTTTATATGATAGGATATAAGTGTTGTTGTTGGGAACACGCATCTTTGGTAAATCAATAATCCTTGGACATTGCTTTTTCCTCATTTAATAATTGTCATTTGGGAACTGTGTGTTAGTTGGTTTGGGCTTCTCTGCATCATCCATTTTTCTATAGACAGAGGGTTATATTACTTGGATAGTTGCATACACACAGGGGACCTCTCTAACTCTCTCTGACCTAAATATCTTTTCATTTCTAACCTGACTTCATCTACCATGCTCACTTTTCCTACTGTAATCCTTCCCCCTACATCTATCCTAATCCTCATTCTACTTCCTTTGTATCACGCCTCCTCTTATACGAACTTCCACCTACACTCTATACCTCCTCCTCCACACCCCCATCTCACAAATCACTTCCACAATATCTCTGCCTCTTTATCTCTCCCTGACCCCATCCTTCTCTTAAAAGTAAAACTCTTCCGAATCCCTAGTAAATTCTACAAATCCAAACCCAATCACTACCCATCCATTCCTAACCAAACACAATCCTCACAAACTTATTCCCCTTCTCTCCTACCTCTGCTTAGCAGGCGACATTCATCCCAACCCAGGACCAAACATTTCTCTAACAAACAACCCTAGCTCCAACAACAAATCCACCAATAAATACCTTACATTCCTTACCATCAATGCCCAAAGCTTAGCAAATAAGCTTACCCTCTTTCATGCCTGGCTCAATCATAATATACCTGACATTGTAGCCATCTCTGAAACCTGGCTAAAACCATACATAACTGACTCTGAATTCCTTCCCCCCAGCTATCAATCTCTCCGGTCCGACCGCCTAAGTAAAAGAGGTGGTGGTGTAGCTATAATCTACTCCAATCATATGTCCATCACTCCCTACCCTAACCCTACCCCTTCCTTTAATAATGCTGAACCCTACCCTAACCCTATCCCTTCCTTTAATAATGCTGAACCCTAACCCTAACCCTATCCCTTCCTTTATTAATGCTGAACTTGTAACTGGCCTTCTAAAATTAAACGACCATAAAAATATCTGCATCATCTCCCTCTATATTCCTCTTGGTAACACCACCAGTACCCTGGAAGACATCCTCTCCTGGACGTCCTCTAATATTAAACTTGAAACCTATATTATGGGTGATGTAAATATTGACTGGCAAAAAATCATTGACCCTAATCCTACCATTTCAATCAATTTCTTCAATTTCACTCAACTCACCAACTCCATTACTAGGCCCAACAAAACCAACCCCCCCAGGCTCCATCCTAGACTGGATCCTGGTATCTCACCCTAACAAAATAACAAAATCTGGTGTCACTCCTGACACATTAGACCACCTCACTGCCTTCACCCATAGAGCTACACCCTCTTTCTCACATTCCCACCAACTCTTACATACTTGCAACCTTGCTAACTTTAACCCTTCTACCTTTTCTGACTTCCTTAAGTTCACTAACTGGAACCCACTAAAAACCCTACCTTTAGATGATGCCGTTGACTATTTCAACTCTACATTCTTAACTGTCCTAAACTCCCTAGCTCCAATAAGAACAAAAAGAGTTAAAGCTAAAACCGCCCCATGGCTTACCAAAGAAACCAAAAAAATTATGCTACAAAGAGACAAAACCTGGAAAAGCTAACTCCGACATAAACAGCCTGTATTGTTACTTAAATACAAACAGCTGCGAAACCAAGCTAAAAAACAAGTCATTAAAGATAAAAAATCCTACTACATCAAACTCCAAATAAATCATTCAAAAAACTCCAAACAATTCTGGAGCTCTATTAATTCCCTCCCTAAGCCTGGTACAAAAAACAACCCATGCCCTGATACTAGTAAATCTGAACAAGAAATTGCCGAACTATTCAACACCTTCTTCACCTCTTCTATTGCTGCTCTAATCAAGACCTTCCCCAACAATAACCCTCCATCCCCCTCTGTTCAAGCTTCCTCCTCTCCTACACCCCCTACTTTTGAACTTAAACCTGTATCCACCTACCTTATAAAAAAGCTTCTCTCCAAATTTAAACTTTGCATCAATGCCCCCAACAACATTCCTTCCTCCTTCTTAGAAATTGCCTCCGACGGTATTCCTCTCCCTATCAGTATCCTGAAAAATAGTTCACTACTTGAGTCCTATGTACCCATACTATGGCATTCTGCATTTATTCTACCACTACACAAGGGTGGTAAAAACTGTAATGTTTCCACTTTCCACCCTATAGCCATCCTCTCACCAATCTCTAAGCTTCTTGAAAAATGCATACACCTGTAGCTCATGCCATTCCTTACTGAACACCAGCTACTATCTCCTACCCAACACGGCTTCCACCCTGGACACAGTACCAACACAGCCCTTCTATCTTTCTTACATTCTGTCAATCTAGCTTGAGGCTCTGGTAACATAGTTTCAGTTGTTCTACTAGGCTTATCTAAAGCTTTCGATACCATCTCCCACACCCATCTATTAAATCATCTATTGAATCTCTACATCTCCCAAAAAACTCTTTCCTGGTTCTCCAGCTATCTTTCTGACAGGTCCCAAGCTGTCAAATGGGGCCAGGCCTTCTCCATTTTCCTCCCCACCCCTACAGGAGTACCCCAAGGTTCCATACTAGGCCCTTTGCTATTTAACATCTTTATTAACGATTTCTACAAAGCCACACCCAATACCAAAATTGTCCAATACGCAGGTGATTCCACTTTGATCTGCTGCGCCTCTAACCTATCTGATCTTCAGTCTCTAACTCAAACTGCCTTCTCAACTACTGAAAACTGGATGCACCAAAACACCTCTCACTAAACGTTAACAAAACTAAGATTCTTCTATTCACTCCCTCAAAATCCACTCCTATTGATAAAAACTCACTTCAAATTACCAGCCTTAACAATCCCATTATCGAAGTCGTTCCCTCTGCCAAACTCCTTGGGGTCACCATTGACAAACACTTAAAATTCAATACTCACATCCAACTTAACATCAAGAAAACCCACATAAAACTCGGCCTACTCTACAGAAACAACCACTTCCTTACTCCCTACACCAGACAAACTTTGGCCACTACCTATCTCCTCCCCTCTCTTTTATATGGCGCTCCTCTGCTTACCAATCTATCTTCCACCCTCACCTCCAGACTGGAAGTATGCTACAACAAAATCTCCAGATTTGCTACCAAGGGAAAATCCTCCTCCCATCACTGCACCTCCCTACACTCTTTAAATTGGCTTGAACACCCTCATCAACTTGACTTCTTCCAAATTGTCACAGCCCACAAATTATTATTCCAACCTACTAGCTGCCCTGCATTATCTAATATCCTACAACTATATACCACCCTTAGACCCCTTAGATCTACTCACCAAAACCTTATAACCATCCAAAAACCCAAGCGCCCAGCTGGTCAGCTTCTACTCTCCTTTTCCCTGGCCAAAAAAATGGAATGTCCTGCCCTCTACTCTGAGGACCTGTGACAGTACACACACCTTCAAAACACAACTTTATTCTTACCTGTTTCTTCACAGGAAATGTAACTGCACTGTTCAGCTCATACCTCCTAAGCTCTGCTCCTCCTCCTCTCCTGGCTAACCTTCATACCTTCCTAATTTCTCTCATATAGTTAGATTATAAATGTAACTAAACAATAACATCCAGCCATTATGCTGTATGCCTGTCTTTCTCTTGAAAAATTTTTAATAGTTTTGCTGTCTTTACTGAATGATACCTGTTTTGACTGTAATACTACCTGTTGATTGTTATACTACCTGTTGATTGCAATGCAAATATTTTTCTTGTAATTCTCTGAGCAATGTAACTTTGTATTGTGGAGCTTTTCTCCCCGGGCCTTCACTGAAAATGGGCTCTCGAGCCCAGTGGACCTCCCTGGTCACCAAACTGGAATAAGTAAATAATATAAATAAATAAATAACGTTAAAGAACACATAAAGGTATTAGAAACCTATATTTATTATCATACTTAGCCACTTCTAAAAACTTCAAGACAGATATAGTGGGGAGTTAAGATGGCTGCTGACCTATAAACACTGCTATTTCTTAGCTCTAACAAAGATCCTAAAAATCTTCAACATTTTAGATAGAGAGCTCAGCTATACAGCTAAAATGATCAGTCTACTGTCAAACTCAACTTACCAGCTCTATTAAATTGCCTAAAAGTGGAATCTGACAGCTGAAAAAGAAAAGATTACCTTGGATTGAATCAAAACTTTGCTGTCTGTTTTCTGTCTGTTAGCTGCCATGTGTCCTCAGATATCCGTTTCTTAACTCTAAAGCAACAAGAAAAGCTAAAGATGCCAAATGAACCTGATAGCATGGACATTCAAACCATTAAAACCAAATTTTCAACAATTAAGAAGCCTAGAACGGGAAAACAGCAAGAACTCATTGAAATGACAAGTAAAAATAAACCTGAATTTTTAACCTCAAAGAATTAAAACTAGCTCTTCAGCCATTACAGATGGCTATACAAAACTTTTATGATCAACTGAAAACCTTTGAGGATTCAATTAACCAAATTGTAAGCAGAGTTGAGAAAACGGTAGCAAACGTTTTTGATATCGAAGGTAAACTTGATCAACTTCAGAAGGAAGCCAAATCTAATGCAAAATATATACAAGAAATGCAACAAAAAATTCTAGACCTGGAAGCAAGACCCAGAAGTAACAACATCATTACAAGAGGTATCCCAAAACGGAACGAACAAACAAAGCTATTAGTGTCAATCCAAACAATTATTAGTCTTTTAATGGAAAATCCCTCTGAAGCTAACCAAATAACTATTTAAAGGGCTCAACATGTGATCTGACCTCCTCTGGACTCTGACAAACAAAGACTGGTTTATGTTAAACTACTTAACTTCCACGATGTCAATAAAAAAAAAATAAATAAATTTATAAAATACTCTTCGCTCAAGATTTCCCATTACAAATTAAACAAGAAAGGCAAAACCTTATTCCATTTTGTGCCTACCTGATCCAAAAGCAGATTAAGTTTCAAATGAAATATCCAAACATGCTATCTTTCCAGTACCAAGACATTAAATACACTGCTTCTAGCACCAAAGATGCAAAACAAATCTTTGAGAATGCCTTCAATGTAATACCAGATCTCTCTAATACATGCCAAACTCCATTTTCTATGCTAGTACGATACCATGACCCATCTATTTGGAGAATTAATGCTTCGGAAAATGCATTTTTCCTACCTCCACTCTGGAATGGGTCCACACTTGTCATGATGCAGGTTTCCTTACAGAATCCATTAACTGCTTCTCATATGCATGTGTGACCCTTTTAATTCCACGTAATTACACTGATTTACTTTTTCAAATCTGACCCTTTTTTCCCAGATTTCTACAGTTTCTACAGTTTCTTAAATGGACATAGTGCTGAAAATGCTTTATACATACACTTCTTGTAATCGTGAGCGCTTGGATAAGAATATTACTTTGCTCAGTAATAGTTTCTCAGCTACAGAAAAAGGCATCCACCTCCAACTCTGGTTTCAGGAATTCAAGCTGCAATTTGAGATAATCTCAAGACATAGTGAGCTGTCATTTTTCTGCATGTTGATACATACAGCCTGCTGTTTTACCTACAGTTTCCATAGGCTAAACTTTAGCTATACATAAGTTGACTATTAGTTCCTCATTGTTTAGAATAGCATGTAGGAGCCCCTTTGATAGAGCCACACTCATTTTTTCATACTCTTCAAAGCCCATTGTTGCCTGTTTAGTGACTGTGGTTTACGTTTGTATTCCAGATAGTCAGACTGTACAATTCAACTGCTTTCAGCTGCAACTCTTTTCAAACTTGTGTGTATCATTTAATAGTTGTTCTTATTAGAGAAATGCATATACAGTGCCATTAAGAAGTGAAAAGAAATTGCGTATACTTCTACAGATGTATATTTTACTGTGCACCCAAAGAACACTTTAAAAAAAAAAAACTAACTTTAAATCTATTTAAATGACTACAAGGTGACCAGTCAATTATGTTCCTAATTACTGACTGCTATTTTATTTTTCTGATTTTCTTTTTAAAACAATCTAATTATTACAAGTATGTCTGATATCATACCACTTTCTGTACAAAATGCTATATTGCCCTTTCTTGAAAATGTCTAATGTTTGCAACATATTTTCATCACTTAGAAACAATAGTGCAATGTTATCATTATTTAATTCCTTTAAAGCCATTAATACTTTGGAACTTAGTCATAATGCTGGGGGGTAGAAAAGTACCTTTCTTAGTTATTACAAAATGTTCCTACTTATTGTAAATACATCCATGGCTGTATTGACATTATTTCTGTATGGTGATTTTGTTCCTGCTATTACTTGTTGAAAATACATCCATGGATGTAATCGAATATTATCTCAGCAGGATGAGGTTTTGACAAAAAGCTCAAGACAACATACCTAGTGACAATGAGGTCCTCTCTAAGCTTCTTTAAGCTTCTGGAATGCCTGTTCACATGCTAGGGTTCACACTACCTTATCTGGCCTATTTTTCCTTGTCAGCTCTGTGAGGGGAGCAAGTATGGTACTATAACTGGAGACAAACTTTCTGTAGTACCCTGCTTTCCCAAAAATGCCCTCAACTGCTTTTATGTAAACAGGTGCAGGCCATGCCTGAATGGCTTCCACTTTGGCTGGTTCTGGTCTGATCTTACCTCCCCCCACTCTATGTCTCAGGTAGGAGACCTCTGCCATACCCACCTGACATTTGCTGGGCTTGATGGTCAACCCTGCACTCTGTAGTTTGCCCAGCACCTCCCTGACATGCTGAAAGTGCTCTTGTCAGGAATGGCTGTAGATGGTAATATCACCTAGGTAAGCAAGGGCAAAATCTCCTGTGCCTGCTTGGATATAATCTACCAGCCTCTGGAAAGTCACTGGGGCATTTTTCATCCCAAAGGGCATCTTTGTGAACTCATACAAGCCAAAAGGAGTAACAAAGGCTTACCTGTCTTTAGCACTGGGAGTCAAGGGCACCTGCCAGTAACTCTTGGAAAGATCAATGGTGGTAAGATACTTAGCCCCACCCAGCTGCTCTAGGGCTTCATCTGTCCTAGGCATGGGGTACGCATCTGACTTTGTGTGACTATTTATGTAACTATTTAATTTCCTGTAGTCCACACAGAACCTGGTGCTGCCATCCTTCTTTGGTACAAGCACCACTGGAGAGGCCCAGCAACTGCTGGACTCCTAAAGTACCCCTAGTTCCAACATTTCCTGTATCTCCTCCCTCAGAGTATGTTTGACTCTCTCAGGCACCCTATAATGGGCCTGCTTAACAGGCCTTTGGGATCCTGTATCCACCTGGTGCTCCACCAGGTGTGTCCACCATTGTTTCTTAGTGAATATGTCCCCAAACTCCTGTAATACTGCTTGGATTTTCACCTGATCTCCCTCAGACTCCTCCTGCAATCCACTGCCAATACTCATCACAAGGGCCTCCCTATCATGGTAAGGTTTCATCATGTTAACATGGTACAATTTGTGCTCCTGCCTCCTGCCTAGTAGTTCCACCATGTAGTTAATATCACTGACCTTTCTTACCAACTTGTAGGGACCCTCCCAAGTTGCCTGCAGCTTGTTGTGTCTGACAGGAATGAGAACCATTACCTGCTGCCCGACAGCATACTCTCTAGCTTGAGCATTCCTATCATACCATACCTTTTTCTGCTGTTGGGCTTCTGTCAAGTTCCCCTGGGCCAAGCCCATGAGTTCCCTGAGCCTTGTCCTCAGGTTTAGGACATATGCCAAAAAAAGTGTCCTCATGGGATTCACACTCACCCTCTCACTCATCTCAAATTAAGTCTAAAGGCCCCCTCACCCTATGCCCATACAGCAGCTCAAAGAGTGAAAAACCTGTAGATTCTTGGGAAACCTCTCTGTAAGCAAACAACAGATGGGGAAAATATTTGTCGCAGTCCAATGCCTGTAGCATCGTCTTTAGTGTAGAGTTTAACCTCTCAACAAGACCATTAGTCTGGTGATGGTAGGGGCTGGTCTTTAGGTGCTTCACCCCGCAGTACTTCCACAGACAAGCCAGCAGGTTTGACATGAAATTGGCACCTCTTTTAGTCAGTATTTATTTTAAGAAACCTACCCTGCTGAAAATCTCTAACAAAGCATTTGCCACCTTTTCTGCCTCAGTGGAGGACAGAACCACTGCCTCAGGGTATCTCATAGCATAATCTACTACCATTAGGATATACTTTTTCCCTGTGGAACTTGGGGTACGCAGAGGCCCCACAATATCCATAGCTACCCTCTGAAATGGCTCTTCAATCATAGGCAAAGGCATCAAAGGAGCTTTCACCTTCTTCATAGGTTCATAGGTTCATACTAGGCTATCTGCCCTAGGGCAGAGTGTGTTTGGCTTTCGCCACCCATTTTAAATTAATTTTGCTATGCCCTTTTTCGAGGTTAGTATACTGTGCCTCTGTCTAACAGTGACACAGAAGTGATACCCGGGGTAAACCTATGATCTCCCATCCACTCATCAAGATTCCTCTTGAAGGGAGTCAATGAGGGACTCTGCCTAACCTGGACTGGGATTTTATTCCAGAGTGAAGGGAGTCTCTGGGTTATGAATCTGTCCCTCCAGCATGTCCTATTTATTTCAGTGCTGATGTTCAAGTCTCTCGAGCGCGTAGCTCGATGGGATTTGGATTTTCTGATGTGCAGCATGCCCATTAATTCCTGGTTGGACATGACTTTATACGTCAGGCACAGATCGCCGCTGAGCAGGCGGTATGCCACTGAGTAGAGCTGGAGTTTCTTTAACCGGGCAGCATATGGCATCTGTTTGAGCCCTTTGATCCTCTTGGTGAGGTACTTTTGGGGTCTTTCCAGTTGCTGCAGGTGTCTGGTAAGGTACATCCCAAAAGGGGCATTGTACTCAATTATGGGCCTGATGAGGGATGAGTAAAGTGGCATGATGACCTCCCCTGATCTAGATGTGAATCCCTTCATGATTAGGTGGGCTATATAAAATGTTCTTCTAACCACTTTGGCCACATTGTTGTCAAATGAGAGATTGCTATCAACTTGGGTCCCCAGGTCCCTAATTACTTCTTCTGTACTTAATGGATTACCAACTATGTGGTAATTTGTGGGCACTTTGTTTTTGCCAAAGGGGATGACTATACACTTTTTGGCGTTTAGCTTGAGGCCATGGCTCTGGCACGAGTTGTCTGTTTCTATGAGGCCCTTTTGGAGGATGCTTGTGTCAGCTGGAGAGTCGATTATGGCACCCAGTTTGCAGTCATCTGCGAACTTGGTCAGCCACAGTCCTTCCGTGTTGGCCTGTACCTCCGAGAAATATATACCGAACAAGAGAGGTCCCAGGACTGAGCCTTGTGGGATGCCACTTGTAACTGGTTTGGAGTCTGACATGGCTCCAGCAATTCTAACCATGTGGGTTCTGTCCTTGAGCCAGTTTGCAACCCATCTAGTGACATAGGGGTTTATATTTAAGCTGGCGAGCTTATCTACAATGCCCGAGTGGGGTATTGTATCGAAGGCTTTTGCGAGGTACAGGTAGGCTGTGTGGACCACCTTCCCCTCGTCAATGGCCTTGGTGACTGTTTCAAAGAAATCGACCTGGTTTAAGAGGCAGGATCTGCCCTTAACAAAGCCAAACTGGGTAGGATCCAGTGTCTGTAGGTCCCCAATATCTTTATTTATGAGGTCCATGATGATCCTTTCCATAGCTTTGCAGACCAAGCTAGTCAGGCTGAAGGGGCAATAGTTTCCAGGATCTGTTGAGGCACCACCTTTGTGGAGAGGGACCACTGTTGCTGTATGCCACTCTTTGGGTACATATCCTGTAGTAAGGCTGAGATTGAACAGTAGTTTTATGTTTGGGGTAGCTCTTCTTGGAGTTCATGTAGGACGCAGCCCGGGACACCGTCTGGTCCCATTGATGCTGCGTTTATTGCTTTGGAGAGGGTGGCTCTTACCTGAGCATCTGAGATGTCAGGGGGGGCAGCACTCTGTTGGGATACATATTTGCCCTTTTGGTGGGGAGGGGGGGAGTTTGCGCTGAACCTGTCAGCTAGGATGTTGGTAATGTCTGTGGGTTTGGTGTATTTTTTGTCATTTTGGACTAATTCTGAGCATATCTGGGAATTCCAACCAAGGTTCCTAACATAACTAAAGAAAGCCTTGTGATTATCCTTAGTGTCCTGTGCAATTTTCTCTCGAAGCTGGCCTTAGATGATTTTATGAGTGCCCATAGTTTTTTGCTAATACTGATCAGAGATGCCTTCCCTTTTTGGGATTTTGCTCTATCATGTAGTAGCTTCCTCCTTCTATTGTATAGCTTGTTTATGGCTGGGGTCCACCAGACAAGACGTCTGCCTTTGGAGGATTGGGTCTTGGTTTTATTTGGGATTGCATGATCCATGCATTCCTGAAGGTGTTCATAGAATGTGTTTATAAAGGATTCTGTGGTCCGAGCCATATTTTCCACAGGCCCGGGGGCTTTGAAGGATTCCACCTCAGTTTTGAGGAGTGTGAAATTTGCTTTAGAGAAGTTTTTCACTGTGATTTTCTGGGCAGGGGGTGCGGTCGGGATGTGAATATCCAGTGAGATTAGTTTATGGTCTGATCTTACCAGTGAGGGATACACTTCTGGTCTGGTGCATAGAGTCCCCATGTTGGTGATGATCAGGTCCAGTTTATTTTCCCCTCTTGTGGGAGTGGTAACAAGTTGCTCCATAGAATTTGAGTTTATAAATTCTAGGAACCTTTGGGCTGGGGTGTTGGAGCTAGAGTAATGCTCCTCTATGTTTGGGTAGTTGAAGTTGCCCAATATAATGGTGTTTGGAGAGAACTTCATATTTTCCAGTGTTCTCAGGAAGGCCGAGTGGGGTTCCTGGGTTTGGGAGGGTGGTCTGTAGCAGGCTATAAACTGGAAGGCAGTTTTACCCACTGTTAGTTGCACATGGATAGTCTCTGATGCTTCGTGCTGTGCCACCAACCTGTAGGTGTGGGTAACTTTGACGGATATTGATACTCCCCCTTCCTTTGTGGTTCGGTCCAAGTTTTGGGGCCGAAAAGCACGGTATGAGGTATAACCTGGTAGTGCCGGGGTACTCTCGGGAGCCTTGAATCAGGTTTTTCTTACTGCACAGATATCGATGTTCTCCATGCTAAGGAGAGTTTTGAGTGTGTGCATCTTGAGGTTTAGACTTCTGGCGTTGAGTAGCATTACTCTTAGTTTCTTATCCCTTGTGATACCTATGGAGGTGGGTTTGTCCTTTGAGCCTTGCCTAAAAAAGGCACTATTGGCGTAGCAAGAGCCTTTGCCAATATCCAAAAACCCAGGGGTGACAGGTGCAAGCCGTCCCTAGCGAAGCATCGTGGCTTGTCGAGCATGTCATCCCAGGCTGACAGACATTGGATCCCCTTTGAATGACACCAATACTTAAGCCAATAGTTGAAATTCATCATCTTGTCTTCATATTGTGGCATCATTCTTGGTGAGGGTAAGATGCTACTCAAGGTCAGGGTCATACCGGCCTGGGCTACATGCTCAGAGAGCTCCTCTATGTCTCTTTTCATGTAGTCCAGGGAGGTACGTCTCAGGTCATTCACACCAGCATGGACAATGACTGAGTCATATTTGTAATTGCCTTGGAGTGACCTGAGTGCTTGTGTTATTTGGCGGATCCTAGCACCCAACAGGCAGCTCACTGTGACCTTCTCCTTGTTCAGCCTGGTGAGTGGGACGTCAGTGTGCCTGATGATAGAGTCACCTATTACAAGTGTATCAGGTGTGTTGTTTAGCCTTAAGGGCTGTGAATGTTCGGCACACTGGCTTTGTGAGCTAGGTGTTGCACGTGTTTTGTTTTGGGGTAGCGGTTGCTTGGGTGTCTGCTTTGGAGGTCTCTGCTGCTTAGGCAGATTTTTATTTAGAGCCTACGTGTATGTTTTTGTATGTTTATGTGTTTGGTTTGCTGTTGTGATAGGTCTATCTGAGACTGGAATTGTAGTGAGTGTGGTTTCCTTCTCCTCCTGACTGGTTACACCAGTACTGAGTTGAGAGAGCTTAGCCTCCAATTTGGCTATATGCTTGCATCTCTCACATGTGTTGGGATTTGTTGGGAGGAGGAGAGAGTTGTCTGTGTACATGAGGCAGTTGTAACATTGCCTCAAGATTCCCAGATTCACCAGCTGGACCGAAGAGGAGATTGACAACTGACCTTTGGACATGCTAGAATAGTATTGGGAATTCCTTTATACCTGAAAAAAAGGGCCAATGGGGAACAAGGTACTCAAGGGGAGTGTGTGAGGGTGTAGTGCTTTTAATTTTTTAGTGCTGACTTAGGGAGCAAGTGCCAGGTAACTTAAATGCAATGTGTTACAGGTAACTTAAATGCAAAAATGACAAACAGTAACTTTCAGTCAAGTGAAACAAGGAAATAAGTACAGTAAGCAATGCAGATATCACTAGGGATCCATAGAAGCACTGAAAAGCCACGTTTTAGGTGGAATTAGTGTTTCAGGGAAATAACAAGCAAACAAACAACAAGCATACAAACAAAGCTAGATTCAGCAGGCCTGGATCTAGTCTATGCTACAGCAAACAAGGTGTACCAATTTCAGTAAGAAGCAGTTTAAATATGCAGGCACTATAAGCCTTTAACCAGAAATTCCCAGCTCAGAAGGGCAGAGTCCAGCTTCTCCTCCCACAAGAGTGCAGACCACAAACCTTCTTAATGTAAAATAATTGATCTAAAGCCCAAGTGCTTAAACCAGAACTAATACACTTTTAGAATAAAAGACACTGAGCCCTGAATCAGCAGTTCCCAACTTAGAAGGATGTAAGCTACCTGTCCTGGCACCACAGTGCAGGCCACAATCCTTCCTAATGTAAAACAACTGGTCTGAAGCCCAAGTGCTTAATCCAAAAGACTTAGAATGATAGCTACACTTTAATCAAGTTACTACCAAGCAGTAATAAATACAATTGAATACTTTAAAGAATACCCGGATTAGTGCTCAAGTTATACAAACAAAGCTAGATTCAGCAGGCCTGGATCTAGTCTATGCTACAGCAAACAAGGTGTACCAATTTCAGTAAGAAGCAGTTCAAATATGCAGCACTATAAGCCTTTAACCAGAAATTCCCAGCTCAGAAGGGCAGAGTCCAGCCTCTCCTCCCACAAGAGTGCAGACCACAAACCCTCTTAATGTAAAATAACTGGCTTGAAGCCCAAGTGCTTAAACCAGAATTAATACACTTTTAGAATAACAGACACTGAGCCCTCAATCAGCAGTTCCCAACTTAGAAGGATGTAAGCTACCTGTTCTGCCACTACAGTGCAGACCACAAACCTTCTTAATGTAAAACAACTGGTCTGAAGCCCAAGTGCTTAAACTAAAAGGCTTAGAATGAGTTACACCAAGCAGTAATAAATACCATTGAGTACTTTTAAGATGACGCAAAAGCAAAATAAAGTAGGAAGAAACACAAATACAGTAAAAGCAGATATTTTTTTTTTTTTTTTTTAAGTGGAAAGAGAGAAAGGAGTAGCAGAAACTAAGCTGATTGACCTTCTCAAATGTTCTCCCTGTACTGGGTAGAATGAGGTAATGACACTAGGCTGGGAGGAGGGTCCCAGATCAAATTTACACTAGGGGCGGGCAACTGCAAAGCCACCGACTATAAAACACTATACCAACAGGGAGGGAAGGTGGGAAACAAACTGCAGAATTTTTTCTCACAGCTGAAAAGCAGCAGTGAACCTTTAAATGAAAGTTTTAAACAGCTAAAGGAGCCTCTAGAAAAAAGAGTTTAACTGCAACAAGTTATTAGAAACAAACAACCCAACAGATGCTTAACAAAAGTGGACAATTTCCAGTTAATACCTCACACACAGTGAAACTAACTAGAAAAATACACAGTACACAAAGTGCTATAAATAACAAAGAAATAAAGAACGAAATAAACAAAAAACAGGATACTTAATGTTATATATTATAGCTCTGAGTTTCCTCAGTGTCCTTCCTTCGATCAAGCTCAACCTTGCCTACCTTTTGCACTGCTCACAGGTCCTGCAGTACCCTGTTACATCTCTGGAAATCCTAGGCCAATAGAAGTTCTGCATAATATGTTTCTTTGTACATTTTATGCCCATGTGTCCTGAAAAGGGAATATCATGGCTATGGCTAGAAGTGCCAGATGGCGGGCCCTGGGCACTTCCAACTGCTGTATTCTCTTACCCTCTAACCCTCCCTCAGGGGTCCACTCTCTGTACAGTAGCCATTTGTCCAAAAATACAGATTCCCCATTCCCTTGAGAATCAGGTGCTTCACTATCTCCCTTTCTCAGGCCTTGTAATGTAGGGTCTGAGAACTGAGCATGTCTCAACTCTCTCTTTGTAACCCTTCCCAGCTCCTCTTCTACAGGAAGTCTGATATCCTCTGATAGGGGTTCCTCACTGTCAGCCTGGGTACTACTACTCACTTCTGCCCTTGCAGTCACCTCGTCCAAGGGACCATCAGTACCCACAAGCAGCTGTGTCTCACTTTCAGTCATACTGCTACAAGGTAGCCCTCTCCCTGAAGTAACCACCTCACCAGACCTGGCTGCAAGGGTGCAGTCTGTCTCAGTCTCCCGCAGGCTACCAGACCCACATGCTTGTCTCCAAGCCTGACTGCATGTAACTGCATGAACACATGGTACTCATTATCAAAATCCTTCCCTATCAGGATATCTGCAGGATGGCAGTTTGGTACCCTCATTGTCTCAAGACAACCTACTGTTGGCATTTTGTCATTCCCACTTACTAGCTTTCCCACCTTTTTCTTCACTACCTTGCCTCCATGAGCATCTGTATGCTACATGGCCACACTGGTTACATTTAAAACATTTAACCCTAAGTCCTGGATGTGTATCTGGACTAGTGGCTTCCCCTGCTACTGGTATATTCTCTTGAGGCAGTCTGGGCTGCCCACCAAGGGTTCCTTTAGATGCATGTGCAGCACTGGGTGTCCCCTCCCTGTGCAGTTATGCCCTGCTTGCTAGGTATAGGTCTCCCTTCTTCCCCAACTCATCTAAAGTAAGGCACTGTCTTTCAGCTAACCAGATCCTCATGTCCTCAGGCAAAGTGCTAAGGGCTTCTTCCTTCAGCAAAAGGTATTCCAGCCCTTCAAAAGTGGTGACCTGACATCCGCTTACCCATCTATGAAAATAAGTGCTCAGTTCAGCAACATATTCACATACACTTTCATTTGCCTTGAGTTTATGCATATGAAACTTTTTTATAAGCTTCAGATGTTACCATAAAAAACTCCAGCAAACAATTCTTTACAACATTATAATTTAGACAGTCATTATCAGACAGTTTGGACAGAGCAGTTACAGCTTTACCATGGAGCAAAGGGGTCAGGAACTGTACCCAGAGCCCTTGGTCAACATTATACTGTTTACATAGCCTCTTAAACATATGAATAAAACTATCAAAATTATTCCCCTCTGTAAATAGTGGAAGACATTTACTGATGTTTGTTGCTTCAGGGGTTCGGTTACTCCCTTCACCATTACCTCCATGACTATGGCGAAGAGTCAGCATTTCCTTATTGTGTTGCTACTGACTCTCATTCTCCTCAGCTTCCATGTTTCAGTCTCTCTGCTGCTTCCATTTCCAAATGCTTGGCCTCTAAAGCAAGTCTCTTTAACTCCAGATAGATTTTGAACTCCTCTGTGGAAATGTTAAGCTGTCCATTTTCTGATTGTTGTACATCTCCACAGCTAGTCTGATTGTCCTCCTGATTGCTATTCTATGATGCAGCTGTGAGTAAAGCTGCAATCATGTCTGCTTTAGTCAGGTTTCCATGCACCAGTCCTTTAGCCTGGCACATCTCAGCCAACTGGCTCCTTGTTAGCTTGCCATACTCCTCTGCTGACATGCCTGCCTCCTCTCCCTGACTAACGAAGCTAACAAAAGAAATAAAACAATTGTGATATGAACTCTGAATGTTCACTGTGTGGCTGATTTAGAGTACAAACACCTTCAGTGACCACTGAACACAAGCTAGAGGAATTCAATATCTAAACCACTACAAGCCAATTAATATGTGATGTGGCTATCTCACCACTATCACACAGTTAATATGTGATGTGGGTATCCCACCACTGCCAACCAATTAATATGTGATGCCCCTGCACTGAATCACTAATCAAGGAGCCTCAATCCTCACTGCTAACACCAGTGAGGGACATGCACATTGGTAGGATGACAAGTACACACACAGTAAAGTACAATTTCCCTAAAGACTACACAGAGATCACAGTCAGTCTGGGGATGGTTTCTCCCTCTCTCTCCAGATCCCCAATAAGACTCCCCACTGGCACAGCTATAGCATTAAGATCTCAGCTGAGTGGTCAAGCTAAAACCTCCAGCACCCTCCCTGTCTAGCCATTGCTTTGTGTTCCTGCCCAAGTAGCTGACACACACACACACTTTGAGATTTGATTTATATACAAACACACAGACACTCCTGGGGAAGGCTGGCACAGGATCTCTAGCTATACTCCCTTCTGCCCAGACTATACAGTAGTCCCACCTGCCACCAACCACCCTTATCAGCTACTATAAAGGCCCTTACCAAAGGGTGCCCAATTCTAATGTGTAATGTTACTGTTATCCAAATAGTAAGTGTGACCAGAACTTTTAAGACTATTTAGAAGTGGCCTATACAGTATCACCAAATACATGCAAGTACTCTAAGAGCTTAAATATCTCTGAACAAAACCAACCACAATTAAAAGGTTTAAATATATTTAACAATAAATAATAAAAGCACAAGACAATACTCATTAACTGAACACAGTGACAATAGAGTTTAGAATCACAGGAAATACTTTAAAACAACATTGTAGGACAGTCTCACATAAATATAGAAAACAGCTAGACTAATCTTACTATTTTCCTATCTAGCTCTAAGAGAGATACTAAGATCTAAGTCTTACTTACAGAGCCAGACAAATATAGATGAGAAGTGCTGAAGAGATGTTTATAGGTCCAGAACAAAACACAAAATTCCCTGACTTTCTCTCTGAGATAGTTCTTAAGTTACTACAAACATTTCTGCTGAATCATCTCAGATTACATCATTCTTGTCACATCTGCCTTAGTTTAACATGTGCCTGTGAAAAATATCTCTCAGAGGCTGGCACTTATATCTTAGAGGCTTCCCTGAAACTGGAAGTCATAAAACAATTACCTTGGAAACCTGTAATTAGCTCTGTTTTCAGACAATAGGAAAGCCTACAACTCTAGACATTGTGTCAGCTTTGAGTTGAAACAGAGATAACAGAGTCATAAACAAGTTCCACTTATTTTCTTAGAGTTTGCAAGTTAAGTCTATATATTCCACCCTTTACCATCAACACATACATTTGCATAGGCATGTATGTTATGCACATTTCTGCCCTTTTCCAGCAGAGTGCACTGTGGTCACAATCTTGAAGCTTAGTACAGAACATATAGTTTTTTTACATTTCTAAGGCAAGCATACAAATCATGTTATTATTCACAAATGACATAGAATTATTTACAAAATGCTATCTAGCTGGGCTGGCAGCCTTCACAACCTTCTCAATTTTTTTAAATTATAAATTAAAGTTCAGGAAGTCCTCAATCTTTCATGTTAACTCTCTTTGCCAATTACCCACATATCTTCTATCCACAGAAATCAAACTTAATCACTTCCTACAATACTTAGGAGTATCCTTCCATCAAGATCATAATTCTATTTAAACAACATTACAAAACATTGGTCTAATATACAACAGGATCTTACTAAGTGGAGAAAACTCCAACTTACATTTCTTGCCAAAGCAGCCATTATTAAAATGAATACCTTACCAAGATTACTCTATGTTCTAAATGCTTCCAATATAATACTGCATAAATTCTTTAAATCTCTTCATTCTTCTCTATCCAAGTTCCTATTGTCTCCTAAATCAAATAGAATTAACTATACAAATCTGACTTATCCCAAGAAAAATGGTGGCCCGGGTCTCCCTGACTTTAAATTATACTATGATATTATTAATTGTAATAGAATAATAGTAATCTTTGATTAGCTCCAAAAAAAAGTCATTAGTCTCCAACCTGGATACAATTATTTTATAACTACATTAAAACATTTAACTTTAACCCCAAGGTACTTCTCATTCTTAACAAAGAGCATCTGAAAATACTAAATTACATGTATCCATAAAACTTAAAATATCTACCCTACAAAATGTTTTGAATCTTTAAATTTATCATGCACTTTTAATACATTGCAACCAGTTCATCTTAACCCAAACTTTAAACTAAATAACAAAATGATTAACTTAGGCAAATATCCCTTTCTTAAAGGAAAAAGTTTGACTTTTTCCCCTTCAAAAATCAATCTGTTACTGAGATGAGATTACAGATGATCCCTCCCAAAAGTTATACTATTACTTTAAGACAAGTTAGGGATCTATGGTCTAACATCTTGGAAGACCCTAATTTTACCCCAAATAACATAAATACTTGTAAAACCATCTGGAACCTGCTTTCACTGAGAGGAAAATGATTTCTAATTTATATAGACTCATCTTTTCAATTAAATCTCAAAATGACGTAATATTCTTGAAATGTTGGAAAGACCTAGACCCATCAATTTCAACTAACCAAATAGTCCACTCTAGTCAGTTAACGTCAAAATGTATCCCCTCTAAAAAACTGAATTACACTCAATGTATGTTGTCAAACAATGTTTACCTCACTCCAACTATATTAAACAAACTCTATCCCACAACTTCTCCTCTATGCCCATATTGTGATAATCATAAGGCTGATCTCATTCATATTTTTGGAGCTGTAAATACTCCTGTAAACTTTGGTGTTCACTAAGAATACAACTGGAAAAAATGAGGTATGAGAAAACATCATTATCATGGAAATTCACCCTTTACATATTCCCCCACCTGGGCTGTCAAAGTTACAGATGCATATTTTAATAACACTCTATACCCTAATCAGATTGTATATTACACTAAACTGGAAAGATAGATCATCATTTCCATTGGCTGGATTTAAACATATAGCTACCAAATACTTAATGGCCGGGATTCACTAATCCTCCCTGTAAGACTAAATAAGTCTTACATGGAAACTGCAGCCTAAGAGGAAGACATCAGCGCACCATGCATATACATGAGGACGTGCTGACTCAACTCTAAGGCTAACACGGAGAGTGCACGAGTGCGGGGGGCATGTCAGACTGCCGAGCAGTCCAAAAATCCATGCCCCTGCAAGTCCCTCAATCGGCAAATGTCAACTGACATGAGCAAGTCCGCTCAAATGTGTACATACCCAACACTACACTCCCCCACAGTCTAAACTCCTGTACAATTAGAAAATGTAAAACTTTTATTTTATTTTTTATTATTCCCGATATAGCTGCCCGTATTTGCGCATGTTTGCATGGGTTTGCCCATTGCTTAGCTACAGTTAGCAGTTTAGAGATCGAAGAGGATAATAAGAAACTTATATGCAAATGAAGCCAAATAGCAATAGCGTAGTGGTAGAGCCTTTGCATAAAGAGAAGGCATTCCCGGTTCGAGTTCCACCACTCCCCTTTCTATTTTCCGTAGGAAATCTGTATAGAAAAATAATTCTTCACATTTATCTTTTAAATATTAGTAGAAAGCATTGAAATGGCCTATGTAGTAGTGAACGATATTATATATATATATATATATATATATATATAAGAAGGCAAAATGGTTATGCATACTGATGAATGCATAAGTAACATATCTTAAGCAATGTGAAGCACTGCTAAGCAAAGTTTACCAGTATTAAGCACATTTAAGTATAATTGCACATAGCTTAGCACTGCTTTAACTAGCGCAATGGCTTTGCGCTTAGCTGCGCATTGCACCAACTAGCGCAAACAAAACATGTTTGTGCGTAGCTGCGCACTGCGCTAAGTAGCGCAACGTCGGGCAATGTTGGGCAAAGTTAAGCAAAGTCGGCTAAACACAGCCACACCTCCTAGCCGGTCTGGCCAGTAGTAAAATAAAAAGCAATGACAGGCCTTGAACCCGGGATACTGTGCATCATAATCACAGTACTGAACCACTAAGCCATAACAGCTTTTGATATGCATGCACTTCCAACACACTCATACATATTAATGAAAGTTTACCCAGTGCTAAGCAGGTGTGCTTTCAGCTGAGATTTTCAAAACTGGCCAATCACAGATAAGTGTGAGAAATGAGGCATATTTAAGCCCCATAGGCAGGAATACTTGCCCATCTGCAGGTAGCATGACTGGTGTTGGAGAGCGCTCTCACTTTTGAGTGCAAGGGTGGGGCATTGAGGAATCAAAAGTGATGGTTTGGCTCCTCGTCCATAATCATGATGACAGACTCCTGCAGGGCCAGTTCCAGGGCACTGAATACAAAGTGGAAGCCTGGAACCGTCTATCACATGATCTCACCAATGCCACAGGCATCCCTCGGACTGGTGAGCAGGTCAGACACCACTAATCAGACCTGAAGAGATGGAAGCAGGACCAACTGAACCAGTGGATACAGGAGGCCCATGGGGTGGAAAATGCCCCACTACTGAGTAGGTAGCCATGGAATGAAGTATGTACGAATTGCTATTGTAGTCTATATTATGGATAGGTATATGTCTCAATATCACTTCATTTACCTCACAGCTGCAGGTGTTCGTGCTGCGAATCAGCAAGTTTATGCAGATAGGCTGCTAAGGCTGCACCACCAGGCAGGTTAGTAATTATTCTGCATGTATTGCTATATAAAATAAGTGAGAGAGCATGAAAAAGAGTGTTGTAACCCATTAATAAAGGTATACTAAGTCTTGAATACTTTCTCTGCATGTACTGTTATATAAAATAAGTGAGAGGGCCTGAAAAAGAGTGTTGTAACCCATTAATAAAGGTATAATATGTCTTGAATAAGTCTTCTGCATGCACTGATATATCAAATAAATGAGAGCCTCTAGAAAAGTGTGTAATGTAATTAATAAAGGTATAATTCCTGAAGTGTGTCCGTGTCACTTTCTTTGATATGTTGTAGTACTCTTGCATTATAGAAATAGTACTGTTGTATTAAGCGCTGTCAATCCACACTTGGGTAGGCCCATATAAAGTGGATGAAGGGAGTGCCAGTAGCTGTTAAACATATATACAGTCCTCAACTGTTGGTTCATGGCCGGCAAGTACAGGTTAATCTGGCACGTGAGTAGCTTGTTAATGTGAACCCCAGAAATGTCAGTGTGCTGCTAGAAATGTAGGGGGCTGTTAAAATATAACTGATAATGTCACCTGAACACATCCAGATATGTAGATATATAAATATAAATAAAATATATAAATACGTAGCAGTAACATCTGCATCCTGGACAGTTTGTATGTCAGATACAGGTCAGGTATATAAAGAACTAGCAAAACCCATTTCACAGTTTAACGGACATTGCCTAGTGTAATAATACATGTAGGGGATATATACCTGCAGTCAATAGGAATGGAGTTGTTAATGGAGGTATCTTTTTACACCCTACTGTATGTGCATAAACAATGCAATTCCACACCTCAATGCGTATGTCTAATCTCAAAACATTTGTTGGGACATATGTCCTATTGGTTTATAAATATCTGCATTTACTTTGATGCATGTGCCCTGTTCAAATACCACAATATTGGTGGCCTGTTGCCACCAATAAATCCTGCATGCTGTTGGAATGTCCACTGTTGTGCTATATATGCATGTGTTATGCTTGCTGTTCAACTGTTGGAACTCTGGTGTGTTGGGTTAATGGGAATAATAAAGCATACTGTTACAATTAATTTGGAATGCTGTTGGCTGTTAACAACCCATATTGTCATTAAATCCTCCTCAACATAGAACATATGGGAAGGCTGGTCCCAGCAGACCCACCTGTCCCACTTCAGCTGGCAATGGCACCTGGCACCAGCAGGTCCGGTGCCCAGCCTGGGACCTCCTCCTCCATTGGCCCTGTGCCACCTTTGGGTGGAAGTGCTGCAGGGGATAGGGCTCATCCCCCCATGCAAGCGTGGCTGGTGGAGGGCCACCTATCACCCTCCGAATGGTCCGGGCTGTGGTGCATAAGGAGATCGAGTGTTCAGTCAATGATCCTCCATGCCAGCTTGAGGCACAAATGACATGACTCACGGGTGACCCTGCCCCTTCTACGTAGCCCCCAGCACAGCCACCCTCTGGGCTGTGAAGGTGCAGTGGTGACTGCCCATGGATGGGGATCTCAGTTCCACTGTTGCCATCTGTGGGCTCATGGGCTTGTGATTTCCAAACATCCTTCCCCGTCAATGGTGTTCACCCACCACATGTCATATTCTGTCCCTGTATGCATCTTGTTTGTCTTGTCTGTTTACCTCTCCAACCTGCCTCCCCAAATATACTTACTTCCCCTACCCCACATTCCACTCTCACCTGAAAAAAAAAAAAACAAAAAGCAATCTGCACCCAAAAAAAAATTATGCCCCATACATAGCTGCCCATTTTGCACATATGTCCGCTGGACACATAAACTGATATTTAAAACAACATACTTTGTTGTCCTCACCCCTGTCTCAGGGGTGGAAGTTTTCATATTTCCCTCCAAATTTATTGCATATGCACAGCTGTTGCTGTTAAAGAAATGTGCAGCTATGGACCTTCCCTACACCCGTCCTGCACATCCTGAGCTGTTTTCCCTACTGTCTTTCCCTCTTTGTGCTCCTTTTTCACCACTTTCCTATCTCCCCATTTTCTTTTCTTTCAAAGAAATGAGCGTGGGGGTTAGCGGGAGTGAGCACTATCAAACAGTAGTTAGCGGGTTTGCGTGAGTGTGCGCTTGTGTGCGCTTAGCTAAGCATTACTAAGCATTGCGCAAACCTGCAACAACCCGCTTACAACTGCTTAAAAGTGACTTAGTCACTCTGTATGTCAGGGCCCTTGTTCTGCTCAGCAGCAAAATAAAACACCTGTGTCAGTCTCGAACCCTGGACCTTGGACACACTAGACTGCATGAAGTACCACTAAGCCGTGGTAGACATAAAACAAGTTGGTGCTGAAATAAATATATCATGCATCAGAATGAGTGAATGTAAAGGAAAAATAGGAATGCCATAACACAAAACTTGTTCTTTGGAACTTTACCAGCAGTTGTTGAGGTCACGTACATATATGTATTTACCTGACATGTGCAATGCACATACTGTTGTCATTGTGATATGTCATACAGTAGTAAAAGCAAAACCCACAACACATTGACCAACAGTGTCACAGACATAAAGCACACACACACACACACACACACACACACACACACACACACACACACACACACACACACACATACACACACACACTCCCCAAGTGCAGGATTCAAACCCCTACATAACTACTTCCTGATATTAGAGCAGTACACAATAACACAACATACTATACACATTACTGGGAGTGATCCTTTCCACAGGTATATTTGTATGATGGTGACATCATCAGACTTGACAAAGATAAGTATACCACTTTTAAGGTGTTTTAGTAGTCTCCAAAAAGGTTCTTTTTCTCCAAGGAGATACACACACACACACTCTCATACTGTTGTCAAGGGCAGGATTCAGGCCCCTATCTGATGACTTTATGATACTAGAGGAGTACGCATTAACACAATGCACTATACACATTACTAGGAGTTCTCTTTTCCACGGATATATTTGTATGATGGTGACATCATCAGACTTGACAAAGATAAGTATACCACTTTTAAGGTGTTTTAGTAGTCTTCAAAGAGGTTACTCCTCTCCAAGGAGATCACACACAAACCATTGTCAAGTGCAGGATTCAAAGCCCTGTCTAACTACTTTATGATACTAGAGGAGTACCCATTAACATGACGCACTATCCACATTACTAGGAGCTCTCTTTTCCACAGGTATATTTATAGGATGGTGACATCATCAGACTAGACAAAGTGGGTTGGAATTTCTAAACACTTTGGCCATGTGATCATCAAAGGAGGGTTTACTATCTACCTGGGTCCCAAGGGCCATAGTTACTTTCTCTGTAAATACTGGATTACCATCTATGTGGTAATTTGTGTGCACTTTGTTTTATCCAAAGGGGATGACTATGCATTCTTTTGCATTCTGCTTGAGGGCATTGCTTTGACACCAGGTATCTGTCTCTGTAAGACCCTTCTGGAGGATGTCTGTGTCAGCTGTAGAGTCGATTATGGACCACAGTTAGCAGTCATCTGCAAACTTGTTCAGCAATACTCCTCCCATGCTTGCCTGTACCTCTAATCAGCATCTAATGAACAGGTGGGGTCCTAGGACCAAGACCTGTGGGATGCTATTTGTGACTGGTTTAGAGTTGGACATGGCACCTGCAACTCTGAACATGTGTGTTTGATCTGTGAGCCAGTTGGCCACCCATCCTGTGACATAGCTGTTAATGTTCAAGCTGGTAAGCTTGTCCATGATGACAGAGTGGGGAATGGTGTTGAAAGGCCTTAGTGAGGTCCAGGTGGGCTGTGTGGACTACTTTCACCTCCATCTATGTCCTTGGTAACTGTTTCAAATAAGTCAACTAGGTTTAGCAGGCAGGATCTGCCTTTAACAAAGACAAGTTGGGTAGAGTCCAGTGTCTGCAGGTCCCCAATGTCTCTGTTTATGGGTTCCATGACAATTTGCTCCATAGCTTTGCAGACCAGACTGAGTACGCCTATAGGGCAGTGGTTTCCAGGTTCTGTTGTGGCACCGCCTTTGTGGAGCTCGATGACTGTTGCTTTATGCCACTCTTTGGGTACATAGCCTGTGGTAAGGTTGAGTCTGGACAGTGAATGTAAGTGAGGGTGTAGTTCCTTTTGGGGCTGGTGTAAGATGCAGCCTGGGACACCATCCAGTCCCACTGATGCTGTGTTCTTAGCTTTGGAGAGGGCTGTTTTTACCTGCATGTCCATGAAGTCTGGGGTTCTGCATTCTTCTGGAATGGACACAGGCCCTTTTGGGGGTGACGGGGGGGTTTGCACTGAACTTGTCCCCCAGGATGTGGGCAATGTAAGTTGGTTCAGTGTATTTCTTGCCATTTTGCAGTAGCTGACAGCATATTTGGAAGTTGCCACCTAAATGTTTGGTATAGCTAATGAAGGCTTTGTGGTTGTTATTCTTACATTCCCTGGCAATCTGTCTTTAGAAACTGGCCTTGGATTGTTTTATGGGTGATCGTTCTTTCTTCCTAATAATGATCAGTGATGCCTTTCCTTTTGTGAAGTTTGTTCTATCATGTGTTCGTTTCCTCCTTCTGTTGTATAGCTTATTTATGGGCAATGACCACCAGATGGGTTTCTTATTTTTGGAGGAGTGTGTCTTGGTTTTATTTGGGATGCCTCGATCCATGCATCCCTGTAGATGCTCATAGAATGTATTGTAAATGATTCAGCATATTGTATAGCATTATCCTATAGCAAGGAGGCTTTGGAACTTTCCACTTAGGTCTTGGGAAGTATTCAGTTTGCTTTTGAAAATGTCTTCACAGTGGTTTCCTTGACTAGGGGGTGGGGGGTGGGGATGTTGATGTCCAGTGTGATTACTTTATGATCGGATAATACCAACAAGGGGTTTATCTCTGTTGTTGAACACTGGTACCCCATGTTGGTGATGATCAAGTCCAGTATGTTGTCACCTCTAGTGTGCATGGTGACCAGCTGTTCCAGGGCATTTGAGTTTTCAAACTCTAGGAAACACTGGGCAAAGGACGTTGTACATGAGTAATTCTCCCACTCAGTGTTTGGGTAGTTGTAATCTCCTCATATAATGGTGTTTGGTAGGACCTTTATATTTTCCACTGTTCTCAGGAATACTGAGTGACGTTCCTGAGACAAGGTAGGTGATCTGTTAGCAGGCTACAATCTGATAAGCAGCTTTTCCCAATGTTAGTTGCACTTGCATGGTCTCCAGGACCTCATGCTGTGCCACTAACCTGAAGGTGTGGGTATCCATAAGGTAAATGGATACACCCCTTCCTTTTGTATTTCACTCTGGGTTTAGTGGCCGAAGAGCAGAGGGATTGTGAGTGTTTTACGTGGAGCATGTCCAACAGCTCTGTGTTTGATATAGCTTTGTATGTTAGGCAGAGATCACCTCTGAGTAGGCGATATGTGAGAGAGAACAGTTGGAGCATTTTGAAACGGTCTGTGTATGGCATGTATTTCAGGCTGCTAATGCTCTTTATTGATATTGATATTCATTGATATTTATGACATAGGGAAATAAAGCTTCATGGTTCTCTATGGACTCTTTGAGAATATTTTGGCCAGAACATGGATTGGATAATGTTAGGAGTGCTCATTGTATATTGATGATACTGATTAGAGTTTATTGATCTTCTTTGAATTTTCACTTTCTTTGAACAACTTAAGTACTTGTAGTACATATTTTGATTATGACAGGAGTCCAATATATTATATGGATCTGTTTTCATATCACTGTGTGCACAAGACAGGATTGGTGAATAGTGACAAGTTTCTGGAGTAAGAACTGCAACTGCCAGGTATGTGTGGCCCACTGCTGTACTCAGACAAGGCCTAAGTGCGTGAGCATGCCCAGTATGACCGTTCAGTATGTTGCTGACTGAAATTTGCTAAATTTGTTTAAGTGTGTGAGCATGCCCAATATAGACATATACACTATATGTGTGTGAAAATTCTAGTTGGTTTTTACTTCAGGGCTTACCTTTGTGTTGTACATCGACAGGAAGCACACTGTGCCTGCAGGGCCTCCATGAGTCACTTTGCATGGACTTATCAACATTTCTATATACAGGGGGGCAGCTATTATTTGTACATTTCTACCCGGGGGGGCACACCTGATTGTTACTGTGGGTGTACATAGGATGAGGGGTTCACCTGACACTTATACACATTTGCTAAGCCTGCACTGCTATGTCAGGTACTCCATTTCAGTCTGTACTGTTGCCTATCGTACTGGCTTGAGGCATACTACTGTACTACAGATCCTAGCTTCCAATTTCACATATATTAGTTTGTGACATCATAGCCTACCCAACCCACATCACACTGCCTGGCCTGCTGTTATCTGTCTGCATAGGCCTGGGGTGAAGTTCAGAGGGCATGCTACAGCATTTGTTTGTGTTTGCATTAGACTACAATTGTCCTGCTGTGTCTGTGCCAGTGAAATGCTGTCATGGCTTACTGGTTCAGTACTGTGACTATAATGCACAGTATCCTGAGTTCGAGCCCTGTCACTGCTTTTTATTTTCCTGCTGGGGAGACCTGACTGGTTATGGAACAGTAAAGCAGGTGTGAGCGTGTTTACCCGACTTTGCTTGACTTTGCCTGACTTTTCCCAACATTGCTAGTTTGCGAGGTGTGCAGCTCCATGCAATTGTGCTTAAATATGCTAAACAGTGGTAAAAGCTGCTTAGCACTGCTTTATATTGCTTAAAAAATGGCAATTATGCCTCAGGTGGTGCTGCAGGGCTGCCTATGTCGGATGCACATAGTACACTCCCTATACATGTTTGAAAACAGGTAGTGTCAAGTTAGGCATCCCTTTTATTTTATGTGCAAGTCAGAGAGCGGTATCATTTCCAGGGTTCCTACTGAGCCAGTGTATGTGCTATGCATTGCCTCTTTGCCAAGGCCAAGGCATACTGGGCACGCCTCCTTCTGCCTACTGGGGCAGGCTCAGGTTGTTCCTCCTCTGAGTCATGCTGTGCCTGTGATGGCCTTGGCAATGGTGGGGGGCTGTTTGGCCCTGCCCCATGCTGTTCCTGCTGCAGCTGTTTTTTCAGGATCATATTGTGTAGCATGGCACATACCATGACAATTTGGGTACATGTAGTTGGTGAGTACTGCAAGGCTCCACCAGATGTGTCCAGGCACTGGAACCGTGACTTGTGCATCCCAAACACATGCTCGATTACATTTCATGTTTGTGCGGGTGCCTCATTATGGAGTTCTTGTTCAGGTGTGTGTGCATTTCTGATGGGTGTCATCAGCCATGGCTCCAGTGCATATCCAGCATCCCCCACTAGGTGACCATCAGGGATGTCCCCAGTGGGAAATATCTGGTACAGCTGCGTCAGATGCCAGATATGGGAATAGTAGTAGCTTCCAGGGCAGCCAGCACACACATTCAGTATTATGCCCTGGGCATCGCACACAACCTGGCAGTTGATGGAGGGGAACGCCCTTGTGGTTGATGTAGGCCCTACCCCGCTCACTGGCTGGTGCTTTGATGTGTATGTGCGTGCAGTCAATTGCACCCACTACCTCAGGGTATTCCACTATTTGCTGGAAGAGATGCATATTGCTGGCCAATGCCTTACGGGAATTGGGGAAATATACATGATCACCGACATGTGCTGACATGGCATTCAGGAACTGGTGCAGTACCCTGGATGCTGATGCCTGTGAAATCCCCATCATATCACCAGTTGATCTCTGGAAGGTACCTGTTGCTAGTATTCTTAGACCAACACATACCTTGGTTTCCACTGGGATGGGTTCCCCTCTGTTGGTTCTGTGTGTGAGGTGTGGCCTGCACAGCACAACAATTTGCTGCAGGAGGTCTCTGTCCACTCTATAGCGCTCCACTATCTCCAGCTCATGTAGCCCCTGGTAGGTTAGCCTGGGTCTGTACACTCTTCTCCGTCTCCTCACTGTTGGTTGCTCAGCAGCATTCACAATGGCACCACCCTCAGCATCTTGCACATGTTGCCTTATAATAGCAATGGCAGTCTCTAACATTTTTTTGTCTGAGTTAAGCTTTTTAAGTTTTCACTTTCTTTGTATATTGCAGTGTTGCAGTGTTTCTGAGAAAAAGATGGGGGAATGTTGTTTGCAGAGTTTTAAGTGCTGGGCTGGGCTGGGCTAGTGTACTGCCTGTGTAATTGGCTGATTCTGATTGATTTCACCTGATAGCTCTGCTTGTTCTCCTTGGTTAACTTCCTACTACTTCTTTTCCTTCCTTTTCTGTTTCCACAGGAGGCAGCACCGTGTAAACAAGCGCAAACACATGCACACGAGTGCACACGCAGGCTTACACAGGCTTAGGCAGGTGCACACGTGTGCACACAGGCTTAGATGGGTTTACAGATGCGCACACGGGGTAAGCACATTTGCAATAAAATTCAGTGATATCCACGGAGTACACCTTCGGTTTCTGGGTTTCAGTTAAAACAACTGTAGACACGCCTCTTCCAATCCTGAGTAACTCACAGCAAACACAAGCCACTCTGCTCCAATGAGCTTACAGTCTTTCATACATACCCCCTCATGATGTCACCTATCTTCTACTCTACTACTCCCCTACTCCTAAACCTACACTCCAGGGACATGGCTCACATGCCAAGGAAAATTGGGATTCACTATCCTTATCCTCACTTGCATAGGATTGCCTACTAATGCTTGGTTACATCTCTCGAACTGAGCTTCCCCCCTTAACAACCACTACTCATTAGCCATGTTGTCTTCAGCCTGCCATTCACGTGCATGGCAGAAGAATATTTTTAATGAGAATGCCTATATTTGGCTTTTTTTTCTGTTTTTTAAAGCACCGCACGTTTGCGCGGCACACCGTTACACTTAAACATCAGACATCGGGGAAAAAAAAACTTGACTTTTATTAATTTTCAACCAATCAAAATGCCAATGGCCTTATATTTGGCCATTGGCATGCTTCCTCAACTGGATGCATCCTTTATTTGGAGCTGTCATAGCTCAGTTTTGCTATTTGTAGAACGGTACTCCGTTACCAACAGGGTACATTTTTGCAAATAACTCTACTCTTCCACGAACAAGTTAGTGTTTCCTGGATTGCAAAATTACCTCATTTGCTTATCTTTCAGCAGCAAATGAGGTAATTTGCATAACATGACACTGTCCGTGCAAGAGTAGTTTTAGGAGCTCTCATGCATGCCCTTGCCGGCTGCTGCTGGATCGCTCGGCAGACATTCTGGCTGTCTGCCGGCTTACCCTACTCTTAGACTCCGTTTAAGCCTTCGTGAATCCGACCCAATCTTCAGTCAAAAACTTAATTCTCACCATATTTAATTTTGGGATACATTATTTGATCATATCCTACATTAATGTAAATAATGTTTCCTCATTTATAGGCAAATGTCACATTTGTATATAGTCATTTGTTAGGTATGTTATTATATATATTTGTTTTTGAATTATTCTGTTTTTATCTTTTCATGTTGTTGCTATTATTGTATGTATTAAGTACTGAATTACAAAATTCAATAAAGGGATTTAAAAAAAGACTGATATGAAGTATGCTGACAAAGAAAGTTGTCTGCTTTCAGAAGAAAAAAGAAGACATTTTCTTTAATTTATAATGGCTTTTTGAGAGAAATATGAGAACTATGTTACTGACACTCAAAATGGATGCTAATGCAAATGGTGACAATTGACTCTTGCTATGGCACATTTAAGAGCATTTTTACAGGAAATCTTCCCCTCCTGTGCCCCTCACACAAGAAACTTCCCCTCATGCACCTTCTACTATCTATGTATACAAGCATTAGGAGTCTTGTATGTCATACTAAGGGAAATTCTCTGAGATGCTATGAAACAGAGGTTATTATGCACATAACAAAACCAGTTTTGTGATGGCATTTAGAGTGCTAATCATTCTGAAAGGAACCTCTAAACACTTCACATTAATTTTCTGAGTAGGTGTGTTTACTGTATTCAGATGTTATTAAATGGTAACCAGCATTATGAGACTGATTATTACCCAGTTGTTGAAGGTATGTCAGTGGTCAAATATCTCAGATTACTTCAGCATCAGAATTACAGATATGGACAAGTCAGTTTTAGAAGCCATACATTTGGAAACTGTGGCATATATAAAGTGTTGTAGACTTTATGTTTAGATAAGCTAAATCTTGAACTAAATGCTTCTGTAATGGATAAGCCAATATTTTTTCTTCAAATTAAGTATCTAGTCTACAACTGAAATGTGTTAATCAACTTCCAAAACATGAGTTTAACGTTTACTGTGAAGTATATGTATTACTAGAAACTGACTCAAGTGACACTGAGGGATAAAATCTTGACTGCAGCCCAGGGTTCTAAAGTTCATTACTGGCTTGGGAAGCCTGATGGAGCCGGCAGAGAGAGAGAGAGAGAGAGAGAGAGAGAGACAGGAACAAAGTAGTGTGTGCCTGCCTCATTTGGAGGTGCATTCCTAGAAGATGACTTCCCAGTGAAGACCTAGACTGCTGCTTGTACTGCATGACTGTGAACTGGCAAGAATTCCTCATAGTTTATTTCCTTTGTGGATGTAATGGACAGCTGTGTTGATACATATTATACATACCGGTAACAGAAAGTAATAGCCAACTGGGCAAGGAAAAGGATGGGACAAGGGGTAGGTCACACTGCTGGACCTAAACCTGATAAGCTACTGACCAAATAACACTTGACAAATGGTGAATGAATGGCTAATAATGTTCCCAGGCAAAAAAGAATGGGTTGGAGGACACTAACTTCCAAGAAAATGAATGGGCCAGCTGGGTGAATGTGAGGAACTATCAAGTAGGCTTATGTATTAATTTATTTCAATTTGTTACCTGAGAGAGTGCGCTGGCACAAAGATCCTTTCCATTCATTATCCAGGCCTTAGAGACAATATGAAATATACAAGGCATGAATATGAAACATATGTCAGGTACCTAATAACACAAAACCACAAACACAAATTTATAGGGAAATCTACAAAAGTGACATGCAGAAAATGTGCTGCATGTAAAGAAGTATGCAATAAATAAATAAATATATATATATATATATATATATATATATATATATATATATATATATATATATATATATATATATATGCATACACACACACATATTTATATCTATATCTATAAATATATATATATATATATATATATATATATATATATATATATATATATATATATATGGGTCTACCTGAAAACACCGAAAGTGCACAACGCCAACAAGGAGAACACCAACAACAGAAGATCGACAATGGAGAAGACTGGCAGTTGAAAATCCCGACTCTGAGAATACTGACATGTTAAGGCAAGTGTGTGATAGGGACGGACTTTAGGGTCAGGGTGTGGGTAAGGTAAGTGTGTGATAGTGACGGACTTTAGGTTTAGGGGCAGGTTAAGTGAGTTAGGGTTAGGGTGTGGGTGAGGTAAGTGTGCAATAGTGATGGACTTGAGGGTTATGGGCGAATTAAGTGAGTTAGGGTTAGGGTGCGGGTAAGGTAAGTGTGCGATAGTGACAGACCTTAGAGTTAGGGTTTGGGTTATGGTTAGTGCATAGATAATTGTGTATGTAAGGTTTAGTGTAGGTTTGTAAGGTTTTTGGTGTGCTTTGGTGTCGGTTATTTCGTTGTCAGTGTTTTGGCATGTCGGTATTATCAGGTAGACCCATATATATATATATATATATATATATATATATATATATATATATATATATATATGTATACATAGATATATAGATAGATATATATATAGATAGATATATATATATATATATATATATATATATATATATATATATATATATATATATATACAAAGTTAGTAAGACTTTTAATTTATAATGCAATATAGATACAATTGAAATGTTACACATTTTACATATTTTCTGTATACAAGTATTTACAACTTTAAATGCAAAGATCCTTAAAGTAGACTGGATAAATTGTGCAGGGGTTAACAATAGGAGGATGCAGCAGTTTATATTATGGGAAAATGCTGATAACAGTGAGCAACATATGTCTATTTTACTTTAACCAGAATCCTTGAAGTAGGAGTAGAGCAATTGTTTTATTATATATAGTTTAAATTGATTGCAGAAAGATCCAAACCAAAGGTAAAAAGAGACAAATCATTCAGTAAAAACTGCAAGAAAAACTCTGCAAACTGGAGTTTTCACTATGTGATACCTTAAACCTCCTGTAATGGAGGCCCATGGGATATATGCAAATGATCCATTAAGGACTTCAAGTTCATAGGTAGGTACTAGACTATCAGCCCTAGGGCCTATACAGGCCTAGCCATAATGATTCCCTGGCTATTGCTTCCCACAAGTATTTACTTTCCTGGAACCCTGTCTAGCAGGGCTCCTGATGTGATCCCCTGGGTGAATTTCCTATCTCCCATCCAATCGTCAAGGTTCCTCTTGAAGAGGGCCTTTGAGGCACTCTGCATGACATGTATGGGCAGCCTATTCCAGAGTATGGGGAGTCTCTGGTTCAGGAACCTATCCCTCAAGCATGTTCTATTCATCATGATTACAAGGTTAAGATCCCTGGAGCATGTGGCTCTGAGGGATTGGGATTTCTTTAAGTGTAGCATGTCCAACAACTCTGGGTTTGACATAGCCTTGTATGTTAGGCAGTGAACACCTCTGAGTAGGCGATATGCAGCAGAGTATAGCTGGAGTTTCTTTAGACGGTCAGCATAAGGCATCTGCTTTAGGTCTGTGATTCATTTTGTGAGGTATTTCTGCAGCCTTTCTAGTTGTTGCAGATGTCTTGTGAGGTACATACCAAATGGGGCATTGTATTCTATAATGGGTCTAATGAGGGATGAGTACAGAGGGACGATGACCTCCTTTTTTCTGGATGAAAAGCCCTTAGTGATGAAATGTGCCACATAGAAGGATTTTCTAACTGTTGTGGCTATGTGGTTATCAAAGGTGAGACTACTGTCCACCTGTGTCCCTAGGTCTCTTATCACACTTTCGGTGTTTAGTGTACTGCCACCTATGTGGTAGTTCACAGGCATGTGTTTTTTCCCAAAGGGGACAACTATGCATTTTTTGGCATTTAGCTTGAGCCCATGGCTCTGGCACTAGGCATTTGTTTTGGCAAGGCCCTTTTGTAGTATATCCACATCATTTGGAAATTCAATAATGGCTCCCAGCTTACAGTCATCTGCAAACTTTGTAAGCTAGAGTCCCTTAGTGTTGGCCTGTACTTCAGAGATGTAGATTTCAAACAAGAGTGGTCCCAGGACAGAACCTTGTACTACACCACTTGTCACTTGTCTGGAGCTGGATTTGGAGTCAGCTACTTTTACAGTGTGTGTTCTGTCAGTAAGCCAGTTTGCAACCCATCGAGTGACATAGGGATTAATGCTCAGCTTAGTAAGTTTATCTATGATTCAGCTGTGTTGATTCAGTGTTTCAGCTACACAGCTTTTGAATGTCCATAACTTTTTTTCTTAACTTTTTAACTCTGTTTTGTTTTTGTGCCATTTTTACCCTTTGGTTTAATGCTAGTTGGGATATTTTGCAGGCACTTTAATCTTTATGGGCATCAGCTGGGTTTAAAGACCCTATGTTTCTGAAATATAGTCAAACTATTCACTTATGCTTTGCTGGTGAGGTCAATAACATGGTCAAGCATTTTGGTATGACTCACCAACACTATTACTGAGGCCAGATTTTCCAGACTATTTCAGGAAAAGAGGCTTAAGACTTACCTGTTTATGTATTTTGTTTGTTATTCTGTCTGTCTGTCTGTCTGATTGACAGACAGCGGTAAGTGAAGTGATCTGAAGATCCTTTATAGCCATGAACCAGTCAACAAGAAAAAGATTTATAACAAGAGGAAACAGGACAAGCAAATAAACAAAGGGCACTAATTATTATATTGAAAACAGGCTGATTATTAATGTGATTACTTTGGTGTGTGTTACTGCAGTTTTCAGAGTTGCCAAAGTGACTATTTATATTTTGAATCTGATTGTCAATATTGATGTGGATTAAACTACATATGGACCATTTGCTCTGATTCCTAATATAACATGGCAATGATTTCCAGGTTGCTGAATTGAACCATGGATTAGACATCCATACTTACCATAATCTTGGGGTGGTGCTTTTCAGGGTTATTGCCTATTTATACTGGGGACCTAAAATGTCAATTGTTTGCACTGATTTTCATTCTGTGTGGTTGAGTGGTACAATAATCACGGTGCAGACATTTATATAGGAGGGGAAGCAAATGGCTGTCTCTCAGTAAGTATCACCCTGCTTGTGTTCTGCAGAGTGCAGTACTGATTTTCCCATTATACAAATAGAATATAATTCTAAATGTTAGTATGGTTTTCAGCAAATGGGAGTGCATGTGGAATTTATGGATCAACTGAAAGACACGTTCGTTTTTCAGTCTGAGTATGAAAATGACTACAATTTTCCTCACTTCTTAAGTACAAAGCCAATAATATGCTTTTATCTGAGTTAAGGCTTTATTTTTCACTACCTTAGTATGCTTTATAAAGGTGAGTCAGGGTTGTGTCTCACTACATGGGACCCAGATTTTAGTTGTGAGGCTCTGTTAGCCTTTGCTCTGTCTCGAAAAAGTATAATTAGTATTAATTATAAGTTTGGTCTCGGACAACAACAGACAGTGCTTATGAAAATCTGACTGTAGTTCTATCTATATCTAATCTGTAATTGTTACTATTTTAGAATCCCCTAGATTTAATAAACTCCGTGTAGGCTCAATGTATCTGTGTAGATGGCATGAAATGGTGTCGGTAGTTCATACTGCATATTCATAACACGCATCACGTATAAGTAAGGTTGTGTGTGGTGCGTACCGTAGCATTGGCCATGAAACTTCACAAAAAAGCACAGCTAATGAATCCATGTAAGGCTCCACATTCTGCCCACATCACACACCACCATAAGAATATGCAGTAAATCCAGCCATCCCGAATGACTACCTGAAATTCAGAATTTTTATCTCATCTTGTGTCCTTTTATATTTTTCTGTAATCCATCCGGGATGCTTGCATGGCACGCTGCAGTGCATGCAGATGCTTAAGAGGTTTGTGCAGAGGGACCACCCAGGTAGCAGACATGACCTAGACATCTAAAAATGTACACTGATCTGCAATGTGCAAACACAGTAGTCGGAGCTGCACTATGCTGTTGCATTGTAAGGTATAACACCTAGTAAAACAATGCAGATTATGTCACTACCCTGGTGGTGACATGGGTTAGGATTTGTACTTAAGTATAGGTGGTCCTGGGTTCAAATACAGAGACATTTTATTTATGATGGTTTGAAAGTGCAGCAAATCCAAATAACCTGGTTTGTTTGTTTGTGTCTTTCGGCATTTCCCGGTTAGGGATCGCCACAGCGGAACTCTGGTCCGCTAATGATTGGCAGTAGATTTTTATGTACTGGCTTGCTGGGCCTAGCGCACAACCTTCAATGAAGGAATGCCCATTCACGCATGTCGCTACACAGAAGACGCTTTAACTGAGAGTCAAACGGGCAACATCTAACTGTGAAGCGGCAACGCTACCGCAGCACCACCACCACAGTTCTAAGCCCAAATAACCTGGTAATGGAAGCGAATGACCTTGGAAGTGTCTTGGTGATATTTGCAATATATATATGCATTTTTTAAAAGGTTTGCAGTTCTTAGCATCATGGAGATCTGAAGTGCTTTTTATACATATGCATATACTGTGCTGTTTGCATGGTAGTAGGCAGCATGTGCTATTTTCAAATATATCAAATTGTACACAATGTGGATGCTCAGTAAGTGGAGATGGAAAACCAAGGTATTTAAAGGGGAAACACTGGGAATTCCACTTCAAACATTGAGGTTTGACTTTTCCAGCAATGTATGGAGCAGACACAGTGCTGGAGTGTCCAGGAATCCAAGGATTTTACTGGGCTCCTGGTTAGGGATCATGGCCCATGCCTGTTGCAGGAGGACTATATTGGCACCCAATACAAAGCAGAAGCCTGGGATAGTTTGGCAAGGGCACTTACCAGTGGGACTTGGGACTGGTATCCACTGCACTAGTGAACAGTGTCATCACCACTATGATGATCTCTGTAGGAGAAAGAGGAGTACCTTTTATCAGTGGATCTGGGATTGCCAGGCAGGGAGCACACCAGTGATGTGTAAGTATGATGTTCATATATTACCTGAAAATATTCAAGCTGGCCATGGTAAACCCCAGCATACATAACTGCTTTTTCTTTTCCCTTTTCCACAGTTGCAGAAGACAGGTACTCAAATGTGAGGTCCCATAATAGGCGAATGGAGCAGATGAGACAAGCATGTGGTGAGTAAGAATAAATATATAAAGCACTTTTATTGCAGCCTTAACAGTTATGGATGGATTACTAGCTTTATCATACTTTGTTATGAGTCTGGAAATGCATATCTGTACAGTACCTTTCAATAATACCTATATCTGCTGAAAATTCAGATATAAGAATCACTGCTTTGCCCTGGTCATTGTAGGGTTCATAGTGGTCTGGCAATTACTTTATGAAGACATCAATAAATGAGTGTTGATAAGTCATGTTAACATGAATCCTATGCAACTATCCATGTATGTAATAGCAACAACTGAAATATGTTCATAATTCAGGTTCCTTATATACCCAAATATGTTATGATATGTCCAGATAGCCTGCTCTAAAAGATGGAATGGTGTGGTCTTAAATGCAAAGCAACAGTAGTACATTCTCAGATAACAGTGCCCATGAGTCTATAGATGTGTAAAACAAATGAGAGTTTGCATTATGTTGTACTGCAAAGCAAAACTACATTATTACAGTGGGCACTGCTTGTGGCTTGTAATACCACACTCCCCAAATATAACATCACATTACATTTCTGTGTTATATTTACATCAGTAGATATATATAATACTGTCATGTAATGATCATTAGATCATTTCAAGTGCAGATTATCAGAACTGGCCTGCTGTCACATGTCAGCACTGTACATGTAGTCCAAGTAAAACAGGGATTTGTTGCCAGTTGCAATTGTGTATGGTAGACTGTATCAAAAGACAATAAAGTTATTTTTGAAATTTTGTTGTAAAATGTGTGAAGTTGCTAGTGTTCTCCTTTTTTGTCTCACCCCACCCCATATCTTCTATTTGTTATTTATGTATTACTTATTTTTATTATGATTTATGTTGTATTATTATAATTGTATTGCTTTATTCATATTACAACTAATTATATCACTTTTATTATTTCTTATGTTTTGGTTATTATTTATACTTTTATCTTCTGTTTATGTTAACTTTCATTATGTATCATTCTGTTTGCATTAATATTATTTAACCTTTGCTGTCATCTTTTGTTATATTTCTTTCTGTAAAATTTTGATTTTTTTTCATGTTGTTTTCATCTTTTTTTATGTTAATACTACAGCACAGCAGAGTAGGCCAGTTCCTGGTGATCCCCCTACACTCACTCCACTGGCTGCCACACCAAGGCCATGGACTTCTAAGCTGCCATCTGGTGGAACCCCCCCCCCTGCTGCCCCTGCCCTACCTGGGCACCAGGTAGGTCTGCCCTATAGACCAAGAGTGTGTTCCACCATAAGAGTAGAGCCAGGGAGGGTGCTTACATCACCCATGTGGAGTTGCCAGATGTGGTGCATAGGACTGTGCACCAGGCTGTGAGCACATACCTACACCAGATGGAAAACATGCTGTTCATTCTTGTATAGCATACAGACCTTAGGCTAAGACATTGGCCACAACAGCCAGTGGCACAGTGATGAGACAGTGCTGACAGTTCAGTGGGTGAGGACTTGAGTCACAATTTTACAGCGCTGACGTCCATGGGACCTCGATACCTCACCGCCACCCCAACCAAGGTGTTAACACCTTGTGTCTTTCTCTGACCTTGTCCTTGTCTTCCATGTCTTGTCTGTCTGCAAATGCTTCCTCACCTTCCAATATTTCCTTCTCCCGACTTGCCTATGTTTATTTCACATATGTGACTACTTGACACACTTAATGTGGTCTAATTGGCTTCACAACACAAGTATGTTGGTGTCACCACTGTCTCTGGGAGTGACGGTCCAAATGCATCTTAAAATGTGTATATGTGCCCAGTGTTTACAGTAACTGACACAAGAGGGGAGTGAACAGCTTGGTTTGGATGGAGGTGGGGGACTTGCAAGCCTATGGATGTCATGTTTAATGACAATGAGAATAAAATTACCACCCAATGGACTGTTATGACTGTTTACTCACTGTGCCAATGCGTACTGTGTCTGACGTCAGTGTCCTCTTGTGTCTTGTGCTATTCATTATGACCATGGATTGCAGTGTCTCCCCTTGGTGTTGTCATGCACCAAGTGTGTGTTGCACAGTGCTATGCACCAAACCAGGCAGTTCAGCTCAGGTGACATGATCAACCCGCCTCTACCCACAGAGGGAACCACAGGTCTATCATCTGGGACAGGACTACCTGAGGGTAGAGGTAGGCCAGAGGCTGCAGGGTGGGGGGGGTGCTGCCAATCTGCAGCTTAGAAGTGCTCGGCATCAGTGCTGTAACCGGTGGAGGGTTAGTAGGTGTCCCATGGGGAACTGTCCTACTCTGCCATTCTGTAGGAATATGTAATGATATAGAAATCAAATAATTAAATGTACATAGCATAGAATAATGTACAAAGGTAGATTAATAAAATTATTATAATGGTAAATATGATACACATAATATAACACAGACATAATAAATCAAAATTATAAAAAAAAAGAGAGAGAGAGAAGGGGTGGGGTGAGAGAAAACATAACCCAACATTAGTGACTGTACAGATAATACATAAAGCTTTCAAGAAATAATGTACAATATTATGTTACATTTCACATACAAGACCAAATGCTAGTCAATTCCTTTATTGCATTGCATACTACCCTTTTGCTAACACAGACACATTATACTACAGATCAGATAGCTTCTTGAACATATGCATGTTGTATGTACAATGTTAACATTTGACAGCAGGCCATCTGGCGCACAGGTATGAAGGTCTGCACCTGCACTGCTATCACTATGAATAAGTAGCGCTACTCAGTGTTACTGTACATAGCCTAAAACATTATTTCAAAGTATTGCCCTTACATACGTGGAGTATGTCATCCGAAACACAAGCAGGGACCAATGTAATAGTACTGTACTTTCTAAATTGGAATGCGCAAGAACGACAGAACACTTCACTTTTATAGTGTTATAAGTACAGGTTCTCTGTTACAATGTTAACAATTTGCAGCATGCTCTTGTTATAACTGATGTATGATTTGCATTGCAATATTTATGTCAACTGAAACATGACCTTTGTAGTTTCTAAGTGTAGTTTAACAAATGGCAACTACTATCTACCCTGTAATTCTGGACTGTTTTCATATACATACTAATGCATGCCCACTATTACATTACAATGCATGCTCACAATGATACAATGTTTAGCACAATAAGCTGGATATACTCTTAATGGTATAATACCAGTACTTTTTGAAGCATACATACCACTTGCATCTTTCATCCTTCTCATTTTTTCCTCATAGGCTCACACATTTTGTATTCTCTCCGCATTAGCTGTGGGGCATATAAACACATTAAGGTCATCAATTAGAAACAGATGCAGCTGCTTCATCATTAAAGCAGTGCCAGTAAGTGATACACACACACACACACACACATCTGTGGAGTGCCATCCTTCCTACATTTATCCATCAATTGATTGAGGGTATCCCTCTTCCTCATCCTGAGGTCTCAAAAGTGATTTCTACACTGTTCACCAGTGTGGGAGATGCCAGTAACAGTGAAAAAATCCCTGGCCAAACTATTCTATGCATCCAATTTGTAAGCTGATCCATGATAGTACTCCTGTAATAGCTGCGGACCATAATCATTCACTAGGAGTCCAACAAACACTATGGACTCCTGCACAGCCCACCTTTAAGAATGGAATCTCAGTCCTTCACCCTGAATGCTGTCCATCTTTAATGCGGATAAACACCAATATACAATGTGATCTCCCACCAATTATAGCTGTGACATTTACTAGAGAAGTGGAACATTACGACCTCCATCTTTTGAAAACAGTGCGCGCTGCTTACCCTCACCCAAATACAGGTAACATGTTTGTGCGCAGTTAGTAACGCACAATATTTGGGGTAATACAGATATTATTATGAAAACTGCCTCAGCCATCATAATAAGAAATCTTACATATGAAATACTAGCACAACTGCTAACATTTATCAGGTGAAGTGGGACAAGATTCAGCAGTATCACAACCCTACACCTTAGGTATGACACCCCTACAATCACAGGTGCTCCCAGTACAGGAATATAGACATGCATGTGTAGGATTCATTGTAGTAGAAGCTATTACAAGGACACATTACAGAACAAGGCTGCATTACTTGTATTCAAACCCGGGATCCCCTGAACTAGTTAGTGACACTTAAATCATCACAGCACATTAGAATTTACATAGCCTGTGGCTACATTTGTATGCAATATAAGGTTCATACAGGCTCAGTATTAGACATTGAACTGATAATATGCAGAAAAGTAGATTAATGTATGATAAATACATGTCAGTTTGTTAATACACAGGGAATATGCTTACATGCATGTGCAATGCAGATCGACATGCAATGTACATTCTGAGGAATGCATGATTGCCTTAAACAGTCTTTTTTTTTCACATACTGCACTTAAGCAAGCCATAACAGTCATTCATCTCAGACGCAACGTCAACAGGGAAGGTACATTTATTTTGAAATAATACATGTTAGATGTACAAGTAGTAAAACATTCCACATGGAATATAATTCATGTACTCGTTGCACAGGCTGTTATGAATCCTGTTTTCAAATATACAATACTGTCCTAACATGCTGTGTTCCTCAGTCACTCAGCAATCATCTGACCGGTAGTGTTGTTTCAAGCATGAGTTCAAACAATTGCATACTATTGCTTTTACAATGTTTATGGATATTACGTAGGAATATCTAATTCAATAACAAAAAAAGTACTGCCATGTTGGCTAATATGAACAAACATTGACTGTAGTAATGTGGGTGTGGATCAAAGGTATCCACCCCTATGTGAGACTTTGAGATATCCCCCAAAGAGCACATCTTGAGTATTTGGGGGGTACATATGGGATTCATGTTAGCTGGCAAGTTTGCCAGCACATATGTGCCAGATGATACACATGCTGTTCAACATACCTTGCTAGTTACAGTTGTACACCTCAAGGTTATTGTTGACCCTATCCTGTTCCCCATTTCTTGCTATAATGTGTACATGGCTCCAATGTCAGGCACACATTAATTTAGGATACTGCAATACATGATACAATTGTAGCATTCTTCACAATATATACTGAGACAAAATGTTCACATTTTCTCATGTTATAGCATACCATGCAGTGATGTTGTAAAGATTGTGGATGGTTATGCCTGTAAGCATGCCCCATGCTACTCTGTGAAAGGTCACTATGACTACATATAGCAGATAAACACATACCGTACTTTCCACTGGGAGGGTTTCCTACACTTGTCCCTGTCTGTGAGTCAGTGTTGAGAGAGTTTGCGGAATTCCTCCAGGGTCTATGTGCCCTAGAAGAATTTCCACATTCTCTGTGGATACCTATTGCTTGCAGCAGCAGTGACTTCATCCTGTATTACAGACAGATGCATACAAAAAGCAGCATGTAATGACAATCTAGATATGCCTGCTTTCTGTCTGTACTGCAGTATAATCTCAAACCAAAAAAAAAGAAAAAAGGAAATGGAGGCAGCATTAATGCTTTAATAACTTGCGGAGTAGCTCCGCAGGATTGGCTGTTACCGTGCAGTTTGGCTGTGTTTGCTGCAATTAGCATCTCTGAACCACAGAGTAAGACACATACAATCAATTATTGATGTTCTTCAGTATAAAAAGGCAAATGAGTAGCTGTGTAAACTGATGTTGGTGAGAGTTAGCAGATGCCTGCAACTGAGAAGCACATTTCCTTGTATTTAGTATATTTCAACAGAAGAGTATTGCACTCTGTTAGGTATGTATTAATCTTGTTACCTAAATAATGCCAATGCTGGAAAGCAGATAACAATATATGTGAATTAAATCTGTATGCATTTGTTAGAAATATATTCAAACATGGCTTTCTTTATCAGATGTGAGAGATACAGAGGAAGTATGTATGTAGTCATAAAGTTTAATGATGTGTACTACCTATGTACGCATTCTCCATGGCATGATCTTTTTATTTATTTATTTATTTATTTATTGCGTTTGTTGACTGGGAAAGTCCACTGGGCCTAGAGGAGCCCATTTTCAGTGGAGGCCCGGGGAGAAACGCTCCACATGGTTACATACATTTAACTAATAAAATCATTGTTGATACATAATTAAAAAATGGACCCATTACAATATACAGTTAATAAACACATTACTACATACAATTGATAGGCATAGATAAAATAGCAGATATGACATATTAATATTCCATACAAAGCAGAAGCATTTTGAAAGTGAGAGAATGAGTGGAAACAGAAAAATGTAGTAACTTAGAAGTGTATGAGAGTTGAACAAGAAAATAATATATACATGTGAGTGTGTATAGGGTCCAAAGCAAAGCGGTGAATTTATACTACAGCTAAAATTTCCCCATTGTTTGCTTAATGTTGTTCCTGACCCTGGTATTTGTCATGATATAGGGGTTGGAGAGAGATGAAGTCTTGCTATGGAAAACAGTAGAGTGCAATGTTATACTGGTTGTGGGACATAGTCCGTTATCTGTTAGGGAACAGTAAATAATATAATGTTCTTGTTATTCATTTACTGTTGTAACCACCCTTGCTATTTACTACACAATGTTGAATATGTACAGTGTACTCCCCATTTAAATATAGGGAGGCTTTCTTTACTACGTAATCTGTATAACAATTTGCACTAATGTGATCATTATATGTGGTATCATTATTTTGTCTTTCAGTAAACAGTATGCCCCCAAGATGGAGACACCCATTCTCTGGGTCCAAAAATGAGCTTATCATAGATGCACTCAGCCAACACCATGAGGTCCTACTGTTAAGAGGGAGGCAAAGAATGACTGAGCCTGCAAAAATTTGGGAAGGCCTTGTCAGAAATATCAACAGAGTGGGCATACAGGGTTGCATATATGAGCAGGTGCATCATAGAGCTACTGACATGATACATGCAGCAAGGAGACATGCAGCTGACATGGCATGTGACTGTGAGGTCACTGGTGCTGGGACTGCAGCAGAAGAAACCCTCAGGGCCACTGAAGAATTCCTGGTGAATACTGCCACACAGGAAAGCAAAGCTCCCAGCAGTCTGATAGCCAATATATCTTTGATGTTGGTGCCACTCCTGCAACTCAAGAGGACCATCCAGGTAGGCTGTGTTAGATCATCAGCAGAATACTTTTGCAGTCAATACTATATACAGTTTTAATGTGTGGCAGATAGTTTTATTGGTTAGGTGTAAGTGAGATAGCTGCAGTGTTCAAGTTCTTTAATTGCCACAGAGGGATTCCTGGTACACATCTACACACAGGACAGTTCCCAGTCATCCTTCTGTAAATATGTTTTGGATATGTGTGCCACTCCTGCATCACATGTGGGGATGCTTTGTAACATCATCAACATATTTCTGTAGTCTGCCATAAGTGCATATAGTTGTGTCAAGCTATATGTGTGTTGTTTTGGGGTATTTCAGATAGCTACAGTGTTTTGGTTATGTAAATATGTTAGCCACATTCCTGATAAGATGTATTTGAGCACACATATAGATGAGTAAAAGTATTAACCCCTGGTGTACAGTTAAATGTCTGGTGCTGTTGCCATTATGTCCTTCTCTACTTTTCCTTGGACCATCAGGGATTCAACATGCAAGAGCTGTAGCAATAGGTAAGTGGACTACGTTTTTCATGTACTGTATATATGTATATTCCAGCATATCTGCTATACTGTCCTCTCAGGCCTGATGTATGTATTTCAGTGCAGTTGGTATACCTATCCACTGCACAGTTATTTTTATTAATGTCACAGTTTGGTAATCACTTGTGAGCCTTTATTTAAGATCATGGTATTTGAATGTCAGATTACTGTCAAGTCAGTAATGACAGCAAACATTATCAGACACAGATCCCATATTCAAACTGCATAGCTATCAGCTATGTCATGGTGAAGTAAAACTAGTTATTACATCAGCTGTATTTGTTTGTAGAAACATATTATGTAACATTTGCCCATATTCTTTAACCTTTGTTCAAACATTATTTATGGCTTTGTCCACATTTCTTACTCTAAGTGGTTGACAAGTTTAAATGTCCATAATACTGACAGCAGTGTAACATGCAGCATAGTACCGCAGGTATTAATGTTGTCCATCATCATCTTTTGGCTGTTCACGTTAGGGGTCGCCACAGCGGATCATCTGTTTCCATTTCTTTCTGTCTTCTGCATCTTACTGTCACACCAACCACCTGCATGTACTCTCAAACCACATCCATAAACCTTATCTTAGGCCTTCCGCTTTTCCTGTTACCTGGTAGCTTCATCTTTAGCATCTTTTTCCAAATATACTCGGCATCCCTCCTCAGCACATGTCCAAACCAATGTAATCTTGCCTCTCTGGCTTTGTCTCCAAACCTTCCAACCCTCTAATATACTTATTCCTAATCCTGTCCACCCTCGTTACACCCAGTGCAAATCTTAACATCTTTATCTCTGCCATATCCAGCTCTAACTCCTGCCTTTTTGTCAATGCCACTGTCTCCAACCCATATAACATAGCTGGTCTCACTATCCTCTTGTAGACCTTCCCTTTCACTCTTACTGGTACTCATCTGTCACAAATCACTCCTGGTACTCTTCTCCACCCATTCCATCCTGCCTGTACTCTCTTCTTCACCTCTCTTCCACACTCACCATTACTCTGAACTATTGATCCCAAGCATTTAAACTCATCCACCTTCACCACCTCTACTCCTTGTATCCTCACCATTCCTCTATCCTCCCACTCATTCACACACACATATATTCTGTCTTAGTCCTGCTGACCTTCATTCCTCTTCTCTCTAGAGCATATCTCCATCTCTCCAGGGTCTCCTCCATCTGTTCCCTACTCTCATTACAGATCACAAAGTCATCTGCAAACATCATAGTCCATGGGGACTCCTGTCTGATCTCATCTGTCAACTTGTCAATCACCATTGCAAATAAGAAAGGGCTCAGAGTTGATCCTTGATGTAATCCCACCTCCACCTTAAACGCATCTGTCACTCCTACTGCAGACCTTACCACTGTCACACTACCCTCGTACATATCCTATTCCATTCTTACATACTTCTCTGACACTCCCAACTTCCTCATACAATACCACAACTCCTCTCTAGGCACCCTGTCATATGCTTTCTCTAAGTCTACAAAAAACACAATGTAACTCCTTCTGACCTTCTCTTTACTTCTCCATCAACACTCTCAGAGCAAACATCACATCTGTAGTGCTCCTTCCTGGCATGAAACCATACTGCTGATCACTAATCATCGCCTCCCTTCTTAACCTAGCTTCCACTACTCCTTCCCATAACTTCATGCTGTGACTGATCAATTTAATCCCTCTGTAGTTACTACAGCTCTGCACATCACCCTTATTCTTAAAAATCGGTACCAAAACACTTTTTCTCCATTCTTCAGGCATCCTCTCACTTTCCAAAATTTCATTAAACAATCTGGTTAAAACCTCCACTGCCATTTCACCTAAACACCTCCATGCTTCCACAGGTATGTCATCTGGACCAACAGCCTTTCCATTCTTCATCCTCTTCATAGCTATCTTTACTTACTCCTTGCTAATCCATTGCACTTCATGATTCACTATTCCCACATCATCCAACCTTCTCTCCCTCTCATTCCCTTCATTCATCAGCCCCTCAATGTACTATTTCCATTTGCTCAACACACTATCCTCGCTTGTAAGTATGTTTCTCTCATTATCCTTTATCACCTTTACCTGTTTCACATCTTTCCTAGCTCAGTCCCTCTGTCTAGCCAATTGGTACAGGTTCTTTTCTCCCTCCTTAGTGTTCAATCTTTCATACAACTCTTCATATGCCTTATCCTTAGCCTTTGCCACCTCTCTCTTTGTCACGCACCTCATCTCCTTATACTCCTGTCTACTTTCTTCATCTCTCTGACAATCCCACTTCTTCTTTGCCAACCTCTTTCTTTATGTACTCTCCGTACTTCCTCTTTTCACCACCATGTCTCCTTGTCGTCCTTCCTCTGTCCAGATGTCATACCAAGCACCTTTCTAGCCGTCTCCCTTACTAGCTCTGCTGTAGTTACCCAGCTATTTGGTAACTCTTCACTGCCACCCAGTGCCTGCCTTAAGTCTTCCCTGAACTCCACCTCACAATTACCATTTATCAATTCCCACCATTTGATCCTTGGTGCTGCCCTCACACTCCTCCTCCTCTTCTTGATCACCAACGTCATCTTACAAACCACCATCCTATGCTGCCTAACTACACTTTCCTCAGTCACCACTTTACAGTCTCCAATCTCCTTCAAACTGGCCCTCCTACATAAGATATAATCTGCCTGTGTGCATCTTCCTCCACTCTTGTATGTCACCCTATGCTCCTACCTCTTGTTAAAATACGTATTCACCACAGCCATGTCCATCCTTTTTGCAAAATCCACTACCATCTGACCTTCTGCATTCCTTTGGTTAACACTATACCTACCCATCACTTCCTCATCCTCTTTGTTCCCTTCACCAACATGCCCATTGAAATCTGCTCCAATCACCACTCTCTCACCCCTGGGTACAGTCATCACAACTTCATCCAAGTCACTCCAAAATTTGTCTTTCTCGTCCATCGCACACCCAGTTTGTGGAGCATATGCACTAACAACATTCATCATTACACCATCAATTTCCAGCTTCATAAACATCACTCTGTCTGACACTCTTTTCATCTCCCAAACACTCTTAGCATACTGTTCCTTCAAAATAACTCCTGCACCATTTCTCCTCCCATCCACACCATGATAAAACAATTTGAACCCACCTTCAATACACCTAGCCTTACTCCCCTTACATCTGGTTTCCTGCACACACAATATACCAACCTTCCTTCTGTCCATCATATCAGCTAGCTCTCTCCCTATACCAGTCATACTGCCAACATTCAAAGTTCCGACCCTCACTACTACAGTTCTAGACTTTCTCCTCTCTTCTTGCCTTTGGCCATGCCTTTCATCTCCTCTCCTCCTTCAACCAACAGTAGCCCAATCTCCGCCAGCACCCTGTTGGCTAACAGTACTGGTGGCGGTCGTTGTTAACCCGGGCCTCAACCGATCCAGTATGTAAATATTTACTGGTGTCCGCATGAATAATTTGGCCAAGTTTTACACCGGATGCCCTTCCTGAAGCAACCCTCCCCATTTATCAGGGCTTGGGACTGGCACAAAGAAATGCACAGGCTTGTGCATCCCCAGTGGCTGGGTTTCAATATTTCAATAGAATGAAATAGAAGATATGTTAATTATACTACAGAGTTTTTAGAATTTACACATGAAATATGGGAAAAACAAGTGAACGTTTTGGACACTACTATTTTGAAAGATAATGTTAACAGAAAATGTAAGTCCAAACCATATAGGAAAGAGTGTTTTTTCAAATTCATATCTATACTATAGTAGTAATCACCCTATCAAACACAAAGGGAATATAATTAAAGGTCAAATGATTAGGGCGATACGTATTACATCTGAAGAAGAGGATACCAAGGTAGAATTAGACTACATACAAAGTTATTTGAAGAAAAGGGTTACCCTGTGGAGACTATAGAGAGTATTAAGGAAGAAGTACTGAAAGGATGGAATGAGAAATATATACCATTTTTAACGAAAGGACATAATAATGGTCCAAAATTAGCAGAAAATCAACAAAAGGGAATGGAAGATGAGATAAAGTATTTATTTATTTATTTATTTATTTAAATTTGTTGACCGGGAGTGTCCGACTGGACGTAAGTCCATTTTCAGCGGAGGCCCAGGGAGAAAAGCTCCACAGTTGAAATAAACAGACAGTATTTACATTGGATTACATAGTGATTAACAATTTGCATAGCAATTACTTACAACATATTTACAGATGAAGAACATAGTACAATAGTAGACAACTAGAATCTTTATCTGTGAAGTGCATACCAGACATTAACAAATGTTACAAGAAGAAGTTCCTGCTGTATAATAAGTACTGGCTTATGAGCATCTGAGCTTGCTATAATCAAGGTAGTTAGTGGAGTGGAAAGAAAGGTAGTGGTTGGATGGGGTGGATGATATTATAGTGGGAGTTGCAAGGGCATAGCCAGCATGTTTTTAGTTGCGCTTTTAGTAAAGTTTTGAAGTGGGTGCATGATGGTATGGAGGTAATTGTGGGTGGGAGTGAGTTCCATAATTTGGCTATGGCACAAGAGAATAGTGCTTCACCAGCAGAGTTATTGGCTTTAGTGATCTGCAAGTGATTTTTGCTGCTGGATCTTAGTGGTCTGGTGGTGCGATAGGGTTGGAGTAGATTCTGGAGGGATGGGACATTTAGTGGATGGTTTACTAGTTTGTGGGCGAGTGAGAGTTGACACCATTGAAGGAGGTGAGGGAGTTCAAGCCAGCCTAGTTCAGCAAGTGAGAGACAGTGGTGACTATGGTAGGATGCCCCTGTGGTGAATTTGGCGATTTTGTTGTAGCAGGTCTCTAGCTTGTTTAGATCACATTGCCTTAGGTTGGTATATATTGGAGAGGCATAAAGTAGGGTGGAGATAAGGTGGGAATTTGCTATTGAAATCTTTGCTGCTTTGGTGAGAAATTGCTTATTTCTGTATAATGCTCCTAGTTTTTTGTGGACTTTTTTTATAGTCATGGATATGTGAATGTCAAATTTTAGTTTATTGTCTATTTCCACTCCTAGCAATTTGGTATGTTCAGTTGGGTATATAGTGGTGTTGCCTTTTGCTGTGATGTTAAAGTGAGAGTTGTTTTGAGTATGTTTGGTGGGTTGGAAGATGAGTAGTTTAGTTTTGTTTGGGTTGAGTATTAATCGGGCATCGGATAACCATGTTTCAACAGAGGAAAAGACTTCCTGTGTGACTTTTTGCAGTTTTGGTAGGGACTGGACTGAGCAGATGATGGTCGAGTCATCTGCGTATTGTATGAGTGTGCCATGTTTGGTGGCAGAGGCTAGATTATTGGTGTAAACTGAGAAGAGTAGGGGTCCAAGGATGGATCCTTGGGGAACCCCTATGGAGACAGGTAGTTGGGGAGATATGTCATTCTGCCATACAACGGATTGTTGGCGGTCAGACAGGTAACTCTGAAACCAGTTGGTGACCAATTGTGAGAAGGATAGGTTATTGAGGACAGAGATAAGTTGTCTGTGTGGGACCATGTCAAATGCTTTAGATAGGTCTAGGAAAGAAGCAGAGGAGAGATAGCCAATTAATAAATGAGACAGGAGATATTTCTATGGTGTTAACTTACAACCAAGGTACAAGGGGAATAAAGAACTTCATATATAAAAAACTGGACCTTATTCTCATCAATGCCTAACAGAATAAACATTTTCTTCAAAAACTTAAAATTTGGGTACAGGAAAAATAGGAACTTGAAAGAAATTTTTGAAAAACAAAAGGAAAAAGGAAATAAGAGTAAGGTTGGTATGTATAAATGTGGCAGGTGTCCACAATGTCCTTTTGTATATAACCAAGGGACTTTAGAATTCGAGTGTATTAACATGACATTCTATCCAAATGGATACTATAACTGTCAGTCAAAGGGTATAATTTATTTAGCCAAATGTACAACATGTGGTTCATATTATACAGGGAAGACAGAGCAGAGTTTGAAATATAGGGTATATGAGTGCATGTATGATATTAATAGAAAGAAAAAAAACTAATGTCCTTTTCAGACATACAGTAACATGTCTTCAAGCTGATTTTAAGTTTTGGGTCATTGAGGAGGTTAAAAGAAATGAAAGAGGTGGGGACTGGGAAGCAAAACTGGAACTAAGGGAGTTAATATGGCAATTACAGTTGGATGCTTGTAACCCGCCGGGGCTAAATGACCATATTTCACTAGTGCCAGCACATAAAATTAGAGCAAACAGATATTAAACTAAAATAATAAATTAATAAACTCAACAATAAACAGATAAAATATTAATATAAGTATGGAATTTTATAAAATGCTCTGACCGAGCCTTGCAGGACACCACTTGTGACTGGTTTAGAGTCGTACCTGGAGCCTGCTATTCTTACCATGTGAGTTCTGTCTGTAAGCCAGTTGGCAACCCATCTTGTGACGTAGGGGTTTATGTTCAGGCTGGTGAGTTTTTCTGTAATACCCGAGTGGGGAATTGTGTTGAAAGCCTTGGCGAGGTCAAGGTAGGCTGCGTGAACCACCTTTCCCTCATCTATGGCCTTGGTGACTGTCTCAAAGAAGTCAACCAGGTTTAGTAGGCATGATCTGTCCTTAACAAAGCCGAACTGGGTCAGGTCACGTGTTTGGAGGTTCCCAATGTCTTTGTTAATGAGTTCCATGATGATGCACTCCATAGCCTTGCAGACCAGGCTAGTCATGCTTATAGGGTGATAGTTACCAGGGTCAGTTGTGGCCCCTCCTTTGTGTAGAGGAATAACCGTTGCTGTGCACCATTCTATGGGCACATAGCCTGTGGAGAGGCAGAGGTTGAACAGCGTGTTTAGGTGGGGGGTTAGCGCGTTCTGTAGTTCGTGCAAGATGCAGCCGGAGACACCAGCTGGTCCCATTGATGCTGTGTTTTTGGCTTTGGAAAGAGCTGTTTTCACCTGTGCGTCTGTGATTTTTGGGACACTATGCTTTTCCAGTATTGTTGTGGACCCTTTTGGAGGTGAGAGGGGGCTGAAGTTTGCACTGAATCTATCTGCCAGTATGTTGGCAATATCAGTAAGTTCAGTATATTTTGTGTTATTTTGCACTAGTTCAGTGCATATCTGCGAGTTGCCACTTAGATTCTTAACATAGCTAAAGAAGGCTTTGTGGTTATCTTTTGAATCCTTGGCTATTTTTCTTTCAAAGTTAACCTTGGATGATTTCATGAGGGACCTCCGTTTCTTACTGATACTGATCAGGGATGTCTTTCCTTCTTGGGATTTGCTTTTTTTCTGAACTAGTTTCCTCCTTCTATTGTATAGCCTGTTTATTGCAGAGGTCCACCAAACTGGTTTCCTTCTGTTAGAGGAGTGCATCTTGGTTTTACTAGGGATGGCATGATCCATGCATCCTTGTAGGTGCTCATAGAGTGAATTTGTAAAGGTTTCTGCATCTTGGGCAGCGTTATCCTTTAGCGTGGGGGCTGTGAAACTTACCACCTCTGTCTTAAGTAAGGTGAAGTTTGTTTTAGAAAAGTTTTTTACTGTGGTTTCCTTGGTTGGGGTTGGTGGTGGGGTGTGGACATCCAGAGTGATTAGTTTGTGGTCTGATCTAACCAGTGATGGGTTGATCCCCAGTGTGGATCACCTGTCGCCCATGTTGGTGATGACTAGGTCTAATATGTTTTCAACTCTGGTAGGGAAGTTTACCAGCTGATCCAGGGCATTTGAGCTGATGAATTCCAGGAAGGGCTGGGCCTGGGAATCTGTACTCGAGTAGTTTTCCCAGTGAATGGTAGGGTAATTGAAATTGCCCAATATCAGGGTGTTTGGTAGGACCTTCATGTTTTCCAGTGTCTCCAGAAAGGTGGAGTGGTGGTCCTGGGTCATGGATGGTGATCTGTAGCAGGCCACAATTTGCACTGCAGATTTGCCCGATGTTAATTGCACATAGATGATCTCAAAGGTATCATGCTGCGCCACTAACCTGGAGGTGTAGGTATCCTTGATGAATATGGATACAACCCCTCCTTTTGTGTTTCGGTCTGTGTTCTGTGGCCGAAACATGTGGTGTGAGTTGTAGCCCGGTAGTGCTGGAGTGCTCTTTGGAGCCTTGAACCAAGTTTCAGTTACTGCACAGATGTCGATGTTCTCCATACTGAGGAGTGCTTCGAGCGTGTGCATTTTGAGATTTAAACTCCTGGCGTGGAGTAGCATAACCCTCAGTTTTTTGTTGATTGTGCTGTTTATGGAGATGGGTTTGACTTTTGAGCCTTGCCTGAAAAAGGCACTATGGCAAAAAGGCAAGAGCCTTGGCCAGTATTCGAAAGCCTAGGGGTGACAGGTGCAAGCTGTCTCTTGCGAAGCAACGTGGCTTGTTGAGCATGTTGTCCCAGGCTGACAGACACTGGATCCCCTTTGAATGACACCAGAAGCTTAGCCAATTGTTGAAATTGATCATTTTTTTCATTATACTGAGGTATCATTCTTGGTGAGGGCAGGATGCTACTCAGGGTCAGAGTCATACCAGCCTGGGCTACATGATCAGAGAGCTCTTCCATGTCTCTTTTCATGTAGTCCAGGGAGGTACGTCTCAGGTCATTCACACCAACATGAAGAATAACAGAGTCATATTTGTACTTGTTCTGGAGTGACCTGAGTGCTTGTGTTATGTGGCAGATTCTGATTCCTGACAGGCAGCTAACAGTAACCTTCTGCTTGTCCAGCCTAGTGAGTGGGACGTCAGTGTGCCTGACTATAGAGTCACCTATTACTAGTGCGTTAGGTATGTTATTTCGCCTTATTGTGCGGCACACTGATTATATGTTTTATGTGTTGTCTGGTTTGTGACGGGAAGTGCAGGTTGTTTGGGTGTCTGCTTTGGAGGTCTCTGATGCTTTTGCAGGTTTTTATTTAGAGCCTCCAAGTATAATTTTGTGTATTTATGTGTATTTTTTGCCAGTGCTGTTTAAGTAGGTCTGTGTGCAGCTGGAGTTGTGGTGCAAGTGTTAACCTTCTCCTCTTGACTGTCTGTTCCAGTCTTGGGTGGAGACAGCTTAGCTTCCAGTTTGGCTGTATAATTGCATCTCTCGCACATGTTAGTGTTTTGTGGTAGGAGGAGAGAGTTGTCTGTGTACATGAGGCATTTGTAACATTGCCTCAGGACATCCAGATTCACCAGGTGGACTGGAGAGTGCACCTGAAGTTGCCCTTTGGTCATGTTGTGCCTGTTGAAATCATGAGGACAGTGTACAATAGGTTGTGTATATGTCTTACTGTAGCCCATTTCTCACAATACTCCATGCCATGATTTCACAATTGCTACAAACAATGTATAACTATTATCTGCATATTTTCTTGTTATGCAGTTGTGTGCTTCCCACAGAATACTTCACCATTATTAAAACTGTTTTCAGCATGAGCCACATCTTGCAAATGTGTTCTAAAAATATTAATGTTAAAACATTATGGGACACAAAGTCACAGTCAATACTTACACAAACTATAGCAAAACCACTTCCTAAACTTCTATTAGGATTAGAACCCAATACACCATTACAGCTTCATCAAGCAGGATAGTTGCTTTAGTCTTTTTGGCAACTGAGGTTGCTTTCTAAACTTGGGTCATTACTCACAAAACCACCATCATAAAAACTGTACACTGATCTCAAACCATTCACACTGTATTGTACACGGTATTCTCTAACTTACATCTGGACACATACCAGTTAGTAGGCACAACTCCTGTCAAACAGATGAGAATAACTATATATCTGTCTGTCATACCATCCTGGGGTTGGGGGTAGGGGAGAAACACATTTTCTGTCAGGATACAAAGTAGCTTAAAGTCAGACACAGCAAGGAAGTGGAGTCAATTCCCAACTTCTCTCTTGCATAATGTAACAGTATTCAGCTGTGTTTGGACTCTGAGTGCTTCTTGCCTGATTCATAACAGTCTAATATGGTAACATTTCAGTAGTATAGGTGTGTGTACTTGCATGTGAACTTAACTTATCTACAAAAGCACCACTATATATGTGCATACTGTAACAAGATAGGACATTTGAGAGGATATGTAATTAAAGTGTTCAACACTGCAGTGTAGGTTCATGCCTTACCTTGCATATGCGTCAGATGACACTGCATTATTTTATTTATTTTATGTTTGTTTACCGGGATAGTCCAACTGGATACATGTCCATTTTCAGTGGAGGCCCGGGGAGAAAAGCTCCAAATAGACAAACTTACATAGATTACACAAGAAGTTGGATAACATTAGAAAATATAAAATATAAAACAAAGTGATTATGTAGAATGGCTTAGTAGTGTTCCCTGGAAGGGACTCACAATTCTCATGGACATACAGAGACATCAGATTGGATATAGAGCTTGGTGATGTAGTTGCATGTTATATTTACAGATTATGCTTTCAGTTTATAGCTTAATCAGGGTTGGTACATTGGCAAAGCCAGTTCACTTTGAGATACTGTTTGAGGTTTTTTTTGAAGAGACTTTTGGAGGATTGTAGGGTTATATAGTTTGGCAACAAATTCCAAGTTTTGCCAACAAAGTTGGCAAACAGGGATTCACCAGCAGATTTATTAGCTTTGTGGGTTTGGACCAGTAGTTTGTTGGCTGACCGTAGGGATCTCAGGCTGTTATATGGCTTAATAATATTTATAAGTTTATTCATTAGTTCAGGGCTGACTCTGTCTGATACAAGTAGTACACAGCCAATACATGTATAGATACAAGTTGTGTGGGGTGCTTGAGATCAATTTTAATATATGTATGTGAATAAGAGGAAGGTGTTAGATCCTAGGTGGTCAGCGACTGTGCTATGCATTGTCTCTTAGCCAAACAAAGGGCATACTGAGCATATCTATGTCTACCTACAGGGACAGCAGCTGGAGCTTCTTCCACCGAGTCCTCCTGTGACTGTGGCTATGATGACCTAAGCGTTGGTGGGGGGGGGGTGCGTGTCACTTCCCCTTGCTGATCCTCCTGTAGCTGTTTCTGCATTATCAGATTGTGGAGTATAGCACAAACTGCGAAAATTTGTGTTCATGTGCTTGGAGTATACTGCAAGGCTCCACTGGATATATCTAGGCACCAGAACCATGACTTCAGCAGCCCAAACACATTCTCTATGATGTTCCTATTTTCCGCATGTGTCTCATTATGGTGCTCTCCCACGATTGTGTTTGTATTTCTGATAGGTGTCATCATCCATGGTTCCAGGGTGTAGCCACCAACCCCAGTAAATGGCCCTGTGGGATGTCCCCCTAGCAAGCATCTGGTACAGCTGTGATATGTGCCAGATATGGGAGTCATGATAACTGCCAGTTGACAGCACACACATTCAAGATAATACCCTGGGCATTGCACACAACTGGGCAGATGGTGGAGTGGTATCTTTTGCAGTTGATGTAGATTCTACCCTGCTCAACAAGTAGTACCTTGATGTGTACATGAGTGGAATCTATGGCACCCAGTACTTCAGGGTAGTGTGCTGCATGATAGAAGTGCTGCATATTGCTGGTCTTCTCCTCAGCAGTGGGGGGGGGGGGTATATGTGTTCACTGGCATGTATTAGCATAGCATCCAAGAACTGGTGGAGTATCCTGGACGCTTATGTCTGTGACACACCCATCATGTCCCCAGCTGGTCTTTGAAAATTACCTGTAGCTATTATTCTAAGGGCTTCACATACCTTATTTTCCACTAAGATCAGTTCCTCCCAGTTAGCTCTTGCTGTTAGTTGAGGCCAACAGAGCTCGCAGAATTCTTGTAATGTGTTCCTGTCCACCCTGTAGTGCTCTACAATCTCCAGATCATGTAGCACATGGTAGGTCACACTAGGCCTGAACACTCCTCTCAGCCTAGGCCTATTGTCATTAGCATTGGCAGCACTGACTTCAGCCTCAAGCACATACAGATGTAGAATAGCTGCAGCAGCCCCTACCATTATGTCAGTTAAAAGTTTCAAGTCTCTACTCCAATGCTGTTGGTGTATCGAGGGAAAATCAGACTGTAGTCTGTATGCATACTTTATACGTTTGTTGATTAGGACCACCATCTGGCACTGACTGCTTTAAATGAGTTTCACCTGCTTAGGGTGTAATTGACAGGATTTAGAAGTTGTGGCAACATACACATTGTTGCGTTCTGTGCAGTGATGTGCAGCTACACATAATGACACCAAATCATGTAAAACATTTTAAAATATCATCCCTTGATCCTAATATATAAAGAGTATGGCCTTACGGAATTGCACTTCATATGTATGAACTACAAGGCCAGCAGAGTATGATTAAAAGTCAACGTTGCCTGTACTTGAGCACAAGGCTATCTGCACAGTAGTCCATCACCTGACAGCCATCATCACAGGACTAGAGGGAATTAGTGGAGCACAACCCTGCTTACAGGGTCTGCGTGATGGTCACAAGTTTTCATGCATGGAAAACACCTACTGTGAAGAAGCTTACACAGAATGTACAGCCCCACATGGTCCCTGCTTTTTTGTGATTCAATAAATGCACTCATTTTTTTTACATCACTTACATAATAACCATTTTGACAGCCTGGAAACTACACTAATAGTAGCTGTGTAAGCTGGGCAACAGCACAGGTGCCCAGATTTAAAGATACAATGCAGGGTATTACTGTAATTGTTGTGACAATAGACAATATCAAACCTTTTGATTGCATTTGTATTATTATTTTTAATGTGTTTTGGGCTTTGTGCAAATTTATGTTAAAATGAAAAATAAAATATTTATAGAACTTTGAGACATATTTTTGATCCTTTTGGACATCCTCAGCCAGTAAATACCTTTTCTAAGCTTTTTATGGGCATTCTGTCCATATTTTAGGACTTCTGTATACCCTTGCTTCAGTGTAGATGCTGTACATGGAAATGTTTTGTGTACACTTCCAACACAAACACAGCGCCTACACGGTTGTGTATAGGGTTGTTGGATTGCTCTACCATGTTGGTGTACTTCATTAGCATAAAATTCAGCTACTTACCCCAAAATTTGCATTCCACAAATCTTTCCTTTGGCACACATGAACTTGTGTGTTTGCATGCCCCTACACAGAGTTTACAGAATCTAAAATTTGCTGTGCCCATGTACGCACAGCGCTGTGACTTGAACACGAAAAATATCACCATGGAAACTTTATTGAATTTGCACCAATATTTATTTTACTGATAAAGACAATAATCCTTATTCTGCGTAGGTGAAAAACAAAATCATTTTGAACTGTGAGAAGAATATTGGCCTGATAGAGAGCACTCTGGGGTACTGGCAGTCAAACTTCAAATGCTAAACAGGTTTGGGTTTGATGTCACTTGAAAATATATTTTAAATAGGCTTCACCTATTTGTTATGAAAAGAGTGTAGTTTAACAAATTACTGCAATGAAATGTAAGTATAATGTGTCACATAGACTTAGCTATGATCCAAGGAGGACCTTAAATAAATTGTAAGGAAACAAGTAAGAGCCCCACCCCCCACGCCTACACAGAAAATGTGTTTTGTTCAAATTTGAATCTTAGTTCTTCATAAACAGATTTGCATATTAATTTAGAAAATTATCTTCCAGAATACATACATGTAGTTGTGAAGCATTAAGTCATTAATTCTGCCAAAAGCCCCGCCACTCTGAGTCTTTTTACCAGCTCCGTAATGCTGTAAGTAAACTATTTGCCCCAATGCCTGCACTTTGACTCCTGTTTTGACAGGAGTTCAAGCTGCCAAAATGACATAATTTACAGTAATTTCAGTGCTGCAAGTAAAATGTCATGACTCTTCTGCAACCTCCAGAGTCAAAGCTCCAGTTTTATACAGTCTAAGTAAAGTGCTTACTCTCATTGAAATGCACCAGATTTATTCCACATAAAGTACAAAGCAGAATATCACACCTCCAAACTGGGCAGAAATGTACTACAATGGCAAGAACTTGATTTTCAGAGTTATTTTAAATACTTTTATGTTCTGTTACTTTAAAGCGCAATGCACAACATGATGTCTGTTATCAGAAGCACTCAACAGTCAGGCAAGTATGCAGTGTCAAATATTGCATTCTGTAATTAATTTAAAATACACATCTACAAGTAAGTGCACACACACACTCACACACACACACACACACGCACACACACACACACACACACACACACACACACACACACACACACACACACACACACACACACACACACACACACACACATACACACACACACACACACACACACACACACACACACACACATGCACACACACACACAAACAGACATAATGAGCTTTGGAAAGGCATAATACACTGAACTGACATGCCCTTTGTAGATTTTTACAGTGTAATATACCTGAGCAATTCAAAGACTGCTCTAGCAGTGCAGGGGTAGTGAGGCAGCAGCTTGTAGCATGGACAGCAGTCCAGTGGCAAATGGCAATGCCATATGCAGGTAAGGCAATGTAGGGAGTATGACTAATCCAATTAGCTATTCTCTCACGAAAAATATCATTGGCATCTAACTAGCATGGTAAAGCGATTCAGGGACTAACTCCACCAGTCTGTTTGGGGAATGAAGCAGAAAAATTGTAGGCCATCTTTTAACATTGCACGCCTATTCATTTCAATGGAATAATCAGGGCAGTTAGTGCAACTACAATTAAGTACTGCAAAGGGATGTGTGTGTGTGTGTGTGTGTGTGTGTGTGTGTGTGTGTGTGTGTGTGTGTGTGTGTGTGTGTGTGTGTGTGTGTGTGTGTGTGTGTGTGTGTGTGTGTGGATGTGTGTGCTTTTGTGCATAGGGGCATGTGTGTGTGTGTGTGTGTGTGTGTGTGTGTGTGTGTGTGTGTGTGTGTGTGTGTGTGCGCGTGTGTCTCTGTGTCTGTGAGTCTGTGTGTGTTTGTGTCTCTGGGTGAGCTCATTGGGAAAATACTAACACAGTTATGTCTACTAGTGTAATGTCTGATTCAGAGACATGATAATGAGCCATTAAGGGTGTTTCCTCATGTATTTGAAGTGCAGGTTATCACTGTCATGTTATTGGGCAGTACAACATTGCCCAATTATCTCTGTTTGCATTAGTTTTTTCTGAATCTTGAGGAGAGGATTACAACAAGAGAAGTCACACCCATCTCCACACTCAAAATCATTCAAGAAAATGCAGCATGTAATTCCCTATTCGTAGTCTATATCAACAGGAGGGAAAAAAACAAAGTGATTTCTGATTTGGACCAGTGCTGGATCCTTTCTGTTTCTTTTATAATATCTGTGATTATTCATGTATCCTAAGCCGTGGTGGTGCAGTGGTAGCGTTGTCGCCTCACAGCAAGAGGTTCTCCCATTCGATTCTCGGCTGGAGTGCCTTCTGTGTGGAGTCTGCATATCGTCCCCACATTCGAAAGACATGCGTGAATGGGCATGCCTTTATTGAAGGTTGGGCATCGGGCTGGCACCTCAGCACCATAAAAATCGACTGCCAATCATTAGTGGACCAGAGTTCCGCTGTGGCAACCCCTAACCAGGAAAAGCCAAAAGAAAAACAACAACTATCCATGTATCCTATCACATATTACTGAACTGACTTTTTTGCTTCTAAAATGGAAGCTTTAATTATTTTAATAGACATAGGAGACAATGTTGCATATTGATGCTGTTTTGCCTATTTTTGTAATACAAATATGTTTTTGGTAGAATAGTTTCATAGAATCTGACATAGATGCATGCCTGTTAAATTATATAAAACTAGGTCACTACAGTTGGTGCATTTAAAGCTACTGATGAGGTAAAGCATTTCTTACAGAGTACAACATTTATGTGTATAGAAAAAGAAGAATACAATAGCCTTTGATTAGTCAAGCTGTTTAAACTTCTCTGATTTGCTTCTTTCAAGCTGCTTATTGTTATTTTTCAGAATAGTTCTTTCCTTATAATGGAAATTACTGTCCGTTTTTGGATTGTGCTGTTTAGACACATTAAAATAGCTTTAGCTCATTCCCTTAAAGATGCTGATAGTTACACAAAACTAAAAAAGCTTGAAAGGTGGTGTATTAAACTAATTTGACTGGGAATAAATATAATAGTCATTGATTCTCAGTCATTTATTCTAAGAATTCTAAAGCATTGGACTCTACCTACTCACTAACTGACAATGCTGCAGTAAACGTCTTGTTAGATCTGTCTCTCCAGAAAAAAAAATTAGTATAGAAGTGAAGTGAGTGAAGAGCACCAATATGAATCTTTCAAATTTTAGGTGGCAAAGACCTTCAATGCTAGCTGTTACCTAGCAGTGAATATTAAAGGAACAGAATTGACCAGTAAGCTATAATACCTTAGCTCATACAAATATGCACAGTAGCAGTGAATAATAAAGTCTAGACCTGAATAATCTACACATAACCCCAGATAGTCAAAAAGCTCCAGGGTAGCATGTGTATTCTGCAACATCTAGATGTTTATCTAGATTAAGATAAATAAGACATATGCATCTGATATGTCTGCAGCCTGCGTGAAGTCCTTATTCTTACTCCTTCTAGAAAGAAGTTCTCTATATAACATGTAAGACTATGTAGCAAGGCATTACCATATTTGGAATACCTACCTGAATATATGCGACATACATGTTTTTAGTTATAAGCACACATTTCAGGAAAAAGAAAACAGGTAAAGAATTAAGGTAAATAAGGAAAGCTTGCAGTGGAAAGCATAAGCCTGGGAAGTTGTCAAAAGAATAAAGTAGTGCAGGAAAAAAATGACCAAGCAAAGACAGAATACTGGCTGGCTAATAAGGAGTCTAGGAGAGCTGTGGCAACAGCATCAGAGGCACTCCATCAATTTATGCAATGAGAATCAGTCGACACCACAAAGAAACTATCAGGATTTAAGGCAAAGACAGAAACAAAGGATGCGAGTCATGAAGCACCATTCATAAGTAATGCCAACAACAACCTGTCCACAGCTCACAGAATATTAAAGAAAAGTGGAAGGCGTACTTTTCTGCAGATTCTGAAAGAAGAAAATTCTACAGAAATTGAAGTACCCCCTTACACAGTCAATGAAAAAGGAAGAACAACTCAGCATACAAATATTAGGAACAGCACTAATTTAAATGAAGTCAGTGAAAGCAGCAGGCTTGGATGAGATCACAGCAAATATGGTGACAAAAGCTATTTGTTTAACTGTTTCTTTTTGTGCCTGGAAAAAGGACTGACTGTGGGAATGACAACCTGTTCCATGGTCGAGCCAAAAATGGTGCCTCTATCCTGAGGAAAATAAGCAACAGTGACAGTAAAACTACCAGTCCACAAATGTTACTTTTTATTGATAGAAAAAAAAACCACAGCAAAAGCACTTTCAAACACTGTGGCAGTACCACAATCTTAAAATAAACACAAATTTTTCCACAGAAAATAGTTTATTAGTTAGATGACACTATTGTTAAGCTGACAAAGACAATGCATGCTCCATTTAAAATTACATTGTAGTCTCAAGACAATCCATTTAAACACAACACTCCCAGCTTTACAATAACTTTCCTGAAGAGGAAAGCAATAAAACATCAGTAAAACATAAGAAAATGGAAGTTTTTCCACTAAAAGGAACTTATCTGCCCAGATAAAGAAAGCACAAGTTGGGCATTGATACCTAAAAGCCACAGAGGAGCATACTCTTTGGTGGCAGTAAAGGTCTGAAGGTCTTCATGCCAAAATTTGCCTTTTAGTCAGCTCATCTTGAACTGCTTGACAGTTTGGGTGCAAGGAAGGTGCTCTGAATCCTTGGAAACTGCCAGGCATGGCAGGATATAACCCTTATAGCTTAGACCACTATAAGAGTGATCAATATGAAGAACATCTTGGGTGAGTAAGAGGAGAAATGGCTGCTGAGGGTAGGTAGTGGTATGGAGATCAATACATATCTCAGATGATTGGAGAATAAACATACTAAGACCAGTGTAGAAGAAAAAAGGAGATAGTGACACCTTTGGTCAGTACAGAGGTATTGTACTCCAGTCACACTGCATGATAGTGTTGGAGAGGATGAATGATAAATAAAAACCAAGAGCAATAGAATATAAGACAGGAGATGAGCAGTTCAGATTCAGATCAGGATGCAATGCAACTGACTCAATGTTGGCAGTCAGAGAGACAGCTGAAAAAAACTTAGAGATGAGGAAAGAGTCCAACTTGGCATTCCTAGGCTTGAGAACACATATGCTAAGATCCCAAAAGGCTGAGTTGGGCAGCTCAGCAATGGTTCAATATCCCAAAAGTACTGTTAGAATTAGTGGAGGCTTTCTACAAGGATCCAATTACAATATTACAATATTACAAGTATAAGCAGTATTCAGAACAACAGAGGGGGTTCCCAGTAGGACTGGGTATGCATAATGGTTCAGCTCTGAGCCCAGTGCAATTCTAACTGCATTTGCAAACAGGTTAGGAGGGACAGGTCAGCAAAACTGCTGTATGTAGGAACTTCAACAAATGAGGAGACAAGAATGCAAAACTGAATGTACTTTGAGATGAAACTGTATCATATCATATCATATATCACATCAGCAAAGGAAGAAATCAGAAAATAGAAGTTAAAATAGTGGAACAGGTTAGCAACTTCAAATATCTGGGAGGAAATCATAAGCTCAGGTAAGTCTGAATGAGGAGGTCAAAGCTAGAAACAGAGGAGCAGGAGCAAAATAGCAAAAAGTATCAGGTGTAGTGTATATGTCATTAGAATGGCAAAGAAGACAAAATATAATTCATAACAAACACTAGTGTAACCAGTACTTATGTATGTTATTAGAAACCAGTACAATGACAACAGAGCAGCTGAGGATGCTAGATGTGATGGAGATGAAGTGTGTGTGATTGGTGGTATTATACACAATATGGGACAGATAAAGGAAGTATGACAGTAGAGCAGAAGTTAAAGTAGCTCCAATTTCAGAGAAGGTCAAAGAACAGATTACCATGGGTCAGGCACATATGCAGGAAAGCAGAGGATGATTTGGTGAAGAGGATTTGGAAGAGACAGAAAGTACACAAAAGCAACTGAGGTAATCCAACAAGAGATGGATGAACAGACTGCATGAAAGAAGACCTGTGACAGTTAGACATAACTGCCTAAGAAGGTGGCACAGCAGCACTGAGATGAGAGCGGTGTCAAAAGTTTATGTCATACCAATAGAGAAAATCAGGGAAAAAGAGATGACGATGAAGCATGGATCTACTTTGGAACCTTGAACTTTCAAAACTTCGAACGTCATATGGTCGAGACCATAACATCAAAGTTTTGAAAGGTTGAAACTTTAATAAAAACAATTTGTTTTACATTTATGCAAGCTGCAAGCCCCCCTGCACCCACCACACCCCTGATAATTAAATATATCAACTCTGAGATTGCACTACAGTGAAGAGAACAATAAATTTCCCATTCTGCACTGTACAGCAATCTCCATTTAAACTGTTCTAAATTTCAAAAATTCGATTCTATGGCCTCGACCATATGAAGTTCAAAGTTTTGAAACTTCGCACTTTCAAAGTGGACCCATATCTATATCTGTATCCATATGCATATCTATATATATATATATATATATATATATATATAGCTATCTATTATATATATATAGCTATTTATTATATATATATATATATATATATATATATATATATATATATATATATATAGGTCTACTAGAAAACACTGACACGCCAAAACACCGATGACGAGAACACCGAGACCGGAAGATTGACAACTGAAATGACCGACGGTTTAAAAGCACAAAACTTCACATGCTCGACAAACCACAATCCCGACAATCAACAAAACAAAACAAATACCTTTTCCAAGAAACGCACACACAACACAAGCACACCAAAAACCTTACAGACCTACACTAAACCTTACATGCACAACTATCTATACACTAACCTTAACACAAACCCTAACACTAAGGTTCGTAACTATCGCACACTCACCTAACCCGCTCCCTAACCCTAACTCAATTAACCTGCCCCTAACCCTAAAATCTGTCACTATCACACACTTACCTTACCTGCACCCTAACCCTAACTCACTTAACCCGCCCCTAACCCTAAAGTCTGTCACTATCACACACTTACCTTAACATGTCGGTGTTCACAGCATCGGGCTTTTAAACTGTCGGTCATCTCAGTTGTCGATCTTCCGGTCTCTTTGTTCTCATCGTCGGTGTTTTGGTGTGTTTTCAAGTAGACCCGCATATATATATATATATATATATATATATATATATATATATATATATATATGTGTGTGTGTGTGTAAACATTGAATGTTATAATTAATGCATTTAAAAATAGCAATCATTTTCATTTTAGATTGAATTTAAAATGACCACAAATAAAAAAAACTCAAAATTTTTTTGTCACCACCTGTTAATTATATATATTAACTCCAAGAACATGTAAGAGTAGGGGAAGGGCATATTTCCTTATCCTGCTGCAATGCAATCTCATACAATATGTTGTGGAGATATAACATGTTTTGGACTTTTGGCTCCCTAATGGCAAGACACAGATTACTACTATGGGTTTATTTACAAGACACTCAATAGAGGGACAATGCTTCTTGACTCTTCTGGTAGTTCTTGTCTATTAAGTCTGTGATATTTTTAGTTTGGAACCTTTGTTTTTTCCAGTTGCTTGATATGCTTAGTAGGATACATCCTAAAGGGTTCCTTCTATTTAATGTTTGATCAATGTAGAATATGGAGGAGTAAGAAATTTATTGGAGCTAGATTAAATACATTTTGCAATCAGCTGTAGCTGATAAAAAGAACTCCTACCCACTGCTGCACCATGATGGTCAAAGGCAAGTGAATTATCTATCCATGCTTCACAGTCTATCACCTCACTTTCATTTTAAAGCAGGGTATAAGCTGCATGAAGGAAATGTTTAAGAAATACAATGATGTTGCACTTTTTAGCATTTAGCTTTAACCCATATTTTGAGCACCAGTTGTTTACTTGTGTGAGTACCAGATAAAGCTACTGAGTATCAAAGTGGGGACCTGAGGATGGCACCATGTTTGAAGTCATCTTCAGACTTGGTTAGCCTGACATCGCATTTGTAGTTTGGAGATCTGCAAAGTAGATGTTGAATTTAAGTGATCCCAGCATGGAGCCCTAAGGAACATCGCTAACCACCTTCATGTTTACTGAGGATGCATCTGCCAACCCCATTAAAAGTATTCTATCCTTCACCCAGTTTGCTATCTACCTAACTACATATGGTTCAAATTAGAGATTATGTAGTGTGTTCATTTCGTTAACATAACTAATCTCACTCATTCCCTCCTCACTTCGCTCTCACTTACTTTGCATTCTGTCCGAGCTTCATAGCTTCTGTGCGATGGTGTATGACTTTTTTATTGAGTTTTACCTGTACATTAACTCCTTCATTGAGAACATATACCCATTCTTCAGATAATAGCATTTTTCTGGTATGCAAATCATGATTTGAGATGCAATTACTTGAAAATGGATATTAAAATCGAAGCCATCTGTAATGCAAAGTATTCAGAAGAATAGTATGAAGAGACTTTAAAAGAGAAGGGAACAAACTTCATAGAAATGAATAGAATTTTTAGAGATGATCATAGAGAAAAATTCATAAGAGGAGTAGGAGGAGTGACATTTAAGTGAAGGCAGGGATTTGAGCAATTTGTTTAATGTTAGAGTGAATTAAAACTATTAAAACAAGATATTTGTAGTGCATGACAATCTGTCTTCTATTAATGAATGCAAACTCATGTTCGAGCTTAAAGTGTGGTAATTTAATAAATATGGAAGCAGTAAGACTAGTGCAAGGTATGTTAAAATGTATCATAAGAATGGCTGCTAGCAATCACTGATGAGCAAAGACAGGTTCACCACTTAAAACCAGTATATGATGAGGCCCTATATAACTATATGTTTCATTCAAGCTCTTTAAAAGGGAATAGTGGAAGCATAAAGGTATGAGATAGCAAACTTACTGGACAATAAATTATTTTCAATGGTATATTTTAAATATTAACAAGTGTTTATTAATTGAGCTTGGATAGATTCCACTGGAATTATTAAATGCTGTGAAAGCAATCCAACACATCATGGTAAAGCAAACTGCAATATTATTTATAGATCTATGAATGACTACATTACAGCTCACTAGAAGGTAACACCTACACACACACACACACACACACACACACACACACACACACACACACACACACATATATATATATATATATATATATATATATATATATACAGAGAGAGAGAGATAGATAAAGAGATAGAGATATATATTCATTTACACTTTGTTGATTTGTTGACTAGGGTAGTTCCAGTACGGCAGAAGTTTTTTTTCATGGAAGTTCGGACTTGACATTTATATTGACCAGAGAAACTTGGCCAAGTCCCTTCTTTTTTCTATAAATGCATTGGTATAATTTACATCAACTTTGGCTACCATCAATTCATGCAAATGGGACACTGGTTTAACATCTCATGCAAAAAAATGACACTCAAAAATGCAGCACTTTGCTGTACTTGAAAATTAATCCAAGATCCAGATGTGGAATGCAACCCTCAGTCTTAGTCAAAGGTGAATGTGATAAATCTTGAGCCACTGACACTGATTTTATTACACACACACACACACACACACACACACACACACACACACACACACACACACACACACACACACACATATATATAAACGTGTGTGTGTGTGTGTGTGTGTGTGTGTGTGTGTGTGTGTGTGTGTGTGTGTTTACATTTCTCTCTTTCTCTCATCATATAGGGGTAGTACAGAATGACAGGGGTAGAATTAGTTAGAACTTAACTTTTTTGCCTAAATAAAAGCTTATTCTTATAGCATTTTAGTTGCTTATTCTGTTTCTTATAACATTCAGGTATTTTAGATAGAGAATAACTGTTTTATGCAACTATTACATAAAATATAGGAAATAATGTTGTCCTAAAATCTCAGGACATTTGCCATTTTTACAATTTTTTGTCAGGACACAACTGCCGAAAGAGGGACTGTCCCTCGCAAAGTGGGACAGATGGTAACCCTAGGTAGAATGTGACAGAAAAATGGCAAAGAATCTGAAAAGTAGGGTGTAGCAGTACAACTGTATGGTACTGAAACCTGGCCAGTGAAAACACAGTAACTGAGGAAGCTAGAGGAGATGATGATGAAATGCCTTAGACAGCTGATAGGATGCACACCGGGTGACAGAAGAGGAAATAAGGATATAAGACCAGTAGCTCATCTTGCAGAGAAGGTCAAAGAGAACAGATTATGGTGGTTCAGGCAAATGTGCAAGGCAGCAGAAAAAATCTGCTATAGAAAATTTGGCACAGACATGAAGAAGGTAAGAAGAATCTATGATGTCCAGCTAAGAAGTGGATAGATTGAGTGAGAGAAGACCCTTGACAGTCAAAATAGATAAGAGGGTGGCATTGAATCGAGATAGATGATGACATTTGACTCAGCAGCTTGACCCCATGTACAAGATGGGGAAAAGGGAATGGTGAAGATGATGATAACTGTGATGATATATAGATGGGATATATTCATAATTTCAAATGACCAGCATTTTGATTGCTGTAAAATCAAGCACAAAAGGATGAAACATGGAAAGTCAAATCTATTTGCTAGTGTCTTTTAAAATTTACTAAAAAAGCTGGTAGCTTATTGTACTACATTGTGGTACACTGGCGGACTGGGTTTTTGCATTTTCCACACGGTAGTGCAATTTCAGAGATGGTAACATAAGTAGCAGGGGTTGTGGGGGGCACAGACCCTCACAAGGCTGTACAAGAAGGATTGTCCCTTACATAGAACTTTGCAGTGCGTCACAGTATTCATAAATTTGGCTATATATACATACACACAAACACACACACATGCACATACATTCACAAACACACAGATAGATAAGCATAAAGATATAGATGTAGACATAGATAAAAGTTAATAAGTAAATACTAGGCAAGCCTAACCAAAAAAAAAAAAAACTATTCAAAAGTTCCCTGTAGTCTCGTGGAGGGCAAGATAGACTGGGGGAGAATATGAGGCTGCCCATCCAGCTATCGAAGTTTACCTTAAAGGCAGCAAGTGTGCTATTGTGCTTGACATGTAGTGGAAATTTGTTCCAGAGGTGAGGTATGCATTGATATATGAATCTATCACCCCAGCTTGTCTTATTTATGTGCTAATGGAGGCTTAGTTTATTTAACTAGGTATTTGATAACGAGGAACTATGTCAAGCAAAGTTCCTCATTAGGACACTTCAAGAAAAATCTTGATGAGTGGATGGGAAATAGGAAATACACCCCGGGGATCACTTCTGTAGCTCTGCTCGACAGGGGCACTTGAAATTAACTTTCTTGGGTGGCATAAGCCAGGGAAACTTGTTGGCTAGGCTTACTTAGGCCCTTGTGCCGATAGCCTAGTACCTACCTATGAACCTATGAACCTATGAACCTATTTGTTGTACCACTAGTTCTGTGAAGGAATAAGAGAGCTGAAAGGGTTGGATCTTTCATTGCATGAAAGGCTAGAATAGACCTCCACAGAGGAGTCTGTAAGAGACTGAGTACAGAGAAAGGGCTACCAGTCCCTCCTGATAACAAAGATTTTTGAGACCACTGATCTTTTTACTTATAAATCTCTGAGGTCTCTCAGGTTGTGTGATATGTTTAGATAAATGCATGCCAGAAGGTGCATTATATTCAATAATACATCTGATAAGAAAGGAGGAAAGGGGAATTAAGACTTCTATGGATATAGTCAAAATGCCTTTGGAAATTAGATTGGCCAGATAAAAGGCTTTCCAAACTACTGTGGGAACATGATTGTCAAATAATAAGGAAAACAGTACCCGCTGCGGTGGTGGTGCTGCGGTAGCGTTGTCGCCTCACAGTAAGAAGTTGTCCTGTTCGATTGTCAGCTAGAGCATCATCTGTGTGAAGACATGTGAATGGGGGTACCTTCGTTGAAGGTTGTGCGTCAGGGCCGGCAACTCACCACGTAAAAATCTACTGACAATCATTAGCGGACCGGAGTTCCGCTGTGGCGACCCCTAACCAGGAAAAGCTGAAAGACACAACAACATTAACAACAGTTCCCAGATCCCTTACAATAGTATCTGATTGGAGGGATGAAACTGTTTTGTTTAGCAAACTGAACCATTCTACATTTTATACATTTAATGTGAATCCTTTGTCCTTGCACCCGTTGTTAAGATAGTCTAAGCTGCTGGAACAACTGTGAGTCAGTTGAAGATGGAAAAACAACATAGATATAAATACTGTAACATGCTGGATCCTGCTGAAGAGGCAGCGAGCCTTCAGATGTTTATGTGTTGTGGTATGTGAGCACCTTCTCAGGAACAGGGAACAGGTGGTGAGGCAGCACTAATGTATTAGTTAGAAAGCATTTAACTAATAATTGCTCATTACTGCTACATAAAGGGATGTAGCTGCAATGATTAGTATGTGGAAGTTATTTCATCACCAGGAGGATATCTGAAGGAAGACTCTAGAATCATGGGGTGGAGCACTCAGTAAGGGCTAACCTGTGTAGTGTACCTTGTGGATATACATATTTTTACAACTGAAAACTTGCCTGGAAGCAGCCTGGACTTTTCTGCTTTTTAAAGACAGGTTGTATAATAAAAGCACACTGCTGAAGATGCTGTGTTTGTTTTTTTTTTCTTACTGAAAGCCAAGAGCACAGTGATTTTGTTTTTGTACAGACTGAAAGTGAAGATGGCAGTTCTTTTGTTTTCTCTGATTCTTTGGAATTACTGAATAGACCTGTTTTATATATTACATCCTGCCAATGACTCCCTGGACTATGATCTAAGTAAGGCTATAATAACTTGCCTAGTTAATAAGCTTGTCCTTGTCATTAAAATTTACCAATTCATTTATTCACTCATGCATTTATTCACATATTAATTAATTCATTCATTCAATACCCAGTTAATACATTTCAGTGTTGTGGGGGAGCTGAAGCCAGTACCGGAATCTGGCATGCATAGTAAATGGAGAACGTTTAGAAACCTGGCAATTAGACATCTGCCAATATGCCATCTCTGAAAGAAATAATCTGTTGATTCAATGTTTGTTAAAATAATATTTAACCAAAGATGAAATCACTTCATTTATAACAAGATCATAGATTACTGTATGTTTAGACTGGATGTTGAGAAAACAGCAAAACAATGAAATAGGATCTCTTGTTGGATGATATTTTTATGATATTTTTACCAGACAATTTCTTTTTTTTTTCAATAATATTTTTATTGTTTTTCCCATTTATATCACATTTCACAAGAGTAAATACAGGTTTTATACAGTTGGTACAAACATCAATAAAACTTACGTCATATTTACAAGAATGCTTTCAACACTTAGTGATATGACAAAAGATAAAACCTTCTTTTTTATTTGTATTACCCTTCCTATCAAGTACTACTACATCTTACTGTGGGTGATATTTGTGTATATTATCAATGCAATCCCTATTCAATGATTCATGCAAGTATAATGTTGAAAATTTGTTCCCAAAGTTTCAAGCTCATATGTTTTTGGCTATGTTTATTTAATATGTATTTGTGAGCTAATATATGTTTTATCGCTAAAGTCCTAAAGCTGTTCCATGAAAGCATAGATGGTGTTAACCAGTTGGTTGCTATGTAAAGTTTTATTAATAAGAAAATATTTATGAGAATGGATTTCTGGTTTTTTGATAAACTATTTGGCGAGATATGTAAAATCGTAAATTCCCAATTGAGTGTTGACATTTGGTAACCCATTTTTTGAAGTTGTAATTTCAGTGAGTTCCAAAGTTTGAAAACACATTTTCAACTCTAGAACATGTGCAGAAGGTCAGCTGTTTCATCTTTACAAAGTGGACACATTTGGGAGTTTTTGGGGTTACATTTATGTAATCTAAGATGTGTGTAATAAGCATTATTATATATCATGAGTTGGGTAAATGCTAGTTTTTGAAGTGATGTGGATTTTATAGTTAAATTAATTGCTTGTTCTAGTCTATTGTTGTCTATCAATGGTAGTTTATCTCTCCAATTCTTAGACATGAGTATATCATCTTGAAATTTCAGCTCTTTTATTAATTTGTATGAGCATGATATAAATTTCTTATTTTGTATAAGAGTTTGCCATAGTAGGTTACATTTCCTTAGATCATCTTTATTTACCTTAGTATCATTCAAATAACCTATACATCATTCTTTAATCTGTCTTAGAATCGACAGATACGCCTTTGGAAGGCCCATTTGAGTTCTTATTTCTTGAGCTGAACAATTTAAATATGGGTATAAATCTTGTAGTGTGATATGAGTGATAAGTGGAAATTTTTTCAGATCTATTAGCTGATTATTAATTTTCAAGTTAGGGTTTTTGTGAATGGGCTGTAGAGTCATCATAGGTTGAAAAAGATCCATTGTTTTGAATAGGTTCTGTGTTAGAAAAACAGAGTTTTTGAGGGGTTCCATTAAATTATGTGTTTTGATATTTTCACTATTTAAGAAAGGTAGCGCTTTAGGGTTTATATTCAAACTTTGAATATATTTAAAGCTTAGTTTTACCCAATATGGAGACCAACTATTTTCTTGTGAATTGTAATTTGCAATTCTTAGCGTTCTATTTGCATTTATAATCAAGTAATAATATTCAAAATTTGGAAGGTCTAGTCCATCTTTACTTTTTGGTGTCATCAGTTTGTCATATGAAATTCTACATTTTTTCGGATCCCAAATGAATCTAGCGAATTCAGTGTGAATTTGCTTAAACAATTTCTTGGGTATTAGTAACTGTGAAGACATAAAAATGTATAATAATCTAGGCAAAATATTAATTTTGATAATTGATACTTTTGCTAGTACTGGTAATTTTAGATTTATTCATCTTTTTAGATCAAGTAGAATGTGATCCCACTTTTGTTTAATGTTATTAAGATAGACATTTTTATTATCTGTGGAGAATATAATTCCTAAATATTTAATCCTTTCTTCAGATTTTATTTGACCTATCAGAGGTAAAAGTGAGAAGGGTTTTGGTGATTTTAACGGAAAAATGTTTTTTTTTATATTTATTTTATGGTTTGATATTGAAGAAAAGTCTTTAATAACCAACAGTATTTTCTCAGTGTCTGAGACTGGTGTTGTGCAATATATATTAAGATCATCAGCAAAAGCTAACAAGGATATTGTTGTGTTAAATATTGTTGGAGCATTATGATATATAGTTTGCTTGATATATAAGAATAAGGGTTCTAAATATAGGTTAAACAATAAGGGAGATATAGGGCATCTTTGTCTAGTACCATTTTTAATTTGTATTCTATTAGACCAGCTTTTATTTATATATAGCGCTGTATAAGAATTGTTATATAGTGCTTGCAGGATTAAAATAAATTCTTGAGGAATATTAAAATATGGTAAAATTTGTAGTAAAAATTTTATGTTAACTCTATCAAAGGTCTTCTGAGCATCTATAATCAGTGCATATATGTTTAGGTTATATTGATTAGCATAGGAAATTAATGTGTGTAATGTTAGTGCATTGTCACTGGTTTGTCTAGCTGTTAAGAAACCAGATTGTTCATTTGAGATGATTATATCTGTAATTCTTTTCAGACTGTTGGCCAGAATAGATGTTAAGATTTTGGTATCTAAATTAAGTAATGATATGGGTCTGTAGGTGTCCGGGTTCTGTGGATCGTTTTTTTCTTTAGGTATGAATATTGTTTTGGATGCAGTAAAGTGAATGTCATTAATTTTATTGTTCATAATTTTTTTCTTTACATTTCTAGTCTCCCACCAGGACACAAGTGCTTTCAGCAATTACATTCTGCTAGCCAAGCACACTCAAGCAAATCTGCAGTGTGCGGCTAACACTCCATCTATACAGTGTAAGAAGGAATCAGTATTGCAAACTAAACAAGGATATACATTTTGAGCCTCAAGAGCAGGAGCACACTCAAGCAAATCTGCAGTCTGCGGCTACCACTCCATCTATACAGTGTAAGAAGGAATCAGTATTGCAAACTAAACAAGGATATACATTATGAGCCTCAAGAGCAGGAGCACACTCAAGCAAATCTGCAGTCTGCGGCTACCACTCCATCTATACAGTAGCACACTCAAGCAAATCTGCAGTCTGCGGCTTCCACTCCATCTATACAGTGTAAGAAGGAATCAGTATTGCAAACTAAACAAGGATATACATTTTGAGCCTCAAGAGCAGGGTCAGTCCACCCAGGCATTCTACTTGTATGTTTTATGAGAGTGAAGCTATTACATTAGCAGTATTTCTTAGTAGTTCTCAGCTTGCTAATAAAACTGACTGTTGTAGCCTTGTGCCCCCCCCCCCGATAGTACAGTAATCCTAACTGTCCAATGAACAGTATATATTTAATTCACATCCCTGTGACTAAATTAAATTAACCATCAAGCAGCCCTCTCAGTTCTTTCTGCCTTAGTTTGTATCACTTGGAGGATCACCTGCTTATTTGCATCTCTATCATTGCTAATGTATCTCCCTACTCTAATCTGTGCACAAACTGGTTACTAATCAGCAAGTCAATGTAAAGACACACTCCCAACCTTAATAAACTTTGCTGTCTCTTCTCTCCTTCACTTTACAGGTAGTTTGAATTATTACTTACCCTCTGTGAGGCCTTCACTGATTTCCACTGATTGCCTCTCTGGTTTCTTTGCATTCCACCTGGTTTACACCCCTTGTGCTATCTCCCTTCCCCAGTACAAAATCTATATTAGAATCCTGCTGAGCATGGAGCCATCTTTACATTTCTAGTCTCCCACCAGGACACAAGTGCTTTCAGCAATTACATTCTGCTAGCCGGTAAGCCATTAGACCTCATGAATTTGTTTTAAAAGTGTTCAGATTTGTAAAGTAATACTTACTTTTTTCTCTTGCCTTGGTTGGCTCTGGCTCTGCCCCACTCAGTTCACCCTCGCTAACGCTCGGGCTCTCTCCGCTCCCCTGCCCTGCCCCCTATTTCCTCCCACCCCCCTACCTCTACATTTATAGTAATCATAGCGACACCCACAGCTCACCCTCACATCACCTCCACCAATCACAGCTCCTCAAGTCATATCACATTAAACCACACCAACTTGCTCCACACAAAATACTTCCAATCACTCTCATTCCCACTAGGCATTTTTTGCATCACCCACACTACTTCCCCATCCACATATAGTGCAACCCTATAATTCCTATTCAGACCCCCCCTCCTAGAAACAACATAAACTTTATAACCATGACTATCACACAACTAAATCTAGTCTGTCTTCTCATAATTCTTTACAACACCACAAGTTATCACTCTAGCAATATGCCTAAACTTAGTAGCACAACACTGCATTATGCACTCTCATACACAGACACCACACATTATAATAATATCTGCCCACACTTATTCAAGAACTACATAACGGACCAATTCAGAACCAAACACATATGCTCTCATTCCTACTCCAAAAAACACAATACTTTCTCACACTCCTCACCAAACTCCAACATCTGTATAACCATTTTAACTCCAGGCTCACCATAAGTGGGGATATCCACCCCAACCCAGGCCCAAATCCATCCTGTCCAACACAAACTGCTCAAACACAAATGTCAGAACATAACACCCCACTTTCTTCATCCCTGGGCAAATCAACAACAGCAGCAAAACCAACCATCTTTTAATGCTAAATATTAATATTAGAAGTATCAAAAATAAAATACCTGAACTCCAGGCCACAATAGCACACTACTCCCCAGACATAGTTGCTTTAACAGAAACCTGGCTAAATAAAAACATAGCTAACTCAGAAGTTCTCCCTACCAGCTACAATATCATTAGACAAGACAGACCACTTCGTAAAGGGGGTGGAACTGCCTTACTCTACAAGTCCAACTTAACTGTCCGTCAATTACCAAACTCCTACCCCTCCCCCAATAATTGGGACATACTTATCTCACAACTTCAACTTCACCCTAAAAAGGTCATCACCAAAATTGTGATCTATATTCCACCTGGTAATGCACCTGCTAGCCTTGAAGACTTCTTATCCTGGTGTTCTTCCACATACTCACAAGAAACCCTTATTCTGAGGGACTTCAACCTAGATTGGTTCACCTGTATATCAGAACCACCAAGTAATCTAATAAATCGCCATGGCTACCAGCAGCTAGTCCAAATTCCAGCTAGGTGTGATAAAAAATCTAAAAGGGAATCCATCCTTGACTGGGTCCTAACTAGCAACCCCACATTGTACCCTCACACAGGCAGTCTCCCAGACATCTTAAGTGACCACAACATAATATACTTTATACGTAGTAGAACAAGCATATGCAAAACCACTAACTATATATCCACTAGAAACACAAAAAAATTCTCTCCTGAGGTCCTCAACACTTTACTGTGTAACTGTGACTGGACCCCCTAAAAACCCTCCCACTTGACCAGGCTGTAGCATATTTCAACAAAACATTTCTACAACACCTAGACACTGTCACTCCAGTGCGCAAAATCAAGGTTAGAACCTCTACAAACCCCTGGCTCAGTAAAGAAACCAAACAAATCCTCAAGTCCAGAGACACTGCCTGGTGTTACTATCAAAAAAACAAAGAAACACAAAGCCTAACTAAGTACCAAGAACTGCGCAACCGTGCAAAAAAATGCATTAGGCTGGACAAAAAATCCTACTACACAACATTACAAACTAAATACCAACACAACCCGCAAAAATTTTGGCAAAATGTAAACCAGCTACTAAAATCCACCCAAAAGGCTACCTCCAAACCAACCACCCCTGACACTAAAGTTCCCATCGAAACACAATTCAATTTCCACTTTGTGAACTCAATTCTATCCTTAGTATCACAGGACAGTTCCTTCCTCACTACCCCCCCCCCAACACAAATAACTCTAATACTAGCTTTACCCTCAAAATAGTTTCCACCACTTCAATCAAAAGTATACTCTCCAAACTAAAAACCTCATCAACAGCAGCCGACCTACTCCCCAACTATTTCTTGAAACTTACAGCCGATGCTATTGCTATCCCAGTCTCCACTCTCATAAACAGATCAATTGTTGAAAACTATGTGCCCAAACTCTGGAAAATATCATATGTTACACCCATACATAAAGGCGGGACCTCCACTGAACTTAATAACTACAGACCCATTGCTTTACTCTCCCCCTAGCCAAAATCCTAGAAAAATGCATCCATACCCAGATGCTAAACTATCTCCTAGACTGCAACATCCTGTCACCTACTCAGCATGGTTTCAGACCTGCCCATAGTACCACTACAGCTCTCCTCTGCTTCACAGACACAGTAAACCGTCTCAAAAATGAAGGCCTGCAAGTGTCAACTCTTTTTTTGGATATGTCCAAAGCATTTGACACAGTCTCACACCAAATCTTGCTAAACAAACTAAACCAATATCATCTATCTAATTCCACTCTTACCTGGTTCCAAAGCTACTTAACTGACAGGTACCAAGCTGTGAAATGGGAAAATTCTCTCTCTCCTCAGCTGCCCATAACTATAGGAGTCCCACAGGGTTCTATCTTAGGACCACTACTATTCACAAGTCTTCACAAATGACCTCCTCACTTCCACACAGCATGCATCTATAATTCAGTATGCAGATGACACTAACTTAATCTGTGCTGCACAAAACATTCCCACCCTCCTGCAAACAACTCAACTAGCATTCTCTGACATTGAAAACTACCTTACCAAAGCCCAACTTATCCTCATTCCAAAGAAAACTCAGCTTATGATTATAACCAGTTCTAACAAAAACACTAACAGTCAATTCACTATCTACTCCACTAATGCTACTCCAATTGCTCCAGTGGCACAGGCTAAGCTATTGGAAATAACCATAGACTCCAACCTAAAATTTGATAGTCATCTGAACTTAACTATTAAAAAAGTACATGCCAAACTGGGGTCACTCTACCATATCAAACCATTTCTTACCAACAACACAAGATCAGCCATTGCTCACTCCCAACTTCTATCCACCCTACTCTATGCATCTCCCATTCTGACTAATCTCAACAAAACTGAACTAAGCAAAATGGAAGCTTGCTATAACAGAATTGCCCGTTTTGCTGCAAATTGCTCATATTGAACTCATCACTGTACTGCTTTGAGACAGGTCCACTGGCTTGAACTGCCCAACCTCCTAACCTACAATCAGCTCTGCCTCTGTCATTCTATCTATTACCTCCCCAATAAGTGTCCTGCCCTCAAAAACCTAGTACAACATCACTCAGCCAAAAGGCCTCTTAGATCATCAAGCAAACTACTACTAGAAGTTACCAACAGCTACAATAGCTTTGGAGATGCACTATATAGTAGTTCGGTGGCTAAAAAATGAAACTCTGTCCCTACTAGCATTCAAAACACATCATCCAAAGCCTCCTTTAAAGACCTCATCAGGCAACATCTCAAGCAAAGTTGGCAGTGCCATGATTGCTCCCCAGGCTAGTGAAAGCGGATAACATATGCATACTAAATCTAGAGCAATTTATAATAGTTTTTCAATCTTACTCACAAACACTGGCTAATCTACAATGTATGTACTGTACCTGTATACTATGTATGTATTCTACCTACATTCCAAAGTTCAGCTGTACACCACAAATCTATTACTTACCTTTATTTTTATGTAACTGTTTGTGCCGCATGCCACTGTAAAACATGTCTCTTGTAATTTGTGTGTATACTGATTATGTCTAAATAACTAAATGTGTCTGTAATTTTTCTTTGTGGAGCTTTTCTCCCCGGGCCTCTGCTGAAAAAGGGCCTTTTCGGCTCAGTCAGACACCCCCGGTTAACAAATGTAAAATAAATAAATAATATAGTTTAGTGTATGAACTAAAATTTGTGCAACCGCACTATGAAATGTTTTATAGAACTCTGTTGTGAGCCCATCAGGGCCTGGAGATTTATGTGGTTTTAATTTTTTAACTGTAGTTATTATTTCATCAGTGGTTATTGGTTCTATTAATTCTCTTTTCTGTTCCTCATTAATTCTCGGAAAATTAAGTTTTTGAAGAAAATCTCTACCATTTTCGCTTATGTTTAAGTGTTCTTGTTCTCCATATATTTGTGAGTATATGATTTCAAAAATGTTGATAATTTCCTCAGTTTTTGTATAACTTTTGTTTTTGTATAGTATTTCAGCAATTTGAGATGGTATCTTAGACTGATTGATGATTCTTGCTAGAGCCCGTGATGGTGTTTGAATATGATTAGCATAGTTTGCCAGAATTTTAGTTTCTTGAAATGATAGATTATTGTTGTGAATCATAAAATGGTCTTTCTGACATTTCAATAGATCCTTTTCCATTTGAATGTTATAGCTTTTAATTAGATCCTGTTCTAATGATTTACTTTTAGCCTCCAATTGCTGTATTTCTTTAATTTGGATCTTCTTATAATAAGAGGCTTTTTGAAGAAAAATACCTCTTATTTGAGTTTTGATTGTCGCCCATTCAATATCAGGAGGGTGTTTTTGTTTTCCTAAATTGGCTATAGCTACTTTAAGGATGTCTTGAACTTCCTGAATTATATCCGTTTTATTTAAAAGATTAGGGTTTAGCGACCAATTATAACCCCCTTGTAGGTATGCTGCTTTTGATGTTCTTAGTAATATTCAAGGTTATTTTGGAGTGATCAGATAGAAACCGAGTGTGCACTGATACTGAGGGGTCAAAATTATTCAGCTTTTCTGAAACAAGAAAAAAGTCAATTTTCTACCACATTTTATGACAACTTGAGTAAAATGTAAAATTATTTGGATTATCTGGATTGTTACCGTAATTGAAAGGGTCATATATGTTAAAATCATATTTGAGTTCACTTAATGAGAACACTGCTTGCTTGTTATATGCTGCCTGTGGACTTGATTTATCTTTCTTAGGATTTTGATATGCATTCCAGTCTCCTCCAATTATTATGTGATGGTTTTTATATTGATTTAAAATAGGATACAATGAGGCAAAAAAAGAGTGTTGGTTATTATAGGGCGCAAATAGATTAAGCAGTAAAATAGGTTTATCATAGGTAGGAGTTGATAGGGTTACATAGCACCATCTACCTTCTTTATCTGTTTTGGATTCCAGAATTTTATCTTGATACTGATCTTTAATGATTATAGCTACTCCTGCACTGTTGGTTCTACCCTCAGAATCTATAATTTCTCTTATCCATTTTTTTCTTTTTATTTCTGACCATTGTTCTATAGTTAAATGAGTTTCTTGGATTAATATGCAACTTGCTCTCGCCTTCAGAACTACATGTAAAAACAGTTTTCTTTTTTTGATGTTTTGGAGCCCTTTAATATTCCATGAATCTATTTTCCACATTCATGAAACTTTCTTTTTTGTAGTAGTGGTCTTGAATGTTTGTGTAACTGTGCTGGGTTGCAATTATTTCTAAGAAAAATATGTTACGAAAGCATTCTTTCATTCCCATCCCTTCCCTGTGCCTACCCACTATACTCCTGGACCAGGAATTAAACATGGCCTGTCCCGATTTAGATTCTGTAAATATTTGCACTCTTAGTATATGTATAACATGAATGTTGGTATTTGAAAAGTGAGGAAAATGTAATAGCCCTGAAACATCTACCCTAATTAATACAAAATTTAACCCACTCATTCCCCAATAACACTGCTTTAACAACCGTGTCTCCTTTTATGAGCTTTGAAATGAGTTGTCTAAAATTGCATACATTTTTTAAACCAGACATGATCTTAATTTAGCACAGGTCACCTCTTTCTAATCTACTTGTTTCTAATAGTAATTGAACTTTTATCAACTGTTTAACTCATATCTCATGGTTATTAATTGATTATGTTTATAGAGTAAAGTCCTACCTTGACTAGTCTTAGATTTTGTGTGGTTCTTCCTCTTCTATATCATAGACTGCTATCCCTAGTTATTATTTCCTTATTTTATGATGGTATACAAATTAAAAATTATAGGGATCTAAAACTCCTAGCTTCCACCAGCTGTAATACCCTTGTTTTGTCATATTTTAACCTTGGGTGTTCCCGTATTAACAATAAGAGTCTTAACATATCTTCATTTTCCACCCATTCTATACTTAACAGTTATTTTTAATTACCTATAAGACTCTGATGTATCTTATAGTGAACCCTATAACCATACAATACTGTGTGATCAAGTACCTCCATCTGTACAAACATTTAAGTGGGTACCAAAATAGGTATGTACATTTTCCAATACTGGAAGCAATACTTTCTGTTTATAGATGTTTAGTTTATGTACCCACTTTAGTAATTACTTGTGCTCTTTTCATCTAATAATGTTTACATGCAACAATAATTCACTGTTTTTGGATCTCTCTAATGTAAATATGAATTTGGTAACATTAGAGCTATTTGGTGATCATTATACCCAAAATACTATCCGCTATGAGACAGTCAGGTCAGAAATTTAACATTGCTAGAACATTTTAATTTATTCCACAATATTGATTTCAGTATAATCTTATGTAAAAAACAAACATTAAGCTATGATGATCAGCACCAATTTATAATGCACTGAAAAAATAAGTAATTAAGATTGGATACTTTAAATGTATATAAAATGCCAGTATTGTTTCAAAATTGCTTTATATGTGTTTTGTTTACTTGGCACCCTTATGCATATAATAATTATATTGGCACATATATTTGACACAATGTTAGTAGTGAAGAATTCATCTGTAAATGGTGTTTTTGTTACCAAAAGAGAATTACTTCGGTATTTTTTAACATTTAATTGCTTATTGGTAATGAAGGGTTAATGTAGTTGATGCATATGACATGTTTAACATTGAGAGTGGTTTGGTGTCGAACCTTGTGTGTTTATGAGTATTTTGGATTGTATTTAGTGTAAATGATTTATTCAATATACCTCTTTAGTTGAATGAAGTCTACAGGATAAGTTAATAAACATGTCTATTTCTTATAATGTTAACTAACTGAATAGCTGAAATGTTTTTTTTTCTTTTATTTACAGTTCCTTCATCTTTTCTGGCTTTCTACACAGCTAAGCTGGTTGCTTAGCTTCTCGACGGAGATTTATCTTGTTGCCAGACTTCTGGATGCACCACATCCTCAAAGAACCCTCAAAAACCGGAAATCAGTTTTCAGTTCCTTGTGTGGGAATGCTGAATAGTCCCCAATGCTGCGAATTTCTTAGCGAGGTTCACGTACCTCGCAGAGCGAGATTTCAGGTCGCGCCACTTTAAAAATGAGGCCTTGAAGCTGGACAAAGTACATTTAAAGAAAAGTAAGTCCTCGACTATTTCCACGACATGAAGCCGAACTCGGAAGCTATGCCAGATCCACTGGAGGGTGCATTTAACTGTCTAGGTCGGGAACTTTCTTGAAAACCTTCATAAAGGTAGATTTTGCTTCTTTTCTGTTAGCAACTGTGTATTTAATCCCCTCCACATAAAAAATTAGAGAATTTTGGTATTTCATTTGAAATTTTTGTTTTCTGTCAATCAGAAATTTGCAATAGGGGGATAAGAGCTGTCTAGCTTGTCTAACTTGAAGAGGCAGGTCCTGGGTTAGGAAGATTCTGTTATTATTCCATAGTATAGACCCCCCATGTTTCTTTGTATTTGTTAGTATTTTTTTAACATCTTGAAAGTTCAGCAGTTTGACATATATGGGTCTTGGTATATTATAAGTTTGTGCTTCTCTCAGGGCTCTGTGCGCTCTCTCAATTATTATTTGGTGTGCTGTTTTTTGGTCATTTAGTAGTGCTGAAAACACATCAATTATAGAATGGATCAGGTCATTGTGCTGTATATTTTCTGGCATACCTCTGATGATTATATTATTCCTTCTGGATCTTGCCTCGAGGTCTATAATTTTTGCCTGCATGGTTTGTATGTCTGCTTCATAGGATTCCGATTTTCTGGATAGTAGGGCTATTTTTTCCTCATTTTCCACTAGTTTGGCTTCAAAGTTATCCATTCTTTCCAAGATTTGATTAAAGGAAGATCCAAAAGTCTGCAGTTGAATAGACAGATCTTTAATTGCCTCTTGAATAGGTAGTAAAGCTACTTTTATATCATCCATGTTTGCCAGTTGATCTGTTTTATTTTTTGTCCCAGATTTTGCAGCATCTTGTTGTTTTGCTGTTTTCTGTTTTTTAGAATTTAAATCTTTTTCCGGTGATAACTCAGAGAGTTTTTTTGTTGTTGTGAAGTCCATCTTTTTATCTTCTTTGGACATTTGGTGAAGATAGAAAGTCTCAACTTGAAGGTGAATTTGCAGGATGCTTTGAGCACACGGTTTCCTTCCTTTGTTTCTCAGTTCCAGTTAATCCTCTACAATCCTGGTATATTTGATGTTTCTTTTATTTTAATTTTTCCTTCTTAGGGTATCTGGAAGTTAATTGTAGTTGTTCACTCAGAGTATTTATTTTAAAAAGGCTCAGGTCTTTCTTCTAGGTTGATTTTTAATCCATAAATTTTGGAGAGCTATGCATTAGCAGTGTTTACAGAACAGCGGCCATCTTTGAATGCCTTACCAGACAATTTCTATCAAATCCTTGGAGAAGGCTTGCAGTCCCATATTATGTGATGAATTCAACATGGTCATTTTTCTGAACTGGAGACAAAGAGTACTATGAAAACCCAGTTTAGTAAATAATGCTTGAATTATTCTTAATTTTTTAATATTCATCAAATCACTCTCATTACAGGCAGCTTCCTAAGTTTTGATGCAATAAGTATTACAGAATTAAGTATAACATTCTAATTATCTATGATAAATTGGCATGAAAAAAAAAATCATCAAGATTATTTTGTTTTTTCCCCAGTAGATGGATATCTTTTATCAAGCTGAAGAGAAACCTAGGTGGTACATATTTCCTTATGTTTGAGGGACTAAAAAAGTGTTGTGCATGTCAGTTTTTAATGTTTTCACTGAAGAGAGAGATTGATATTTTTAATGATTTAATAAATCTATGTGTTAAATAATATATTTAGGGATTTATAAACATTTTCTCATATGGCTAAGGAATGTTGCATGATGAGCGGCCACATGTAGGGTGTGAATAATTCACCCAGACTAAGCATGAATGAGGACTGTTGCAAAATTCTGTAGCTTGCATAGTATAACAATGGTGGTATAATGAGATGGTAATGAACAGCATTATTAAAATTACTGTATCCATAAATGTAAATGAGGATAAACAGTATTGTGGAATGATTCAGAAAAACACACACATATGTATGCTGTATATATATATATATATATATATATATATATATATATATATATATATATATATATATATATATATATATATATCTATACATACACACACACACACACACACACACACACACACACACACACACACACACACACACACATAAAACACACACACATATAAAGATATATATTCACACTGATAGTTTATTCCAGTTTTCAGGTTAGTGCTGAATTCAGGGCTGTGTTACAAGTTTCTGTGTTTGCCCATACCTTACTTGGATAGAAGGAAGTTTCTCTGTTCACCGTGAGAGAGGGAGCTTTGAGCAACCTATCTGTCCCTGGAGGAGTGGTATCAGCCCAGAAATTAGTAGTTTTTGACCATTTTGGGCTAATTTCTATCTCTTTCATTTCCCTGCTATAAAACCCATATTTGCAAGGTTTTTGTGCTAGTATACAGCTCAGCAAGTTCCTGCCTGGTGCTCTGCAGAGTTCTACAGCAGCAGAGAGAATAAAAGAGAGACTTTGGAGTGATTACGTATCATTTTTCTAAATGTTCTTGCTGCCTTTAGATAATTCCGCCTAAAACACCAATTTTCTAGAGTTTCTGTGATTTAAAAAGCTTGTTTCAGCTACATATTGTACTTATTTTACTGTCTGCACTTTAACAAAGTCATTTTTGTGTTTAAATTACCTGTTTAACTGTTGTAGGCTACAAACTCAAGTGCAATAGCCATTGATGTGCATTTAAAGTGTTTTTTTTTATTGTATCTGCTTTATTTTCTGAAAAAAAAAATACTTGTTTTCCCACCTTTCTAAGCTAGTTTAGTCCAGTTTTCAGGTTAGGGCTGAATTCAGGGCTGTGTTACAAATTTCTGTGTTTGACCATACCTTACTTGGATAGAAGGAAGTTTCCCTGTTCACTGTGAGAGAGGGAACTTTGTGCAGCCTATCTGTCCCTGGAGTAGTGGTTTCAGCCCAGTAATTAGTAGTTTATTGGCCATTTTGGGCTAATTTCTATCTCTTTCATTTCCCTGCTATAAAACCCGCATTTCCGCGGTTTTGAATGCCGGGCAGCACCGGTTAGCTAGTGTATAACTATTCCTGGCTCCACAAAGTCTACTCTTCAATTTTTCCCTTGGAACTAGACAAACTTTCAACTAAGTACTGAACTCATTCACTTCTCATCCCTGCACTTGCCCAAAACTCATAGCAAACACTAATAAACCTTAGCACGAGACTCCCCCTATACTGTAGAGAAGGACAAGGCTCTCTAGTCGACCTTACCAGCCAATCAGTAAAACCGTTCACTGTACCTATCCAGGCATGTCCAAAGGGCAGTTTCAGGTGTACTCTCCAGTCCAACTGGTGAATCTGGGCATTTTGAGGCAATGTTACAATTGCCTCATGTACACAGACAACACTCTCCTCCTTCCACCAAACACTAATACATGCGAGAGATGCAATTATACAGCCAAACTGGAGGCTAAGCTCTCTCAACCCAAGACTGGACCAGGCAGTCAAGAGGAGAAGGGAATTACTTGCATCACACCACCAGTCTCACATAGACCTATGAAACCAGCACTAGAAAAAAACACACATAAATACACAAAAACATACTCGGAGGCTCTAAATAAAAATCTGCAAAAGCAGCAGAGTCCTCCAAAGCAGACATCCAAGCAACCTCCACCCCCCCAACACAAACCATGAAACACATACTTCACAAAATCAGTGTGCCACACAATCACAGCCCTTAAGGCAAAATAACATACCCAACACACTAGTAATAGTTGACTGTATAGTCAGGCACACTGACGACCCACTCACTCAGCTGAACAAGGAGAAGGTTACTTTTAGTTGCCTGTCGGGTGCCAGGATCCGCCACATAACACAAGCACTCAGGTCACTCCAGAACAAGTACAAATATGACTCTGTCATTGTCCATATTGGTGTGAATGACTTGAGCTGTACCACCCTGGACTACATGAAAAGAAACATGGAGGAGCTCTCTGATCACGTAGCCCAGGGTGTTATGACCCTGACCCTGAGTAGCATCCTGCCCTCACCAAGAATGATACCACAGTATAGAGAAACAATTATCAATTTCAACAATTGGCTAAGCATCTGGTGTCATTCAAAGGGGATCCAGTGTCTGTCAGCCTGGGATGACATGCTCGACAAGCCACGCTGCTTTGCTAGAGATGGCTTGCACCTGTCACCCTTAGGCTTTCGAATACTGGCCAAGGCTCTTGCCACCCCCATAGTGCCTTTTTTAGGCAAGGCTCAAAAGACAAACCCACCACCGTAAATAGCACAAGTAAAAAACTCAGGGTAATGCTGCTCAATGCCAGAAGTCTAAACCTCAAAATGCATGCACTCAAGGCACTCCTCAGTATGGAGAAAATCAATATATGTGCAGTAACAGAAACCTGGTTTAAGGCTCCAGAGAGCACCCCAGCACTACCAAGCTACAACTCATACCATACATTTTGGCCACAAAACTCAGACCGTAATACAAAAGGCGGGAGAGTATCCATATTCATCAAGGATACCCACACCTCCAGGTTAGTGGCACAGCACGATGCTTCAGAGATCATCCACGTGCAACTAACAATGGGCAAAACTGCTATTCAAATGATAGCTTGCTACAGACCACCCACCATGTCCCAGGACCCCCAATCCACATTTCTGGAAACTCTGGGAAACATAAAGGTCCTACCAAACACCCTGATATTGGGTGATTTCAATTATCTAAACATTAACTGGGAGAACTACTCAAGTACAAACTCCTGGCCCAACATTTCCTAGAATTTATAAACTCAAATGCCCTGGATCAACTGGTTAACACCCCCACCAGAGGTGACAACATATTGGACCTGGTCATCACCAACATAGGCGAGCGGTGTTCCACACTGGAGGTCAACCCCTTGCTGGTTAGATCTGACCATAAACTAATCACTCTGGATATCCACATTCAGCCACCACCTCCGGTCAAAGAAACCACCATGAAAAACTTTTCAAAAGCAAACTTCACGTTACTTAAGACCGAGGTGGGAAGTTTCAAAGTCCCCATGCTAACGGATAACGCTGTCCAAGCTGCAAAATCTTTTACTAATGCACTCTATGGGCAACTACAAGAATGCATGGATCGTGCTATCCCAAACAATACCAAGACTCACTCCTCCAAGAAATGGAAACCAGTCTGGTGGACCTCTGCCATAAACAAGCTATACAATAGAAGGAGGAAACTAGTACAGAAAAGAGTAAAATCCAAAGAAGGGAAGACATCCCTGATCAGTATCAGCAAGAAACTACATTCTCTCATAAAACCATCCAAGGCTAGCTTCAAAAGAAAAATTGCCATGGACTCCAAAGATAACCGCAAGGCATTCTTTAGCTATGTCAAGAATCTAAGTGGCAATTCTCAGATCTGCTCAGAGTTAGTGCAGAATGGCAAAAAATACACTGAACCGACTCATATAGCCAACATCCTAGCAGACAGGTTCAGTGCAAACTTCACCCCCCCCTCACCCCCAAAAGGGCCCATAACTATACTAGAAGAATGTATTGCCCCTGAAATCACAGACACTCAAGTTAAAACAGCCCTCTCCAAAGCCAAAAACACAGCATCAATGGGACCGGACGGTGTCCCAGGCTGCGTCCTACACGAGCTCAAAGATGAACTAACTCCTCACCTAAACACACTGTTTGAACTCAACCTCTCCACAGGCTACATGCCCACAGAGTGGCGCACAGCAATAGTTATTCCAGTCCACAAAGGTGGAGCCACAATGGACCCCTGGAACTATCGCCCTATAAGCCTGACTAGCTTGGTCTGCAAAGCTATGGAGTGCATCATCATGGATCTCATTAACAGAGACATTGGAAACCTCCAAACACTGGACCCAACCCAGTTCGGCTTTGTTAAAGGCAGATCATGCCTCATAAACCTGGGGGACTTCTTTGAGACAGTTGCCAAGGCTATAGACAAAGGAAAGGTGGTCCACACAGCCTACCTAGACCTCACAAAGACCTTTGACACCATTCCCCACTCAGGTATTATAGACAAGCTCACCAGCCTGAACATAAACCCCTACGTCATGAGATGGGTTGCCAACTGGCTCATGGACAGAACTCACATGGTTAAGAGTTGCAGGAACTAGGTCTGACTCTAAACCGGTTACAAGTGGCATACCCCAGGGCTCAGTCCTAGGACCCCTCCTGTTCGGCATATATTTCGCAGAGGTACAGGCAAGCACAGGAGGACTATGGCTCACCAAGTTCGCAGACAACTGCAAACTAGGGTCTATAATTGACTCTCTGGCTGACACAGACATCCTCCAAAAGGGTCTCACTGAGGCAGATACCTGGTGTCAAAACCATGGTCTCAAGCTAAATGCCAAAAAGTGCATAGTCATCCCCTTTGGAAAAAACAAAGTACCCACACACTACCACATAGGTGGTAGCCCCCTAAATACGGAAGACGTAATAAGGGATCTGGGGACCCAAATAGATAGTAACCTCTCCTTTGATAATCACATTGCCAAAGTGGTTAGAAAATCCTTCTATGTGGCCCACCTAATCACAAAAGGGTTTGCGTTCAGATCAAAAGAGGTCATTGGGCCCCACTACGCATCACTCATCAGACCCATCATAGAGTACAATGTTCCATTTGGGATGTACTTTACAAGATACCTTCAACAACTGGAAAGACCACAAAAGTTCCTCATCAAGAGGATCACTGGCCTCAAGCAGATGTCCTATGTAGCTCGACTGAAGAAACTCCAGCTGTACTCGGCTGGATACCGCCTGCTCAGAGGTGATCTCTGCCTGACATACAAGGCCATGTCCAACCCAGAATTGATAGACATGCTCCACCAAAAGAAAACCATATTCCCTTGAGCCACATGCTCCAGGGATCTAAACCTCACCACAACAATAAATAGGAAGTGCTGGAGGGATAGATTCCTGCCCCAGAGACTTCCCATGCTCTGGAACAAGATTCCAATCTACATTATGCAGAGCTCCTCGCTAACCCTCTTCATGAGAAACTTTGACGAGTGGATACTAAACAGAAGTTTACCCCAGGGATCACTTCAATGGCTCTGCTGGACAGAGGCACATGGAACTAATCTAAGGGGGCAGCGAAAGCCAGCACATTCCATCTAGGCTTATAAATGCCTTAGGGCAGATAGCCTAGTACCTACCTATGAACCTATGAAGGCTTTATTTTGTTTCAGCTGAAACTGGTCTGTTTTTGCCTAACTTAGCATGTTACATTAAACCTTGAGTTTTCTACAGACATCACTGTATGCTGGCCTTTTGATTTTTCAGTGAACTGTTGCTTTTGGGGAAGTGCACTTGCCATACTTGCAAGGGTTTGTTTCATTAGTTTTATGATTTAGCCAATTTCTTTGAGGTACTGGAGGCCTTAGGCTGCAAATACATTGCAATAAAGGCCCTATCGAAACAACAATTACGAAGGTATGTTAATCTCAAGGGCTTCCACTCCATTAACTGCACATGGTATGTAAAGCATATATATAACAGTGGGTTATTTATTTATTTTATTTATTTTACATTTGTTGACCGGGCTAGTCCAACTGGATATATTTCCATTTTCAGCAGAGGCCCAGGGAGAAAAGCTCCACATATAGACAAAAGGAGATACATCATGAGGACAAATGACATAATACACATTGTTACCTATATCTAAAAACAGGAAAAAAAAGTGAAAGAACATGGAAAAGGAAATGTAATAAGTTAACCGAAAGAACAGCACTTAACTTTCTAGCAAATCTGAGTAACACAATGATGAACATTCTAACATGTTTTAATACCAAGGAGGAAGTATAAGATTAAAGAAAGAGAAGCAACAATAGAGAGAGAGCAGATATAAATAGACATAAGGTAGTTAGAGAGAGATTAAGGGCCATAAAGATGACGAAGACAAGGAGCAGTCTGTAATGGTAAAAGAGAAAGGTAAGGGAGGAAGCAGAAGGAGCAGACGAGTAGGGAGAGAAACGAGAATAATAGATGGAAATTATTTTAGTCAGGATTAGAGCAGGGACACATCCAGTGGCTTTTAAGGTAACTTCTGAGTTTTTGTTTAAACAAAACAGAGGAAGCAATAGAAGTAAGTTCAGAAGGAAGTTGATTCCAGTGTTTTCCAATGGTATTTGAAAAAAGGGAAATCACCTGCTAGGTTTTTAGATTTGGTTAAGGTAACTAGCAGTTTGCTAGATGAGCGGAGGGAGTTTAGATTAGAGTAGGGGATGCAGAGGTTGGAGAGTATAGGTGTGTTGTGAGGTTGGTAAAATGCTCTATGAACAAATGTGAGTTGGGAAAGAAGTAACATGTTTGATAGTTCAAGCCAGTTTAGCTGCTGCAGATTCAGACAGTGGTGTGTTCTGAAAGGTTTACCAGTAACAAATCTAGCTAAATTATTGTACGTGGTAGATAGTTTAGAGAGAATATTTTTCTTGAGGTTAGTATAAATAGGTGAAGCATAGAGAAGAGTAGAAATTAGATGAGAGTGGGCAAGGGTAGCTTTGGCTGAAGAGGTTAAGAAAGTTTTAATTCTATAGAGAGAGCCGAGTTTTCTGTTTACAGATTTAATGGTATTATTGATATGACAATGATTGGGTCTCCAATTGTAATCATGTTATGTGTTTGTGACATGGATGCCAAGATGTTCAGTTAAGATTCTCTTCAGTAGAGAATACATATTATACAATGACTGGCTATTAACATTCAAAAATGTGCACTCTGATTGGTCAGCCCAGCCAGTGTGCCCATTCTAAAATTGTGCATATATCAATAGAAAAAAGTCTGGTCACCTGGACTTTCTTTTATTAATATATGCAACAGAGGTTTCCAGTTTTCTTAATTAAAAAAAAAAATAGCTGAAACACCTGATGTTCATAATGATCATTTGCATATATCCCATGTGCCTCTGATACAAGAGGTTTGGGAGGTCACTCAGTGGAAGTTGTAGTTTTGCTGGAGTTTTCATTTTGTTTTTACTGATTGGTTTTTCAGTGACCTTACTTATTGTTTTAGTTTGTTGTTTGGGATATTTTTGCAGTGACCCTAATGATAATGGACATCATCTGAGTATAACAGCCCTGTGTTTCTAATACTTAGTAAAACACTCTGCTTGGGCTGTGCTGATGAGGTCATAACAAGGCGGAAATATGCATATCCACAGCTAGTGGGGTTTGGCATTATTGGCCTGAAATTGTCCAGTAAAATGATGAAACAAGTCATGGACACTCAGAATTGCCAATTAGCTGAAACACCTGATGTTCATAAGGATCATTTGCATACATCCCATGTGCCTCTGATACAAGAGGTTTGGGAGGTCACTCAGTGGAAGTTCTAGCTTTGCTGGAATTTTCATTTTGTTTTTACTGATTGGTTTTTCAGTGACCTTCTTACTTATTGTTTTAATTAAAAAAAAAATAAATAAATTTAATTTTGAAATCTGGACAGGTATGAGAGAGAGAGAGAGAGATGTGACAGAGAAAATACAGTGAAAATCAGGTATATTATGCAAAACTAAAGTGTACCTGATTATCTTTGAATTTGCTCTGACCTGTCTGTCTCATACACCTGAACTGTCCTCATTTCAATTTTTAAAAAAAAGCAACAGAGATCTTCATTTCTCCATTGTTTCCTTTCCAAAGCACTAATGTACTCCATAAGCAAACCTTAGGTCCCATATGCATGCACAGTACATCAATAAAACCCCATGATACCAGAAAAAAAGTGAAAGAGAACCATGATGCCATTATACAAAGACATTATTTAAGAAAAGTAACTTTCATTTTAAATAATGTCATTGTATAATAACAATAACCTATGCCTGGATGTGGGTAATGCTGGATTTACCCATGGCTGGCTTTGTTTGGTCACTCAGGCTTCACCCTCATGACCAAACCACACTAACCCTGGGCAAATCCAGCATTGCCCACACCCAACCATGAGTTATTGCTATAATATCATGTTATGAATGGGGAAACCCAATCATAACTTGTTGTAGTGTGTGGAGTTTTATCTACATCATGTACTACCAGTGACAAAAGAAAAAAAAAACAGAGTGTTTTACCAGCTTTGAAAGTCGGTAAAGCACTTAGCAATTGTACTATAGAGGCACCAAGTAATAATACAGGGGCAGTTTTTAAATGCTGCTCTAATTTAATTAATAACGTACAGACTGTTGTCTGTCAAGTTTAAGTAACAAAAAATATCAAGCATCAGGGATATTTAGAAAATGAAGTAGCACTTTGTTAGACCTATAACATTACTCTAACAGTACTTTGGGATATATAACAATTGTTGCACACCTCTGAAAAGCACTGTCATGGTCAGGTCTTGCACTGCAGAAGCTTGTTGCAGGTTTATTTTGTTCCCAGTTTTGGAGACTAATCACACCGCTCCATGCACTACATACTGAGTATCTGCAGTCCACCCAGACAGGGCCCACAATTCCTTCACATATCACATGTAACTTATATCAGTGGTTTCTTTCTGTGATTTCTTCATGTAAAGGCATTCTATTGGTGATGTTAGATATGCCCTGGAGTTATTGTTAATGACAGCTATCAGAAATCCCCAGACCATTACAGAGAATGGCTACAACTATGCCCCATCACAGACATGGGGTATCATTGAGTGTAGGTTTGCCTTGCTGAAAACCCACTTTTGCTGCCTGGATGTATCTAGGGCTGCCCTACAGTATGATTCTGGCACATGTAATAAGATATGACCAGTCTGTGATACATTATATAGCATACTTTTATGTAAGCAGCTACAACAGGGTAGAGACATTTAGGATGAGTATATTCCACGTGAAACAGAGAAGGAAGAGCCTGATGAGGAGTTGCAGATAAGGACTGCACCAGCCACAGTGCATCCCTGCAGTCAGCTCATAATTATACATCAGATTAAAGTGGTATACAGTAAACTGAAAGTGATGCATTCAAACCTTCCTCTAGGCTGTGCTTCCCTATGCATAGACTGGTAAAGCTGTTCATCATACATAGGTTATCCCTATAACAGAGTACAGAGGGCATGTTATAGTAAGCATTTGTACAAGTGGGATGGACCACAGTGTCATGCATCATCCTCAAAAAATGTATGCATGTGTGTGTGATAACATGGTTTAAAATAACTTGAAACTATGACTATAAAACTATGTGTGTGCATGCATGCATGCAGAAACACAGTCTCAACAGAGGAGGCAGTACTGTGGTGAGATCTTAATGACAAGTCCAAAGCAGTCACAGCAGATGTGTGTGCAGTCCTTGGATGCTCTTGTCATGGGATTGCCAGCTAATGTGTAGGTCAAAGGCACTATCCAGACCTTGCCTAGAGAAAGGAGCACTGTGTGAATCTAAGAAATGGCTCATACCATGTATCACTATGGCATGAGCTCTCATTCCTTATTTACATCCATATCTTGGGTTACAGTCCTCCATACCAGATGGTGGAGTAGAAATTGTGGCACTGCATGTACGTGAATGTGGCCACCTTTCCATGACAGCACTCAGTACAGGAGAAGTATAGAGACAATGTGAAATAAGTCTGACATGATGACTGGTAGGGATACATTTGTTATGCAAGCCATCTACAGAATATGTTCATGAATTCATGTATGTGGGGAAAGCACAAACACATATCATATCTTGCACCCTTCCCCTAGAAAGATTATCATCTCAACAAGACTGTGGCAGTGTATGCCTGTCCCTGTCTGATGGCCCTGTACATTTACTGACTCACTGACATTGACACACCTAGCTTGGCTGAAGGCAGTACCCATGCCATGTATGACCTCCGACATGACTTCAACATCTGTCTTCCCCTATGTTCAGTGGAACTTGTGGCAACAAAGTGGGAGTGTACCACAGGGCGATACATCTTTCCCTGTCTTTCTGTGTTATCCATTGCATCTGGGATGGATTCTATGGGTAGTTAGGCCATATTTACTGACTGGATTAGGGATCTGGACTCTGGGACCCAAAGCCATGTCAGGTTTGGCTAACATCATTGTCAGAGTCTGAGTTTTCTCAAGCATCAAGCAGCAATATATTCAGTCTTTTACTGTAATAAATCTGGACAAAGATGAAAATAATGGGGGGCACAAAGGCCCAAAATCATGAACAGGTTTTAAATATTTCCCTTACAAACATTTAGTTGACAGATTAACAGGTTTTGGATTAATGTGCATTTTCTGAAGAATATAAAGTCTGAAACATAAATTTTAGTCTTGATTTAGTGACTTCAATCTTCAATTATTTGCCAGAATGCCATAAGGTTTATAAGGAGCAGACCAAAAGTATGAGGCAAAAATCTGGACATTCTGCAAAAATCTGAGCAGTTGAGAGGTACAGGCAGTAACATCTGTCTGGCAGCTGGTACACAGGATTAAGAAGCTTTTAACGAGCTGTTTCCTGTGTTCCAGTTGTCCAGAGTTTAAATCCTCGGCCTCCATTGCTTAACTGTGTGACTCTGAACAAATCATTTAACCAAACAGTGCTCCTTGATGGAATCTGACAAAGGTCAATGGAAATCAGTTCTCCACCCTGCTTAATGAATATAAATAAAATAAAATAAAATATGTCCATTGTGAGGGAGCCGGATATAAAGTCATCTATGAAGACATGTTACCATTACTTGAATCCCAATGAATGAATGCTATTTCTATAGTGTTACTGCTTGATAGCAGTTAACTTTCCTTGCAATGATGGTCTTATCATTTGAAGCCCTGATAAGAACAAAAGTGATACTTCATTTAATCCAAACTAGGTAACATACTTACCTGGTATGCAGATACTTGTTCATTTAAAAAAATATGCATCTGGGGCATCTCCAACAGAAATTCTTTGAGGGTTGTCAGTCTGAGCTCCAGTATGTAGGACTTCTAAGCGGCTTCTAGATGACTCAGACCCCCCCCCCCCCCCCCGAAGAGAGGCAAGAAACTCCACTCTCTGTGATAAAGGCTCAGTGTCTGTTATTCTAAAAGTGTATTAGTTCTGGTTTAAGCACTTGGGCTTCAGGCCAGTTATTTTACATTAAGAAGGTTCGTGGTCTGCACTCTTGTGGGAGGACAGGCTGGACTCTGCCCTTCTGAGCTGGGAATTTCTGGTTAAAGGCTTATAGTGCCTGCATATTTGAACTGTTTCTTACTGAAACTGGTACACCTTGTTTGCTGTAGCATAGATTAGATCCAGATCTGCTGAATCTAGCTTTGTTTGTATGCTTGTTGTTTGTTTGCTTGTTATTTCCCTGAAGCGCTAATTCCACCTAAAACGCGGGTTTTCAGTGCTTCTGTGGATCCCTAGTGATATCTGCATTGCTTACTGTACTTATTTCCTTGTTTCACTTGAATGAAAGTTACTGTTTGTCATTTTTGCATTTAAGGTACCTGTAGCACATTGCATTTAAGTTACCTGGCACTTGCTCACTAAAGCAATTCTATAGGTCAGCGCTAAAAAATTAAAAGCACTACACCCTCACAAACTCCCCTTGAGTACCTTGTTCCCCATTGACCCTTTTTTTCAATTATAAAGGAATTCCCAATACTATTCTAGCATGTTCAAAGGTCAGTTGTCAATCTCCTCTCCGGTCCAGCTGGTGAATCTGGGAATCTTGAGGCAATGTTACAACTGCCTCATGTACACAGACAACCCCCTCCTCCTCCCAACAAATTCCAACACATGTGAGAGATGCAACCATATAGCCAAACTGGAGCTAAGCTCTCTCAACTCAGTACTGGCATAACCAGTCAGGAGGAAAAGGAAACCACACTCACTACAATTCCAGTCTCGCATAGACCTACCATGACAGCAAACCAAACACATAAACACACAAAAACATACTCGGAGGCTCTAAATAAAAATCTGCCTAAGCAGCAGAGACCTCCAAAGCAGACACCCAAGCAACTGCTACCCCAAAACAAAACACGTGCAACACATAGCTCACAAAGCCAGTGTGCTGAACAGTCACAGCCCTTAAGGCTAAACAACACACCTGATACACTTGTAATAGGTGACTATATCATCAGGCACACTGACGTCCCGCTCACCAGGCTGAACAAGGAGAAGGTCACGGTGAGCTGCCTGTCGGGCGCTAGGATCCGCCACATAACACAAGCACTCAGGTCACTCCAAGGCAAGTACATATATGACTCAGTCATTGCCCATGCTGGTGTGAATGACCTGAGACGTACCTTCCTGGACTACATGAAAAGAGACATAGAGGAGCTCTCTGAGCATGTAGCCCAGGCCAGTATGACCCTGACCTTGAGTAGCATCTTACCTTCACCAAGAATGATGCCACAATTTGAAGACAAGATGATCAATTTCAACAATTGGCTTAAGTATTGGTGTCATTCAAAGGGGATCCAATGCCTGTCAGCCTGGGATGACATGCTCGACAAGCCACGATGCTTCGCTAGGGATGGCTTGCACCTATCACCCCTGGGCTTTCAGATATTGGTAAAGGCTCTTGCTACCCCCATAGTGCCTTTTTTAGGCAAGGCTCAGAAGACAAACCCACCTCCATAGGTATCACAAGGGATAAGAAACTAAGAGTAATGCTACTCAAAGCCAGAAGTCTAAACCTCAAGATGCATGCACTCAAAACTCTCCTTAGCATGGAGAACATTGATATCTGTGCAGTAACAGAAACCTGGTTCAAGGCTCCCGAGAGCACCCCAGCACTACCAGGTTATACCTCATACCATGCTTTTCGGCCCCAAAACATGGACCGAACCATAAAAGGAGGGGGAGTATCAATATTCGTCAAAGATACCCACACCTCCAGGTTGGTGGCACAGCACGAAGCATCAGAGACTATTCATGTGCAACTAACAGTGGGTAAAACTGCCTTCCAGTTTATAGCCTGCTACAGACCACCGTCCCAAACCCAGGAACTCCACTCGGGCTTCCTGAGAACACTGGAAAATATGAAGGTCTCTCCAAACACCATTATATTGGGCGACTTCAACTACCCAGACATAGACTGGGAGCATTACTCTAGCTCCAACACCCTAGCCCAAAGGTTCCTAGAATTTATAAACTCAAATCCTGTGGAACAACTTGTTACCACTCCTACAAGTGGGGAAAACATACTGGACCTGATCATCACCAACATGGGGACTCTATGCTCCAGACCAGAAGTGTATCCCTCACTGGTAAGATCAGACCATAAACTAATCTCACTGTATATTCACATCCCGACCCCACCCCCTGCCCAGAAAACCAGAGTGAAAAACTTCTCTAAAGCAAATTTCACACTCCTCAAAACTGAGGTGGAATCCTTCAAAGCCCCTGGGCCTGTGGAAAATATGGCCGAGACTACAGAATCCTTTATAAACGCATTCTATGAACACCTTCAGGAATACATGGATCATGCAATCCCAAATAAAACCAAGACCCAATCCTCCAAAGGCAGACGTCCAGTCTGGTGGACGCCAGCCATAAACAAACTATACAATAGAAGGAGGAAGCTACTACATGATAGAGCAAAATCCCAAAAAGGGAAGGCATCTCTGATCAGTATTAGCAAAAAACTACGGGAACTCATAAAATCATCTAAGGCCAGCTTCGCGAGAAAAATTACACAGGACACGAAGGATAATCACAAGGCTTTCTTTAGTTATGTTAGGAACCTGGGTGGGAATTCCCAGATATGCTCAGAATTAGTCCAAAATGACAAAAAATACACTGAACCCACAGACATTGCCAACATCCTAGCTGACAGGTTCAGCGCAAACCCCTCCCCCCTCCCCACCAAAAGGGCAAATATCTATCCCAGCAGAGTGCTGCCCCCCGACATCTCAGATGCTCAGATAAGAGCCGCCCTCTCCAAAGCAAAAAACACAGCATCAATGGGACCAGACGGTGTCCCAGGCTGTGTCCTACATGAACTCCAAGAAGAGCTAAACACAAACATAAAACTGCTGTTCAATCTCAGCCTTACTACAGGATATGTACCCAAAGAGTGGTGTACAGCAACGGTGGTCCCTTTCCACAAAGGTGGTGCCTCAACGGATCCTGGAAACTATCACCCCATAAGCCTGACTAGCTTGGTCTGAAAAGCTATGGAAAGGATCATCATGGACCTTATAAATAAAGATATTGGGGACCTACAGACACTGGATCCTACCTAGTTCGGCTTTGTTAAGGGCAGATTCTGCCTCTTAAACCTGGTTGATTTCTTTGAAACAGTCACCAAGGCCATTGACGAGGGGAAGGTGGTTCACACAGCCTACCTGGACCTCGCAAAAGCCTTCGATACAATACCCCACTAGGGCATTATAGATAAGCTCACCAGCTTAAATATAAACCCCTATGTCGCTAGATGGGTTGCAAACTGGCTCAAGGATAGAACCCACATGGTTAGAATTGCTAGAGCTATGTCAGACTCCAAACCAATTACAAGTGGCATCCCAGAAGGCTCAGTCCTGGGACCTCTCTTGTTTGGTATATATTTCTGAGGTACAGGCCAACACGGAAGGACTGTGGCTGACCAAGTTCACAGATGATTGCAAACTGGGTGCCATAATTGACTCTCCAGCCGACACAAGCATCCTCCAAAAGGGCCTCATAGAAACAGACAACTGGTGCCAGAGCCATGGCCTCAAGCTAAACGCCAAAAAGTGTATAGTCATCCCCTTTGGCAAAAACAAAGTGCCCACAAATTACCACATAAGTGGTAATCCATTAAGTACGGAAGAAGTAATTAGGGACCTGGGGACCCAAGTTGATAGCAATCTCTCATTTGCCAACCACGTGGACAAAGTGGTTAGAAAATCATTTTATATAGCCCACCTAATCATGAAGGGATTCATATCTAGATCAGGGGAGATCATCGTGCCTCTTTACTCATCCCTCATCAGGCCCATAATTGAGTACAATGCCCCTTTTGGGATGTACCTTACCAGACACCTGCAGCAACTGGAAAGACCCCAAAAGTACCTCACCAAGAGGATCAAAGGGCTCAAACAGATGCCATATGCTGCCCGGTTAAAGAAACTCCAGCTCTACTATGCCTGCTCAGAGGCGATCTGTGCCTGACGTATAAAGCCATGTCCAACCCGGAATTAATGGACATGCTGCACCTCAGAAAATCCAAATCCCATCGAGCTATGCACTCGAGAGACTTGAACCTCAGCACTGAAATAAATAGGACATGCTAGAGGGACAGATTCATAACCCAGGGGCTCCCTTCACTCTGGAATAAAATCCCAGTCCAGGTTAGGCAGAGTCCCTCATTGACTCTCTTCAAGAGGAATCTTGATGAATGGATGGGGGATCATAGGTTTACCCCGGGTATCCCTTCTGTGTCACTGTTAGACAGAGGCACAGTATACTAACCTCCAAAAAGTGCATAGCAAAATTAATTTAAAATGGGTGGCGAAAGCCAAACACACTCTGGCTAGGCTTATAAATGCCCTAGGGCAGATAGCCTAGTATTAACCTATGAACCTATGAACCTAAGTGAACAGAATGACCTTTTTCTACCCTGTTTTGCTCATAATTTCTGCCCTAATCACCATCAACATTGATGTAATTTGTCACATCCTGCCAAGCATGGTTACTAAAGGACCATCCTGATTTAACATGGGCAATCATCCACTGACTATGGTCGGCTGGCAAAATGTGAGAACTTATATCTCCTTTGGTTGCCTTTTCTTGGTATCCTGATAAACTCTCTGGGTGCCCTGTGAGCTGAAGGGAGGTCTCAGTAATGTTTTGCCATGGGCTAGAATATACTCTGCATACCTACGGGAAGAGTTTGTTTACCTCCTGCATTGCACCCCTCATCCCCCCAAGAAAGGGGCTTTGGGAAGACACCATGTCAAGCTTGCAGTTGCCAATTGGAGACAATGACCTGCTATAACACTACACAATAGATTACTATCGATTTTATGAATGCCACTGTATGACCTACTGGATGCCGTGTCTTTGACAGCATAGAGATTTAACTATAGTTGGCTACAATAACTATATATAAAGACATGTGTAGTAGCTGCAAATTTCACATAGAACCGTCATTTAAGTTATTACCTCTTATGGTAATATAACTTCTAAAGTCCCTCCCTCCCCTCTTTTATTGCTATTGCCTGTTGTGTCAGCTATTTAAGTACTTTTTTCATTAATAATTTTTCTATAGATCCATATTACTGAGTGTACACTGAGCAAGCCAGTATTGCTCTTGAGTAACCTTCCTTTAATACAAATTGTCTGCTGCTCATTTTTGCAGAGGTCCCATCTGCTCTTTGCCCATGACACACTCTGAAAGGGCCCTGAATTAATCCTGCTCCATCCTTGCACTTCACTTAACTGGTTGCAGTTCTATGGTTTATTTTTGTTTTATTTATTCATTTTAAAATTTAAATAATTTCAAAGGTCGATAATACCTGAAAGTGCCTGTTTAGGTAGTTTATTTAAAGTTGTTCTGTGGTAACATTACACTCTCATGCAACCTTTTTTTGTGTTTTCACATGAAGAGGATTGGGATAGTCCATCTAGTAGCAGTAGATGGTGGCCTGCTCATTCTGAGTTGGAAAACACATAAGAAAGCTGTAAGTGCAGTTCATTTGTTTGTCAAAGGGCATAAAAGCCATTTTCCTGCATTTTGAGTACATGCATTAAACATGTATAAAACTGTCCATTGTGCAATGGTGGTTAGTAAAGCCATGTATAGACAGATAGCATGAAACACATTTTCCATATAAAACCACCTCTGCAACTGCACCAGTAACTTAGTGAGTGTAGAGCAATTACTTTGCATGTCAAGTAGCACAGCACAGCTAGTTTGTGCATTCAGAGCACTACCCCTTGATTGTAGTATTATATAGGCTAGTCTAGTCTCTAGTCCCAAAGCACCCTTATCAGACACCCTTGTGATAATCTAGTAAATAACTTGACATCATGGATATACAGTTAACAAATTTCTCTGCAGTAGGTTTGGTGGATATGGATGTACTGAGATAACATTTGTCTAATATTCCCTGAGAACCATTTAAGCCTCAAAAAACAAATACAATATGCATGAGATGTATATACAAAATGTCTCTGGAGATAAATCTCTTACTTACAAACACTCACAACAACAATCTGGTTGTCAGAACCATGTACACTACAATCACCACATATATTATGCACCCCACATGTACATTTACTTATGCTGAGGCACTTAAATGCAATCTTCCCCAACCCTACACACATTCAAGACATTTCACCTGCAAAATTTATCCTCAGAAAACCCAAAAGCAATCAGCAGAAGCAACACCTAACATTGTACATACAACCACACTAGTGGCCCATAAGGCAAGCCGTTATACTACCCATGACTCTGGTCATAAGGAATCCCATTGTAAGACATACTGATGCCCCAGGAAGAACAAGGAGAAAATGACCTCACTCATTACAGTGCCAGTGGCACAACAGGTAGTGGGTTCTAGTTCCATACAAGGTAGATCAATTGCTGACATTGTAGTTCAGCATAAAGGAGTAAGGTTGCTGCACTCCTTAGCATGGCATCCTTCAGATGAGACATTAAACCAAGGCCTCATCTACTTGAGTTGGTGTTAGCTCAGGTAAATGTAAAAGATCACATGGTACCCATCTTTAAGTGTAGGGGTACTTTATTTATACAAAGAAAACAAAATTTAAAGATGATTTGCATATTTACAAAATTTGCATATTTACAAAATAAAAATTTCCATATTCTTCTTTTACTTATTACACATTCATATATATTTTTATATATCACATTTCTATCCTTATTAGACCCTCACTGCTTTTTCCATATCCATCATTTAATTTTATTCAGTAATTCTATCAACATATATTTTACATGAAACATAATTTAATTTATTCTTTCATTCCATATAACCCGAAACATTTTTATAAATTATTTTAATATATATTTCTATTTTTATAATACTGATATTTAATCATGTCAATTTTTATCATATCCAATTTTTCAATGTCTTTAAACATTTTCTATACACATTTATTTCCAATAATTTTATCACAATTTTTCATTTCAAAAACACATGTTCAGTAGTTTCCACTTTACCACAATATAATCATATCATTAATTTTTCTTTTTATATGACATATTCACTTTCACTAGTAATTTATCAGCTACCAGTCTCTGCAAAAATTCTTGATATTCTACTTTTATTATAACATTTATTTCTTATTTTTAAACCTTTTATTTTTTCTTCTGCTAAAATTTCCCGTGGTTTAACAAAATATTATCATGTCATTAAATTCTTGTACCATAGTTTTCTCTACTTTTCTATTTCATCAATTTTTATTTTGCACATTAATATTTTTTTCTTGGCAATATTGCATTTCTTCATTTTATATCATTCTTCTCTCTTACATCTTTTTACCATATCTTAACATTTTTCATTCTTATATATTTAAATATTCTTACAACTACACTTTCTTCTTTTTAAATTTTCGACTTTAACACTTTATAAAATTTAGAGAGGTAGCATATACCACTGGGTTAATTAACCCTAAGTCCCCTTTTTCATTATTTACATACAAAATTCCTCTTTTCTTTTCCTTTTTTAAGTCTAGAACCCTCATATGAATGAAAACATTGTCTGTAGTAATTCTTTTTCCAATATCATGGGTAGCATAAAAATACATCCTAAATAAGCAAAACACATTTATCAAATAAACCTTTTTTGCCTAAATGATAATCTATATGTTTACCAAAAAAGATGAATTCCTTTTAACTCTTCTATCATCTTTTCCCACTGTGTCATATTTACAGGATTAAGACAGAAATTTCATCCATTATAAATTGTATTCCTCCCATCTTAGCCATGCCTTCTAAGCCTTTACTTTTCTCTTTGCTCAAAGCAATACCTATTGTTACTACACATTCGTTTAAATAACATATTACTTCTCTTATCCACATCTTGTTTTTTTTGGAATTACTATAATATTATCTGCATAAGTTAACAAGACTGGGATTCTTAAGTCTTCAGGCATTACATACTCTCCTTCCTTCATGTTATACTTTATTTCACATACAATTGCATTCATAGTTTAAGGAAAAAGCATTCATCTCATTGGACATCCCTGTCTCAAACCTCTTAGTATTTCTACCACTTTACCTAGCCAACAATCTACCACGATTTTAGTTTATTATTTCTATAAGCAGACATATATACAGTCCTAATTTTCTTACTTATATTGCATTTTTTCATTATCACCCATAATATTCCATGTCCTATTGTATCAAGTGCGTTATTAAGATCTCCAATCATAAGTTGAGCTTCTTCTCATCCATTTATATCATCCACAATCTCTCTTACTATTATTAATAATTCTTGACATCCCTTCCATTTTATACTATTCATACTGTGTTCCATAACACTTTTCATCTTATCTATAATATTTTCATAAAAATCTTATAATCAATTAGTGTTCAGAACTATCAGTCTCCAGTTGTTATTATATTTTTCTTCTTTATTCCAAACAAATGTAAATATTCCACTGCATAATTCTTTATACATAAAACCTTTATTTAGCCATTTGTTCAAAATCTTTAAAAATATTATTTTTGCCATTCCATTAAGTTTTTATACATTTCATGTCATATACCATCTGGCCCTACATCCAAATCTATAATTACTTCCCCTAATACTTTATCTAGCTTACATATCTCCTTTTCAAATCTTTATTTTCTGTTTTCTGAAAACTTTTTTACTTCCCCTATTATTTTTAATTTCTTCTTTCTTCTTTAGATATCTCTTGTACCTATTCTTAACAATATTTACATTTTTTCTTGAGTTTTTATTTCTCCTTTTGTGTTTTTTCATTTCCCTCATTACACTACTTATCTTCCTTTAGTAGTCTAACTAAATATGCAGAAATGTCTTCTCTTTTCCCTGTAGAAATATCTTTGTTACAATCATTTTTTCTCTTGATTTTTTTATGTAATCTCTGTATGTCAAAATGCACTCTATTATTATTTTGTAACTATTTATTATCTTTATACATTCTTTTATACTTTTCTTTATCTACTTTTCTTACAGCATGCAGCCACTGCAAATAACATTGTTTTATATTTGATCCTAAAATTCATCCACCATTCAGACCAACCTTTATAAAATATTATCATTGTAATATCATTTCTCCATAATTGCATTAATTATTTTCCTTTTTTATCCCATAGTTTCACATTTAGCCTTTTTATTCCTTTGCCTGTTTTTATACATTCCTTATTTTCCTTTCTCTTTATCCATATTGTTAAATGATCTGAAAAACTTGTTTCACTTACTTCTCCTTCCCTTATGATTGGTCCTTCTCTTATTATAAAATAATCTATTTTGGTTACATAGGTACATTTTCTGTAAGTCCATGAATTTTGGTTCCTGAGTATTAATTTAGTACATTTCATAACTTTTAATATTTTCTTACATTGTTTCCTTTCTTTTTGAGTTTACCTCGTAAGTAATAATTAAAATCTCCTATCAATATAATATTCATATTTCCAACTACATAATCTAGAATCTGATGAAATAAGCTGTCTCTTTGTAAGTAACATAAGCATATAATGCTATAATTCTATATACTTGTTATTTCATTTTAAGTCCACAATAATTAATCTTCTCATTCTCACTAGAATTATATATAATCATTTTACTGCCTTTCTACAAAATATTCCTATTCCAGAACATTGATCATTTTCAAAATTCCAAATTGTCTTACCCCATTATCTTTTTATTTGTAATTTTTTTTTTTATAAGAATCTTGTATCTTCTGATACAATTGCATCTGTATCTCATTTATTACACCATTCCAAAATGCAAATTCTTCTCACTATATTTTTAATGCTATTCACATTCACAGAAGGTATCCTAAAGTTATTACTTTCCCTTTTGCTCAACTTTTTTATAATTATACTTTATTTCTCATCCATTTCCTTCCTTTTTTCCTTTATACCTTTTAGCAATTTATTTTTTTTTGTTTACTACTTTCCAAATTATATTTTCTTATCAACTATTTCAGAATCTTCCTCCATTCCTTCCTTCTTTCTTATCTCTTTATCTTCTATATATAAACTTTTTTCTTATTTTCTCCACTTCAGAAGTTTTTTAACCATCCATAAATGCCCAATTTTGTTACATTTATAACATTTCAGTTTGCATGTTTGTGTCATGACCTAGTTCCCCTCAAAAAAACATTTCTTTAACTCACAGTTATTTATTAAATGTCTTTTTCCACAAAAAAAAAAAACATGTTTTGGGTTGTCCCTAATATTTTATTACACCCTTGTGTCCTTCAACATTTATCATACTTGGAATATGTATGATTCTATTTTTTTCTATTTTAACACAATATTACATTCACACCCCCAGCCCATAAACCTCTTTTATCATAAACTTTTGCAATGTTCAATATATCTCTGCATAAACATTTCAAATGTTCTTTTAAAATCTTTCTTTTTGCTTTATTCAAAATTGTACATAAATCTTCTTTTATGTTTTCCTGTTAAATGCTTTTATTACATATACGTTCTAGGGATTACAGTCCTTCTTTTTCATATCCCCCCAAAAAATTCCTTTACATAAGCAGTCTAAAATAGAATGTCATAAAATGTCTCTTTCTTTATAAGAATAAAAGCTCTTACCTCTTGTGCTTTTATATCCAAAGGAACCAATAAGTTGTCCCAAACTTCCACTTTATATTCTCTTCTGCATTCTGCTTTTTTTTTTTCCTGTTATTCCCCTTCTTTACCTTCTCTGCATAAGAATTCCTAATTCATTGTCATCTTTTAGGATTGCCTCTGCTTCTTTTCATATTTTTTCAATAATGCCTCCCACTGAAACATCTCCTTCATTTTCTGTCTCACTCTGCATCAGCAGTTCTTTTAAAATATCACCCCACAACCCTCATATGGGCAGGCTGTAATAACACAAGACTTGTTTATCTTTTTTCAGCTTCAGCAAACATGCAATGCTGCAAAATAATCCTTAAATCCTCCATAACTTTGCTGGAACTCTTTGCAGCACTAGCATTCACCTCTGTGCATTTGTTAGGGTATCAAATATTGGTTAAAACATTGTTCTCCTCCATAGATCCTTTTTTAGTCAATGTCAAACTGACAAACATTTCAACATAGCAAAATCTAAACAAGGAAAAGATTTTACTACTCAGTGAGTCAAAGCAAGATGCTCCACTCCCTCCAACCTCTCCTAACTTTGGAGAATGTGGACATCTGTGCAGTCACCAAGACATGGTTTAAAGCCACATATAGTACCTCAGCAGTGCAAGGCTTCAGTGCCTTTCACACATTTAAATCAGCAACTGCACAAAGAGGGGCAAAAGGTGGAGGTGTATCATTCTAAAGCAATAACAAGCATACCACGAGGTTGGTTAAACAGGATGATTCATTGGAGTGCCTCCATATCCAGACTACCATAAGCAAAGCCCCATACCATATCCTAGCAAGCTGTAGACCACCCTTCTTGGTCCCATGAAACACACAGATTATACTTAGACCTATTGGAATCATTCATTATTCAGTCAAATACCATACTGATCTGGTACTGTACTTATCACTTCTATAAACTTGGAATCCTAATGACCCCAAGAGATTCCTAAACTCAAACTAGACCAGATAGTGCATACACCTTCTAGAAGTATAAACATATTGGACCTGGTACTCATAAATACAGAAGAGTACTGCAACCTCCCATAGTGTCATGCCCTCTCTTGTAAGGTCAGACCTCCGTTCAATCTCCTTCAAAATAAAAATCAATTCTGTAACCCCAGAAAACATGGTAGCAGTTAGAAACTACTCCAAGACAAGCTACCTTTTATTAAGTGATAACCTGACAACATTTTAAGCCCCTTAAAACCCAGATAACATAGCACCCTATGTGGAATTATTCACAGAAGGTCTGTATAACTATGTCAATGACTACACAGACTCTGCTTTGTCTACCAGAAGTAAACCCAAAATTTACTCAAAAACCAAACTACTAAAGTACAATCCAAAATGAAACAGGTTGTAAAAAAAAAGAAAAAAGTCATAATAAGTGTAACACCAAACAAGATAAAGACTCTGTCATCAAACTAAATAGTCAACCAAAAGGATTTTCAAAATCTCAAAGGCAGCATACAAAACCATGCCAAACTGCTGACAAATGGAGTCGCATTCATGGAATCAGGAGATACATCAAATCTTCTGGCTGACAAATCCAGTTCCAACTTTAACCTCCTCTCAACCCCAGCCATCCCATCAGGAAATAGATAACCCCTCTATCACTAGGAAGTAGGTCTTAAAAGTGCTCTCTAAGGCTAAGAATATAGCTTCAGTGGACTCCAACAATATCAAAGGATGCCTCCTCAATAGCCTGAAATATGACCTATCAGGATAACCAGAGTCAGTATTCAGCCACAGCCTGCACAGAAACTTTATACTACAAGAATAGTAGAATAAAATGGTCATCTCTCTCCACAAGATTGGACCATCTATGGATCCTGGGGACTACAGATCCATTAGTCTGACTAGTTTCATATTCAAAGCCATGAAAAGAATTATTATGGAAATAATTAACAATGACATAGGAAACCTTCAAACACTGGACCCAACTCAGTTTAGTTTTTTCTACTAAACCTGGATGACTTCTTTGAGAGGGTCACCAAGGCAATGGAAGAGGGCAAAGTGGTGCATGCTGCTTACCTTGGCCTACTTAAGGCATTTGATGCAATACCCTACTTGGCCATTGTAAACAAATTCATAAAATTAGGCATAAACCCCTATGTAACTCAGTGTCTTACTGTGAGGCGACAACGCTACCGCAACACCACCAAAAACAATCCCCAGTATTTAATAAAATCTGTGTAGGCACCGTGTAGAGCTTACACTATATGTATCTATGTACATGTACACAGTCCCCCCTCGGCAGTGCACCATGCATAATAATGAGGGCACACTGCTAAGGGAGAGCATAGGAACAAGTATATTGAATCGGTGTAGGAGGAGTGTAGAAGCTACTCATGGTTGTGGATGCATACAGGGTGAGGCTTCCTGTATTGCTCCCTGCTACTGCTGAAATGCTGTGAATTGGTTCAAATGTGTAATATTTTATTTTAATGTTTGTATGTTTACATGGTGCAGCGTGGAGTGCAGCAATGCCAAGCTGTGCTCACATATAGACAGTTGACACCTGCCAGACATCTAAAAATAGAAACTGGATGTCATTGATTATTATTATAATTATGTATTTTTCTTATTTTAATTTTTTTTCTGTTTTTTTTAATTTGCTGTTTGCGCAGCATGGCATGGAGCACTGCAGAGCTGAGCAGTGCTCATACATACACAGTTGACAGTTGTTAGACTTCTAAAACTAGAAACTGGATGTAATTAATTATTTATGTCTGGGTCTATTTAAATGTGTTTGCAAGGCACTGTGTAATGCTCAGCTATGCTACCAGGTAGCCCACTAGTATAGTGAAGGTATACTAGTTTTCATAATATCTAAGTAGCTAAATGGGTAGAGATACAGTCTAATGCTTAGTAGATCCTGGTTCAAGTCCATAACAGTGAGAAGATGTCTGTAATTTAATTTATTATATATGTTTAATTTCAAAAACAAAATTGTGAAATATGTCACTGCTGTTTTGTGCTGAACACTGCTTAAACATGCCAATGGCTACTTCTGTTTGTGCGGTGCTAAGCTTACCTAAAACCCTTGCTGTGTGAGTTTTCACACTGCTTAGCTCTGTTTAGCTGGATTATGCACTGCTAAGTGATGCAGCACTTTTTTTGAATGTTTCTCAATGACGTGTAACGGTGAGAAAACAGCCTATATTGGCTGCAATAGGCAGGAATTCTGCAACACTCTTTGGAGTCTGATCAACTGGTGATATGGCAGACTGTGCTGGTGAAGGTGTGTGCTTTCAGGCACAGAGATGGAGTGTTTAGGAGTCCAGGGTTCTTGTTGGGCTCCTGGTAAAAAAATCTGCAGGGTGGTTTCCGCGGCTTGGAGTATAAGGCGGAGGCCTGGGACCGGTTGTCCAGGGAACTCACCAGTGTTATTGGCATCTCCTGCATAGGTGAGCAGTGTCATCACCATTATGATGACCTGAATAGGAGAAAGAGGGAACCTTGGACACCTTTGTCCAAGAAGCTAGAGGTGGGAATGCCTCACAAATATGTAAGTATGCTTTCCACTGTTTTACCAATATGCACACTGAATGTCTGCAAAACTGGTATGCATAATGGTGGCATCTCTTCCAACAGCTGCAGCTGAAAAGGCTCACAATGCTGTCCAATGCTGGGCACCTGGTCAGGTTGCACTGTAAGTGTGGTATGTACAGATTTTTAATGCTAACTGTAGTGCAATAAGGAAGAAAGTGTAAAGCATTTACTGAAATAAAGTTTACACAATAAAAGCTGTAGTGCAATAAATGGGTAAGTGGAACTGTAGTGAAATAAAGGGGTATTTGGAGCTGTAGTGCAATAAATGATCCATAACAACTGTATTGCAATAAACAGTAACTGAACCAACACCAATAACTGTACGTGAAATGGTGTACCACAGGATTGTGTTGTCATAATCATTGCAGTACAGCTGTATGCATTGCTTGCCTATGGTAAGGTTGCTGCAGTCAAGTGTAACACTGTAACAGCTGTAGAATGCAAAACTAATGGCCTGCAAGCTGTATTGTTTAACTCATAGTATGGTCCAAGGCTGTCTCCAGGCCAATATCAGTCACAGAATGCTCTCTGTTCCCCTACTTTAGGTATTAAAAGTATATGGGTGAGGTAGCCCACTCTATGGGCAGATATTGTGTGGACTTCACAGACATTTATCAACAATACCAATAAAGTGTTAAGCAGCATTGTTGATTCCTACAGAAATCTTTTTTAATAAATGCAGTATGGTTGTATTCCATGCACATGTGTTCTACTTTAACTGCAGTCAAGTATATCACTGTAATAGTTCTAGAATGAAAAACAAATTCAGGCACATAACATTGTCTTTTTCTCCCACTCCAGGAACAAAAGTTATATGGGTAAGGTAGCCCGTGTTATGAACAGATATGATTGTGGTTACATTTCACAGACACATATCAGCAATACCAATAAAGTGTTAAGCAGCGTTGTTTATTCCTAAATAAGCCTGTTTCAATAAATGCAGTATGGCTGTATGCCATACATGTGTGTTCTACTGTCATTGCAGTCAAGTATAACAGTGTAATAGTTCTAGAATGCAAAATGAATCAGTCACATAGTGCTCTCTTCTTCTCCCACTCCAGGAACAAATGGTATATGGTTGAGGTAGTCCATGTTATGAGCAGATATGATTGTGCTAACATTTCACAGACATCTATCAGCAATACCAATAAAGTGTTAATCAGCATTGTTGATTTCTAAGTACATCTGTCTACCCAGAACAGCTGTATTCCTTGCATGTCTGTACTAAGCTGCTGCAGTCTTCCCTACAGTCACAGCTATTGGGTTCTATTCCCATGCCTGCCAACTAAGGCATGGCAGATGTCTAGTTTATGTACTGTACATACATACATCTCAAATGTCATGAGTTCTTGTAATGTAATTAAAACTGCAATATGTCTGTCACATGATTACCAGAAAAATGATTACCTGGAATGCAATGTATTACCAAATCTGCTTAGAGAACACCTTGGTAGTTACAGAAATCCTCAATTATGTGAAAGTGTTCTGTGTAGTTCTGTACCTGCATTTGTTATTGCTTGGCCCATACTGACATCAGCTACAGGAGAATTGTAGTCACTGTACTCAGAACTGACACTGTACACCTGTAGAGTATTTATTATCAGTGTTGTCAGGGATATAGACTGCATTGTCAGTAATGGATTGTTTCTCTCTCTGTCCCCACCCATTATCTTTGTTTATTTATTATTGTTATTTATTATTATGATTTAATATTAACATATTTTGTTTAACTATATGTTTGTAAAATGTGATTTATTATTGTTATGCTTTATTATGATTCAATATTAACATATTTTGTTACACTAACTGTTTTGTTGCCCTTGTGGTTTACTTCTTACTGGTATGCTGTTAACATACTGACTGTTATGTTACTTAATGTTGTGTTACACATAATATACATTAATATGTATTTGGATTAATTAAAATGATGTTCCATTCTGTTAATACTAGCAATGGTTTGGTTATTACTAACTTTAACTTATTGCTATACCTCATTTACCACAGCACATCAAGGTAGGCTGGTTCTGGCTGATCTTCCTACCTTGCCTCAACTGGCTGTGGCACCAGGTCCCAGCATGTCTAGGACACAGACCAGTGGTGACTCCTCTGCCACCCCTGCACTACCTGCAGCCCCCCTCTGGGAGTGGTGATGGAGGGGTAGATGTCATCCGGGATAAGCTGCCAATCTTGGTGCACAGGATAGTCTACCATGGGTTTGACCGCTGCCTGCATGCTGGCCGACCAGGTAGGGGAGCCTTGCCCCAGTGTCCAGCCTTCACTACTGCCACCCCTTGGACAATGAAAGAGCAGTGCTGACAGTTCCAAGGCTGGGGGTGTGAGTCATGCTGCTACCATCTAGAGGAAAAAGGGACTGGGATTCCACAAAACCCTCTCTATGCAAGGTGTTCACACCCCTCATGTGTCACACACCACCCCTGTCTGATGTCTTGTCAGTCTTATCTGTCTGCAAATGCATCCTCACCTACCTCCCCCACATGTACCTATGTCCCTTCCCCAAGATTCCACTCCCAACTTAAAAAAAGGGCACCTGTCCCAAAAAGATATATATTGTCTCATACATAACTCTCCATTTTGCACACATGTCCACTGGACACACATAGTTTGGTCCAATTGGCTTAAAAATGCAGTTATGTTACCCTCACACCTCTTTATGTGGTTGAGAGTTCAAAGTCACGTACAAATTCTATCAACGTGCACAGTTGTTGTTGTACAAGAAATGGATAACTATGATTCTTTCCTACATCCGTCCTGCATTTCCCTACCTGCCTTTCACTATGTATTTCACCCTGCTTGCCCATTTCACCCATTTCCTGTCTCCCCATTTTACTTTTCTTTATATTTTTAGTGAGTTGCTGAGTGACTCAACACGTCTTTCAGCTTAGCTAAATAGAGGTATATTGATTATATGTGTTTTTAAACTTGTAATACACACTTACAAAATGAACATCTCTCCCATATTTCGAACCCAAGGCCATCACACCTGCAGATCACTACATTAACCTGCCACACCACACAACTCTTAATTAACACAGGTAGTTTAAAGAAAACATAGCAATTGCCAGTTACAGTCATTAACCGTGTTTCAACAGAGCTGTGCGCTGAAACCAAAAGTAATGGAAAAAATGGGAGTTTACCTTGAACTCTGGCGGAATAGTACACCACTAGACAGCTAAAGACATAATAATGAATGTAAGTGAGGACTGTGACAGCAGGTAAATGTGCCCTTCAGCAGCAACATGTAGAAAGACACCTGTTAAGGCATTAATGGCAAAATAAATGTTCAACTGGCACCTTGGTGCATGCATACATCTATATAAAGCCATGCACATACTGATGGATGTAGGAAATGTATGTCACAGCCTGTAAGTGTGTGCATATATCTTGCAAATACACCTCCTGTGACAGTGACTCAGTAGCTCAGTCTGTTACTCGCCTTGTAAACAGTTCATTCTGCCATACACAGTCCTGGGTTCAAATCCAGTGGTGGGTAGAAGTGAATGTAATGTATTGTGAAGGCAGCAGTTAATGACTGTGTCATGCACTCTTTATCCACACAATGCATTTCAAATGACATGTCTGATTTTCAGGGATTGAAGTTACATGCCTGCAGGGAGAAACACACTTCAACATATCCCTATAGCAAAACCATATGTGTGCATAAAGTGTCACATCATGCATTAATATGCAGAATGTCAACACAGGTACTGCAAATGAGGGCCACTAATATCAGAGTGCACCACACAATCCTTCCAAAGTCACTGTGCAGATTATCACAGCTGTGCAGCTAACATACACATTGGAAGTCCCTGCTTGTAACAAGGCCTGCCTTCATTCACACTGCAAATTACTACCACACTGTAACACATGACCTGGCAGTTGCCCAAATGGTGGACATATTCTTATATTTATACCCCATCTTACCCAAGAACACACATGTTGCCTAGTACTCTGTTAGCGATACCATTGCCTAACATACTTACCTTAAACACATGTCTTAATTGGAGTGGAAAGAGTAGCCTCATTCTGGCTCTGCCTCTACAACAAGGCTGACACAGCTCCCAAAGTTACTCATGCAGCTTGTTGTCCTCCAAAGTGTTCACACTCACTGCCTATGTCTATTGCCTGCAGCAGCAGCCTGAAGCACACACATCTCTATGTAAAGGTTTCTGTTACAGACCTATCCTCTGCAACGATGTAGTCTCCTCACCCCAGTAATGCCAACCACAACATATCAGAAAGGGGCCCTAATCTACATGGCCTTATATATTGTGCAGTGGTTTTATTTTATTTTATTTAACATTTGTTAACTGCGAAAGTCTGACTTGGAACTAAGCTAATTTTCAGAGGATGCCCGGGGAGAAATTCTCCAGATGCATGTCTTTGAATGAGGGAGGAAACCGAAGCATTTGGAGGAAATCCACATGAATGCAGGGAGGACATGCAGGCTCCACACAGAAGGCATCCCAGCCGAGATTCGAACCGGGAAGCTCTTGCTGTGAGGTGACAATGCTAATGCGGCACCACTGCACCATCCACTTGCATGTCATTGGCTGATGATAGTGCAAATCAGCTGTGTTAGCTGCAACTAGTATTTCAGGCCCACAGATTGGTTTAGAGGCAATTACCTGCTAATGAGAAGCATGTTTAAAAGGCAAGCAGCTGGCTATCGGAAACAATTCTGTACAAGACTTTCCTCACACAGAGCACACCTTTGTGAAAACTTTACTGTCACCACATTACCAACAACCTACATTCATCCTGCAGTCTCTCATCTGTAATGCAATATGCAGACAACTCTACTCTCTTATCTATCTCCAATACTATCTCTGAACTACACACACTAACACAGAATTCCTTTATCTCTGTTGTAAAATGGCTCAGAAATAATCAACTATTCCTTAACCCCCCAAAAAAAACTCAACCTCTTATCTTCCTACCTCAGACACTGTCTCAGCTTAAATACAACTTTTCTTTTTCCTCCCCAGAGGGATCCACTATCTCCCCTGCCTCACACACCAAACTCTTTGGGGTAATAATTGATGACCAACTAAAATTTGACTTGCACATACAACAGGACATCAAAAAAAAACCACCAAAAACTTGGACTACTTTATAGGAACAATAAATTCCTCACTACTGCCACTAAACACACTCTTGCACAGACATTTCTCTTACCTAGTCTTCTATATGCTTTCCCCATCCTTACCAATATCCAAACTACCTCAATGCAGAAACTGGAACAAACACACAACAAAATTTCCAGATTTATTCTAAACCAAATACTCTCGTTGCATCACTACCTCTCGCTAAGCAAACTTCAGTGGCTGGAATTTCTGCAGCTTCTCCTACAATTGCAACTCCACACTACCTTTTCCATACTTAACAACCCCACTGCCTGCCCTGCTCTTGCCTTCCATGTTATTCTCTACTCTCCCTCCCTCCTGGCATCTCCGGAGTGCTGATCAGCATTGTCTCTCAGTTTATAAACCCAAAAGGAATATTAACTACTTTACAAGCAATCTGTCTCACTAAATTGGAACCAATTGGAACACCTCTCCATATTAGATCCAGCCTTTCCTTTCCCTATTTTAAAAAGGATCTTAAATCCCACCTGTTAAACTTGAAATTATGCCATTGTCTTGACCACATGTAGTCTTAGTCTGTCCTACTGTATAACCTGTTGCATCTCCTAACTTTCTTTCTCTGTTAGTAACTTCTGCTTAAACTAACCTCTGAAACCCTCAGCTCTACTATTATAGCCCTACTATAGCCCCCTCCTTTCTCTCCCCCTCCCATCCTCCACACAATCTCCCCCCACTTTCTATCAATGTCTGTACAGTTTCCTTCTTTTGAACAATTATCCTTTTGTTTTTACTCTTATATGTAGAAAACTTAGACCACTGATATCAGTACAACCCTTAATGTTCATAACTTTTCTTTTGTTTTTCTCTTTATAATTAATTTCATATTTGCATTGTTATTTTTAATAGTTTTTGTCCTGTATGTTTATTTTTGCTTATGTTTGCTGGGGCTCTTTCCCCTTGGGTCTCCACTGAAAATGGGTTGCTTCCTATCAATGCAATGCAAATAGTTAATAACCTTTTCTTTTTTACAATTATTTTGTATTGTGATTGTTATTTAATATTTGTATGTTGTCACTTTATCTTTACTTATGTTTGCTGGTGCTTTTCCCCTCGGGTCTCCACTGAAAATGGGTTGCTTCCTATCAATGCAATACAAATAGTTAATAACCTTTTCTTTTTTACAATTATTTTGTATTGTGATTGTTATTTAATATTTGTATATTGTCACTTTATCTTTATTTATGTTTGCTGGGGCTTTCCCCTTGGGTATCCACTGAAAATAGGGTTGTTTGCAAACTCAGTTGGACTAACCCGGTTAACAAATGTGAAATAAATAAATATCAATAGAGGACTTTAGGTATGTAACTGAGTTTGTGTACAACAGGATGCAGATGCAAGATGGGGAATAGGGTTTACAACATTAAGCCTGTCTTAAACCTCCACTATGACATGACATGTCAATGATCTCCTGCTGTCTTACAACTACACAGAACATACACTACATCAATAGTGCATTCCCATTTGTCAAAGTGGCATACTGGTCTCGTTGGACTGTCCTTTTATAGTGATTGTAATAACACATTGCTATTTGTGTGGCACTGTTCTTATGACATATTATCAACAGGTTGCCCAAAGGGAACACACCACAGTAGACTCGAGTGTTGGGTGTATGATCATGCAGCAGTATCTGTCATGGCACACACAGGAATACCTGACTATTGCTACTATCTCAGTTGTATCCATACACTTAGTATGTTTGCACACTGTGGAGTATGACATGTGTGAGCAAGCAGTGGACAGTGCCAGCCATTTTGTCCTTGCTGTAGTGTAGTTCCACGTATGTGATCATGTAATGTGTTCCCCTTTTTTTGTCTTTCAGGAATCGTGTACCCTAGATGATATTCACCTGTCTCTGATGTGGAAAATTAAATTATACTGGAAGAACTAAGGCAACATCATCACATCCTACTGTCCAAGGGGCGGTAAAACACGGAACAGCAGGCTGCATTGTGGGCAGACCTTGTCTATGATCTGAATGGCATGGACCATTAGGGCAGGAAATATGAGCAGGTTCAACACTGTGCAATGAACATGATCAATGCTGCACGACGAAGGGCAGCAGATGTAGCCAGGGATAGTGCTGTCACTGGTGGAGGGCCTGCAGGAACAACCACTCTCTGCCACTGAGGAATCCCTGGTGAACCTAGGCACACACAATAGCTCCCAGGCATCCATAACACCACACATAGTGGAGATGGGTACCACAGTTTCCTCAACAGATGATCATGCAGGTAGGCGTACTGTGATCAGCACTGTAATACTGTAACAGTCAGTGTTTCAACCTGTACATACTTTTACGTCGGTGTCAGGTCTTTGTGTTTGGGTGGGGTTTAACCTCAGTTGTAGTTTCATACTCAGAATGTGACCAATACAACAAGTAACACAGTAGTTACTGTAAATGTGAGATATATGGATGTATTACCTTGTTGTGCTGTAACATGTGTTGGTACTGACATTGCCTCACCCTCAACTTTTCACAGGTCTGTCAGGTATTGGCCAAGGCCATGGTCCTGCTCCTGCTAAGCATGACATTGTTTTGGTAAGGAATATTTATATTCTATTAAAGTTAAGGGCCATAATAATGCCCTATTTAAACATAATTTCAGGTGTAAACAGAGTAGAATGTTTTTATTTTCCAGTCTGGAACAGGTACCTAAGGATGTTAGAGGGGGGTAATCACAGAGTGTAGATGAACAAAATGAAACACTTTGGCAGTGGCAGTTAAGAGCAGATAAGCCTCCTAGTTTAAATGAGGCAATTACTCTAAAATGCCTTTTAAAAAGCAAAAGGTTGAAAGGAATATAAATTAGGCAGTGAATTGTGTATTTTAATATATTTGTTAAGATAGGTGTACTGAGTTTTTATGTGTTGTTTTATCAAGTATAGTTTCATATTGATTAATTAAAAGGTACATTTTGCTGGTCAAGTTTTACTTGATTTACTTGAAGTGATTATTATAAAGGTGTTGAGCTGAATGTGTATTTTGTTCTGAGGAAGTCTTTTTTGGATGAAAGAGGAGAAGAAACACTTTTGACCACTAATCCAGTTGTGGGTCTTTGTTATTATGAATACTGGTGAATTTTTCATACACAATACTGCTGGTATTCATGTACCATTTTTTTCATTCTTATCACAGGTGACTGGGGAGCTTGGTGTCTGTCCCCTATACAACCTGATGTCAGTGTGTCTTCAGACTCTAATGAGGATGGAGACCACAGTGAGCCACAGGTGGGGATGTCAGTGGCTGAATCTGTCCCAGAGGTAGACATCCCTCTTCTGCCTCCATTGTCACCACACACAGTAGGTATGTCCACACATACTCAGTCCCCAGAGGCCACAGATACTGGACAGTCACAAGGTGGGTACATTGAACAGGAAAGGCAACTATGGCTCCAGCGAGTGTACACTCTGACCATATCCAGAGAGCTGATGAGGACCCACACAGGTGGATTAACAGGGGTGCTTATAGGAGGCCTGCTGTCCATCCACTACCTATTGCAGGAATCACATCACGGTTCACTCACCACATGTTTCAGGCCATCATGGAGGCACAGGCATGTTCTAAATGGAACACTAGATGTAGGCTTATGGTTAAGGATGCAGCACAGTCTGACATTCATGACTGCCTGCACCACATTCGGGACACCTTGAATTGGCTGACTGATGCAGTCAACAGAAGGTGGGCTGAGACAGCATCTGTTCTTGGACTGCACATTGTCTGTTCTGGAACATGTGGTTGGAGTTGTGCATGGGACTGGTGGACATAGGCCAGCAACCCCAGGGATGGTCTGCACCTCTCACCTCTAGGCTTTCGAATATTAGCTAAAACATTGTTGTACCTCATTGTGCCTTTTTTAGGCAATGCCAAACTGAAAGTATTTCCGACATAGCAAATCAAAACTAAGAAAATTTAAAGGTATTACTGGTAAATGCTAGGAGCCTAAACAAAAACTCTACTCCCTGGAAGCTCTCATTACCCTAGAGAATGCTAATGTCTGTGCGGTCTCTGAGACATGGTTTAGAGCCACAGAGAGCACACCAACAGTGCAAGGTTATAATGCCTTCCACATATTTAGACCAGTTACTTCACAGGCAGGGACTAAAGGTGGAGGTGTCTCTATTTACATTAAAAGTAAATATACTTCAAGGCTGGTCAGACAGGATAATGCACTTGAGCTGCTTCATGTTTAAATCATCATAGGTGAAATCCAATACCACTTCCTTGCAAGCTATAGGTCCCCTCTATGACCCAAGAAACCCATACCATGTATTTAAACTTATTAGAAACACTAACCATCCAACCCAATACCATATTTATGGGTGACTTTAATTACCCCACTATTAACTGGGAATCCTATACCACATCAAATGTACATGCACAGAGATAGTCAATACACCAACCAGGGGTGCAACCAGACTGGATCTGATCTTCACTATGAGAGAGTGCTGCACCCCCCTACTGTAATGCCTTCTCTGGTAAGGGTAGACCACAAAATGGTCTCCTTTGCAGTAAAAATAAAACCTGGACCCCCAGCTCAACTGGGAATATTCAGGAACTATTCAAAGGCTAACCTCCTGCTATTTAGTGAAAACATGGCAAAATTACAAGCCCCTATAAACCCTGAGAACACTTTTGCCTATGCAAAACTCTTCACCAAAACCCTGTACAAGCTTGCTAATAGCTGCATAGAGGCAGCTGTACCCATCAGGAAGAAGTACAGAACTAACTCAAAAAACAAGTCACCCTGGTGGAATCACAAAATCAATCAGATGTATAACAAGAGGAAGAAAATCATGGCAAAAATTAATAGGTGCAGCACCCAGAAGGATAAAAGCACTCTCATTAAACTAAACAAACAACTCAGAGGACATATAAAGTCTACCAAAGCCAAATTTGAGGTAAGTTTGGCCTCCTAGGCCAAGGACAACCACAAAGCATTTGTTAGCTATGTCCGCAACATCAAAGGCAATACACAATTGTGTGCAGAGCTCATTGTAAATGGAGCCACCTATACTGAGCCAGAATATATAGCATGCCTCCTGGCTGATAAATTCAACTCCAACTTTACTCCTCTCTCCTCCTCAACCTTCCCTGAAGAAATATCATCAAATATAACTCCCCCTACTAGCACTAGGGAACAAGACCAAGAGCACTGCATCAATGGGCCCAGGCAATATCCCAGGATACCTTTTCAATAGCATGAAACATGACCTATCAGGGCCTCTGGAATTACTATTTAATTGTAGCCTTCAAACAGGCTTCATGTCTCATGAATGGAAAAAGGCAACAGTTATCCCTCTGCACAAAGGTAGGCCATCTACAGATCCTGGAAACTACAGACCCATAAGTCTCACTAGTCTTATATGTAAATCCATGTAAAGAATTATCATGGAGATGATCAACAGAGCTATAGTAAACCTCCAGGAACTGGACCCAACCCAGTTTGGTTTTGGCAAGGGCAGATCATGCCTACTCAACCTGGTGGACTTCTTTTAGAAGGTCAGCAAAGCAATGGATGAGGGCAAAATCATTCACACTGCCTGCCTTGACCTGGCCAAGGCATTTGACACAATACCCCACTCGGGTATTCTTGACAAACTCAAGAGGTTAGGTATAAACCTGTATGTCATCCAGTGGGTAGCTAACTGGCTCACAGACAGGAGCCAGGAAGTTAGAATTGCAGAGTCCACCTCTACAAAGAGGCCAGTCACAAGTGGAGTTTCTCAGGGATCAGTCCTTGGGCCACTCCTTTTTGGCATTTACTTCTCAATGTCAGTGGCCTCTGGCTGCATAAATTTGCAGATGATTACAGATGTTCTCTCTTCTCCAATACTGTGTGGAAATTCTGGAATCTCCTACCCTGTGACCTTTCCTCACTTTCCTCTATATCACTCTTCAAAAAGAGACTGAAACTTTTCCTCAAAACACACTGGTTATGCCCCTGTACTAAACCTGACTAACTATCTACTCTACCCGAATATGCTCTGCCTTCCCTTTTCTTTTTATTAATTTTCTGTCATCCTTTTTAACAATATATGACTTCTACACTCTGTATCTCATTATTTCCTTCCCTCTCTCACTTATTTGTAAAAAACACTCATTATTACTACTACTGATCATTAAGCTACCTCTTTCATTGTGTACTATACTTGGATATGGCATCAGCCCGTATGCCTCCTTTTTTTCTTTGCCATTAAGTTATGTTATTTATGTTATGCTATGTTCCTTGTACATTGAACTAGCCTGTATGGCTCCTTTTTTTTCTTTGCCATTAAGTTATGTTATTTATGTTATGTTACTTGTACATTGTACTAGCCTGTATGCCTCCTTGTTTCTTTGCCATTAAGTTATATTATTTATGTTACATTATGTTACTTGTACATTGTACTAGCCTGTATGCCTCCTTTTTCATTAAGGAATGTACCTGCATGTTACTTTGAACCTGCAGTTTACATTGTATTGATGTCTGTCCTCTTCAAATGATTTCTGTATTAACCTGAATTGTCATTGCATATACTACTGTATTTTTTTTATATTTGTTTGCAATTTTTATGTTATCTGTTTGTCTTGGAGCTTATCTTCTCGGGCCTCTACTAAAAATGGACATATATCCAGTTAGACTACCCCAGTCAGCAAATGTAAAATAAAATAAATAAATAAATAAATTAGGAGCTGTCATTGAATCTCACACTGACACAGATGTTCTCCTGGAGGGGATAACACAGACAAATACCTAGTGTTAGAGCCATGGACTAAAACTAAATGCCAAGAAATGCATAATAGTTTCCTTTGGGAAGTCATCCATCCCTGGTAACTATCATATTGGCAAGACACACCTTAGAGTTGACCCAGTAGTCAGGAACTTAGGGACACACATAGACAGTAATCTAGCCATTGACCATCACATGCCTATTGTAGTGAAGAAATCATTCTATGTTGTGCAACTTATAACCAAAGGTATGGCATCTAAGTCCAAGGAAGTCACTGTTCTGTATTCAGCATTCATCAGACCTATGCACCATTTGGTATGTACCTAACCAGGCATATCCAACAACTGGAATGTCCACAGATGTTCCTCACTAAAAGAATACAAGGTGTAAGTAATATGTCCTGTGCAGACCACTTTAAGGCTCTATCCCTGTATTCTGTCCCCTGCAGGCTTTTGAGGGGAGATCTATTCCTGGCATACAGGGCATTGTCAGACCCCACTCTGATGGACCTCCTGCATATCCACAAAATAAACAGTACCAGAATTGCCTGTTCTTAAGACTTAAACCTTGACTGTGATATAAATAGGACCATCTGGAGAGATAGGCATATATCTCAGTGACTACCCCATCTATGGACCAGGCTCACCATCCATGTGAAGCAGAGTTCTTCCCTAAACCAATTCAAGAGCAACCTGGACAACTAGATGGGAAACCAGAAATTCATTCCTAGTTTGGCACCTATGTCTCTAATGCAAACAGGTAACCTGTAAATGGTTCATCTCCCAGGCCCATGCTTACACTCATCAAGGGTATCAGAACTTGTCTGAGATTTGGGATGCATGGCTAGGATTAAAAAGGCTCTTGTAGTTGTTAGCCTAGTAAACACCTATGAACCTGTGAACCTATAATCTGCTGAGAGTACATGTTGCCGTGCACGATCAAGCTCCCTTAGTGGCAGTACATCCAGTGCTACAGAGAGGAGTGTGCTGTCCACACCATGACGTGGCAGGCCATGGGCTCATGGTCCTGGACATTCCCCTGGGAGACACAGTCCTAGTAGAGAGCAGTCACTGTCATGTATTAGCACAGCTTCTGACCTTGAGCATGGAGGTGCCAGTGCAACACCCGGTAGAGCCAGTTCCCATGTTCAGGGCTGGACACGGTGAACTGTCAACTCTACTATGTACATTCCAAAGCTGTCCAACACATGCACATGTAGAGCTAGCACTGAGATTGGCTGTGTACATGCACACACTCACATAGCACTATCAAATGCAAGTCACCTATAGACACAAATGGCACCTTTCCAGGGTCCATCTTACCTGCTTACCTTCCTAACTCTCACGCATGCTGTCAAACATTTGGCTAAGCCTAGGCCTCACACACCCCCACACAACACCCTGTGTAAGTGATGATACATATGCCACATCCCTGTCATTCTTGCTATCAATGCAGGGAAATTAAGCTATGTATCTGGTGCACAGGGTGACTATATTAGTTAACATGTACTTATGCAATGCAGTGTTGTTTTGCCATGCCACTTGTAGTGGTTAATGACAGATACTGTATGGTGACATTTTTATGTTGTATGATGTTATAATGGCTGCATAGATACACAATGAAAGGTATGTCATGGACCCATTTCTGTTTCTGTTTCAGAAGTCTGTTGGGATAACCTATGGATACACAGCTGCAATATAGCAGCACAGGATGGAATGTTAGCACAGCAGAAATATGTCTTCAGTAAGGTACAATGCTATAAGTGCATGGATCCATAGGTTCCTATGTGTATAACAGGCTACCAAGAACATTGGTAGTATTTAATGCACTCATGAATCCCTAATCTGTGAACAGGTCTGATACCCTTGATAAGTGTCACCAGGGTTTTGGGAACTCACACATCTACAAGCTGTGGGGATGGAGATGACCCATCTAGAAATATCATGTGTCCAGTATAGACAGTTGCCTGACAGCAGTTATGATTGTTGTGTTCTGAATCCCATTTTGTAACCTGCACATGCTGTGTCAAAGGCTACATTACTCTCTGTGTCCATACCATGTGTAATGACTCAACTGTGTGTGGTGTGTGGACACTACAATATTTTGCAGGGGTGGATGATGCCCCATAAGATAGTATTGTGCAGTCATTGGCATTTAGCCTTTGTCAGTGGCTCAAAGTGCAAAAGACTGTGTCTTAGGCCATTCTGGATAACTGTTGGCTCTGTGTGGGATTTTGTGACAGCTCCAAATATGCAGTCACCTGCTAATGTACTCAGTTCATACCTCTCAACTGTACCGATTTTCCCAGAATGTCCAGATTTTTGCCTCATATTTTTGTTGTGCTCCTCCTAAATTCTGTACTTTTCTGGCAAATAGTTGAGGATTGAAGTCATTAAATAATGACAAACATTTGAGTTTAAGACTCCACATCCTTCAAAAAATTAATGCTAATGCAAAACCTATTATTCTATCAACTTTTTAAGTTTGTAAGAGGAATATTTAAAATTTGTCCCTATTTGTCCCCGCATAATTTTAGGCTTTATCCAGATTTTTTCCTCTAAAAGGTTGAGAGGTATGACTCAGACATAGGTCACTGACAGTGGCTGTGACTGCAGAGAGGGAATAGGTAGATGGAGTACATCAATAATGGAGAATGGTGAACTCCACTGGTGACTGGTGTCATTGTCAGCATAGGACTCCCAATACTGTCTTCCTAGAGTATCACTGTCAGACACTTGCCTATCCAATGGCTGACATAACACTCTGTACATAACATATGCAGTTTCCAGTAAGGCCTGCTGGCCTATTATTGTCATACATCATGTTTGGTGGAGTGAGACATATGTCCGATATCTATTGCATAGTGTAACAGTCAATGGGCTCCACTGGTTACAGTTGGTAGGCATGATCTAGTCTTGAGCAAAAATAACAGTGTTTGGTCCTGTGTCAGCAGGTGTGTGGCAGTGTCAGTGCTCGTATCCATGTTAACTCCTATCATGGCATTTCAGGTGACATGACTCAGAAATCTGAGGGCACCACTTGGCACTATATGCTAGTTGTCCTCTGTGCAAGTAAGTGATGCAGTTACTTCCAGCATGTTGCAGGAAGAGAGTCATGCAAGGTGTCTGTACAGAACACAGACAAACACGTTAGGAAAGTGTAATATGTACACACTGTGTTGCTTAGTCATGCTGTGGCTCACTTACCCAAATGATGGTCCGGGTCCTTACCTACAATGCCCTGCAGCAGTGCTGTGCCATCCCCACATTGGGAACCAAAGTAGTGCAGCATATGTTTACCAATATGGATGACCAGTACAGCCCCCCCCCCCAATGTGAGGTCCTCCCTGGTGAGATCTGGCCACAGATCAGTCTCCTTAGAACTACTGGCATGTACCCCCCAATGCAGAAAATACAGACATATATGTCTGGACAGCTTTATTACCTTATTATTGTGGGATGATTGACATAGCATGACTGTACCTCCCCCTTCAGATGAGACAGGTAAGTATGCAGAGCTCTATACCCATGCATTATGTCAGCAGCATTACAACTACATGAACTTGGCTGTACATGACAGGGGGGACACAGGCTCATCATGGCTCAGCAAACCTGACTGGTGGACAACTGCCATTAGCAGGCTGTACAATAACAGGTGGACAGTGCTGTGAGACTGTTGGGATGAGGGATGCCCTCCTAACATGGAAGTACTAACTCCTCAGATAAAAGATGCATATAGTGTTGTTGTGATATTGTGTAGACATGGTAAGTGACAAAAGTAGCCACCCACACAAAGCAGAACCACAATGCACAGTGTAGTTACGTGTGACCTCAAAGGACAGACCCCAATTGTTGGTGACCTCATACGTCATGATGCCACATATGATGGGCCTGTACTCATACATAACCTGTACACCCACACTGTTTGCATCAACTACGCTCCCTTATCTCCACCACATGTGACACATGACATTCCTACAACCTGTCCCATAATTTCCATATTTACAGAGCAGTTCTTAACCGGCCTCTCATTGGAAGATGCACAGCATCTATTGCACATGCCAGCATTCCAAGCTGCATCCCACATGCTCACCTGTGTCTCTCTAGGTGGTAACATCCAGCAGGCACAGGGGTCTGTAAGTAAGTGGATTATGTACTATTACACCCTTAGTTTGGATAATTTGAGCAACATTATGGATGTGTCATAGTGCAGATTTACTCACCATTATTAGGGTATGTAGGACAATACAGATATCCACACACATAGTTATGTAATTAACAGGGATATATATATAACCGTAGCTCTGTGTGTGTATGATATGTATATGTGCCATGTAGATATATGGGGAGAGTCTATCATTGTGATATATATATATATATATATATATATATATATATATATATATATATATATATATATATATATATATATATATATATATATATATATATATATATATATATATATATATATATCTATATATATATATATATATATATATATATATATATATATATATATATATATATATTGGTATATATCTATTTGACACTACATAGTGATAGATATACTATGTATGTGAGAGAGAGAGACAGTAACAGACAGATATGTATACATGTGTTTATAAGTATAGAAATATGGTTTACTGTCAAAATGTCAAGGTGGCTTTTTTCGACCATTCACAATCCCAACCCAGAACAATGAAATAAAATTGTGATGCTTGTTTAGAATCTCGATTCCTTCGAAAGGAAAGAATCAACATTTGACCACTCACCATCCTGAAAAAAACATCTGCTACAAGGCGGAAAATGTCTTACCATTTTGCTGGAAGGCAAGCCCCCCTGCACCCCCACCACAACCCCTGCACCCCCACACCCCCCTGCTACTTATATATTCTAACTCCAAGATTGCACTACAGTGAGGGAAAAGGGTAATTTTCCCAGTCTCCACTGTAGTGTGATGCCCTTCAAAATGCCGACGCTCCAAACTACGAACACAATCTCCTTATGTTGACAGGAATTGTGTTTGTAGTTTTGCCTCTCTGCATCTCTGTGTTCATCCTTCCAACTGTCGATTAAAGCCACCCTGACATTTTGATTGTAAGCCTAGACATAGCTATACATAACAGGTCATTCTGATGACAGGGCAACAGAATTGTGCTCATTTTAACTACGTGTTTGGGCATGCCCAGTGTGACTCCACAGTTTTGGCTCATAATTTTGGTCTGCTCCTCATAAAATTTGTGGTTTTCTGGCAAATTACTTGGATGAACTGAGGACTGAAGTCACTAAATAATGACATACATTTGAATTTCTGACTTCAAATCCTTCAGAAAAATGTCTGTTGAAACAAACCCTGTTACTTTAGCAGCTTTTTAACATTATGCGAGCAGTACTTAAAATATGCCTCTGTTTGTGGGCCTTTGTCACCCCATTTTGTCGAGCTTTGTCCAGATTTCTTGCACTATGAGGTTGAGAGGTATACAGACTTTGACATCAGTCCCTGTTTCTGCAGTACTGCACTTCATTCAAAATGACCACAGCATTCCCCAGCTGCCTTCTGTACTTAATATGTAACTGAGGTTCATAATTTCACACCACACACAGAATAACAGTATATGAAAACACCGACATAATAATACCTCATGTGCAAAACATGTAAATACTTCCAGATTAGAACCATCAATACCATCACCCATGTTAACCTCCTTAATTCACTGAGCCACACAGGCTGCCAGAGAGAGTGAATTCATTTGTCACACATTCAACAGCATAAATATGTACATTGTTATTTCTGTTTTAAGTGGGACATACATTGTGTGTTAGAGTACTATGATACAGCCCTGAGATTGCCTGGTCTGCTGATATACCATTGTTGACTTACTGTTAATGCAGTTATATGGGAACACTGCTGTGTTTGGGTTGGGGGAATAACAACACATGATCTGCTGGGACAGACAGTAGTCCAAATATCATGTGACCCCACTGTTTAACATCTTCCTTGACTGATGTATATTATATACTTATATAACAACATAAACCACACCCCTACTCAATTGACACCAATTACACAACCACAATTACTACACCCCTCCCCCTCATCTCACCACACCTTTCAATTACAACACTATCATCCACCTTTAACTCATTACAACTTATTATACTTCTCAAACTCTATCTGTCCCACCATTCTTCATACTCTATCTTCTACCTCACATCCCCAACAATGAATATAACATTCTATCCATCTCAAAACCATTCTGTATTCTTCCTATTACTCTTAACCCCTCTTATTACATCCTATTACCTAACCTACTATGAATACCTCATACACTCCACCTCTTCACTTCCCTCTTTTCAAACCTCATCTCCTATCTCACCATCTCCTGCGACATCCCATAATCCCATCTACACCTCCAACTACTCCACAGCTAAATATCACAGACTAACTCATTTAAAATTTTATAACCTGAAAAACAAAAAACTTGCCTACTACTTTACCTTAAACCTTAAACCCAAACATCAAACACTGCACAACATACTTTTAGATGGAGATATTCATCCTAACCCAGGCCCACATCACACCCAGACCTTAACCACTGAAAACAATGACAACCCAGACAATGACATACCTGCAACTAGATCTACCAACTCACTAACCATAGCTCATCTGAATATACATAGTATTTGCAATAAAATCACACAACTACATGCACTCCTTCATGTCAACCAATTTGACATCCTATGTCTATCGGAAACATGGCTAAAACCCACTATTAAGGACAGTGAAATTACCCCACCAGGCTATAATATAATTAGACTAGACCGCACATCAAAAAGTGGAGGAGGTGTTGCTATTCTCTTCAAAACTCACCTACAAATCATCTCCATTAACCTGAACCTCCCCATAAACATTAATGCCGAACTTATATGCTCTAAACTTCAAATAAACAAAAGTAAAGCCATCTATATCATTTGTACTTACCTCCCCCCAGGAAATAATATTAACACACTCGAGAACATTCTCAACTTGCTTGCATCCACTGTCCCACAAGAAACAATCATACTTGGTGACCTAAATATTGATTGGAATCACTGCAACCAGTCAAACCCCACTTCCCATATTAATCTCCATGGCTTCTCTCAACTTATCTCTGGCCCAGCCAGAATTAACAAAAGTAACAATAAAGACTCCATTCTGGACTGGATACTTACTAATACTCCCCAACAAACCTTCTCTTTAGGCACCCTACCAGATGATCTAAGCGACCACATGTTAACTTATATTATAAGAAAAAAATCTAGCATCACTTTTCCTACCTCTTTCCATACATTACGCTCAAAAAAAAAATTTAACTCAGAACTCTTTCTCACGCAACTACATCACTAAAACTGGACTCCTCTAAAGTCACTACCTCTCACTGATGATCATTGAGAGGTAGTGACTTTAGAGGAGTCCAGTTACAGTGATGTAGTTGCGTGAGAAAGAGTTCTGAGTTAAATTTTTTTTTTTTGAGCGTAATGTATGGAAAGAGGTAGGAAAAGTGATACTTCAACTCCACATTTTTATCTATTTTAGATCTCTATGCTCCCATACGCAAGATTAGAATAAAAACCAAACCTGCCCCCTGGATAACCAACAATACTAGGCAACTAATCATAACCAGAAACAAAAACTGGGCAAAATGGCGTACTTCCAAAAAACAAGCTGACCATCAAACCTTTCGTGAATGTAGGAACAAAACAAAAAAAGCCATACTATGTGATAAACAGAACTACTACCTTCGCCAACAACAAATATCCAATAAGGAACCTAAAAAATTTTGGACCACCATTAATAATCTACTATCCCCAGGCCAAACAATCACACCCAACCCACAGGACTCTAACCCTGAAAACCCTATACAAATAGCTAATTCCTTCAATTCCTACTTCACAAATACTATACAAAACCTGGCGAGTCACCTATCTCCTGACACCTCAAATCTGAACTCCTTTTCCATTAATACACCACCCTCATTTCACTTCCATCCCATCCCTACATCATATATTCCTTCACTACTTCAAAAACTAAAGCCCTCCTCACCCTCTGAAGACAAACTCCCAGCTGAGTTTCTGCAAATAGGAGCCAAAGCTGTAGCTTTTCCTATCTCTATTTTGATAAACAGATCCATCAATGAAGGAACTGTCCCTGATATCTGGAAAATATCTCACATCATCCCACTACACAAAGGGGGAAAATCTATTGATCTATCCAACTATCGTCCCATAGCTTTGTTATCCCCTATTGCCAAAATCTTAGAAAAATGTATCCATAAACAATTACTAAATCATCTTCTCCAAAACAACCTACTTGCTAGCTGTCAACATGGCTTCAGACCTTCCCATAGTACCACCACTGCACTGCTCTCCTTCGCAAACACCATCAGCACTAACCACAACTTAAACAATCTTTCTTCTGCACTATTCATTGACCTGTCTAAAGCCTTTGACATGGTAAATCACAAAATGCTCCTCCACATTCTCAATTCTCTATCTCTGGATCCTAACAGCTTAGCTTGGTTTCAATCTTACCTCAAAAACCGTCAACAAGCAGTACTCTGGAAAAACTCAATATCTGACTACCTTCCTATTTCCCTAGGTGTCCCACAAGGCTCTATCTTAGGTCCACTTCTTTTTTCCATCTTTATCAATGACCTTCAATCTGCTATCCCTTTTTCTAACTGTATCCAATATGCAGATGACTCCACTATTATCTGCACAGCTACCTCCCATGCTGAACTTCAGTCTCTTACACAAAAAGCCTCTAACAGAGTTGAACATTGGTTTTCCCAACACTGCCTCCTACTCAACCCTAAGAAAGCAAAACTTCTACTCTTCTCCCCAACATGTAACCAAATACCCCCACATTTCTCAATCACTTCAAACAACAATACTAGTATTTCCCCCGAAACCACCACAAAAATACTAGGAATTACAATTGATAATAAACTCAATCTTGAGAATCACATTAACTCTACTATAAAAAGTGTGAACAAAAAAATAGGCACCCTATATAGAATTAAACCATTTCTTACCCCAACTACTAGAATTACCCTAGCCAAGACCCATCTAATCTCTACTTTACTCTATGCATGTCCTATTTACACCAACCTTTAAAAAAAAAACCTTAATAAACTAATTACATCCTACAACAACATTGCTAGATTTGCTACCGGATCTCCTTTTAGAACCCATCACTGCATTAATCTAAGACAACTTGGCTGGCTCGAACTTCCTAATCAGATCATACTTCAACAACTGCTAATAGCCCACAAAACCTTGTACCAACCCACCAAAACTCCAATACTCACCAGTCTTATTACCCCTTATCATAACCTGAAACATCTACGCTCCTCTAACAAACTTCTGGTCAACATTACTACACCTAAAAACACTGCAGGAGATGGCTTATTCTCCAACTCAGTTGGGAAACACTGGAGCAATTTACCTGCTGATATCACATCCCTGACTTCTCTTCCTATTTTCAAGAAGAATCTCAAATTGTACCTTAATAACAAATGGCTTTGCCCCTGTATTAACCCTGACTAGCTAGCCCTTCTGTCTCCCATCTCCCTTTCCTCCTTCCCCTTCTCTAGCCAATAACCCAAAAAATGTTTTCTAAAGTTCCACAGCCACTCCTTAAGACAGGAAACTTACCCTTTGAACAAGTACTCAAAAGCTTCTTTTCTTTCCTCTCTTCTTAGGTGCATGTTTGCCTTCTTAAAACTAACTTTCTTAGCTCTATGAAAATCATCTTATCCTCTACTCATCCTATTATATCTCCAATACCTTTCCTATTTTTTCCTCTCCTCTCTCTCACTTATCCTTTCTTTTATTCTAGTACATCTAAAATATTGTTTCTCTGCTCATCTCAAAAAAAAAAAAATTATATTTTATCGCTTTTAGTTTTTTTTTTTTTTTTTTTTTTTTTTTTTATTATATTTTTTTATATCTGCATGCTGATTTGGACTGTCTTAAATTTTAGGCTGACTGATTTCCTACTTTGTATTAAATTTGCAGCTTTTCTCCCCGGCCCTCTACTGAAAATGGACATATATCCAGTTAGACTAGTCCAGTCAACAAATGTAAAATAAAATAAATAAAATAAAATGTAGTGAATATTCCAACCATGAGGCCTACTGATTATTAAGGAACACATACTATTGGACTGGGTATCTATAATCCCATGTGGATGCTACAGCTGTCCAAATAGCCCACTATATTTCCTTGCATAAATGCAACATATCCATACATACAATACCGTATTATATTAATTGTGACAAGTAGTGTGTAGGTTAGAGACTTACCTTGAGAATGCAGCAGGTGACAGAACTGTAGTTCAGGGCTGACTCTGCATGATGCAAGCAGTACACAGTCAATACATGTATAGGTACAGGTTGTGTGGGTTGCTTGGCATCAACAATTTTACTATATGTATGTGAGTTATAGTAAGGTGTCAGTCCCTAGAGCCTTAGTTTGTCAGTGAATGTGCTATGTGTTGTCTGTTAGCCTAAGCCAGGGCATACTGGGTATGCCTACAGCTGCCTACAGTGACATCATCAGGGGGTTCCTCCTCTGAGTCCTCCTGTGAGTGTGGCTGTGGTGACCTAGGCACTGGTAGGGGGCTGTGTATCACTTACCTTTGCTGATCCTGCTGCAGCTGTTTCCACAGGATCATACTGTGTAGCATGGCATATACTGTGAATATCTGTGCACATGTAGTTGGAGCATACTGCAGGACTCCACCAGATATATTGAAGCACCGGAACCTTGACTTCAGAAGCCCAAACACATACTAATATGATGTTCCTAGTTTGTGTGTGCACCTCATTATGAAATTCTTCTGTGAGTGTGTGTAAATTTCTGATGGGTGTCATCATCGATGGTTCCAATGCAAAGCCAGCATTCCCCAGTAAATGGCCGCGTGGGATGTCTCCCCTAGCAAACATCTGGTGCAACTGCGATGCATGCCAGATATGGGAGTCATGCTAACTGCCAGTGCTGCCAGCACACACATTCATGTTAAAGCCCTGGGCTGGGCATTGCACATGACTTGGCAGTTGATGGAGTGGTACCCCTTGCAGTTGATGTAGATCCTCCTTACTGGGTGGTTACTTGATGTATACATGAGTGCAATTTATGTCACCCAGCACCTCAGGGTAGTGTGCTACATGGTAGAAGTGTTGCATATTACTGGCCCTCACCTCAGGGGTGTGGGAGAAAGAAATGTGCTCACTGGCATATGGTAGCATGGCATCCAGGAAATGGAGGAGTACCCTGAATGCTGATGCATGTGAGACCCCCATCATGTCCCCAGATGGTCTTTGGAAGTTACCTGTAGCTAGTATCCTAAGGGCTAAACATATCTTTGTTTCAACTGGGGTGGGTTCACCTCCTTTGGCTCAGGGTCTGAGTTGAGGGCAGCAGAACTTAGAGAGTTCTTGTAGTATGTCCCTGTCCACCCTATAGTGCACTACAATCTCCAGCTCATGTAGCTCCTGGAAGGTTACCCTGGGCCTGAATACTCTTCCCTTCTTTGTCTAGGCCTATTGTCAACAGCAACAGCAGCATTGACTTCATCATCTAGCACATACAGATGTAGCAGATCTGCAGAAGCCCCTAGCATTATTTCAGTTAAAATCCCCAAGTCTGTACTCCATTGGTGCAGAGAATGGAGGAAAAATCAGATTGTAGGATGTATGCATATTTTATAGTGCTCTGTTGTAAGTGATGATTCTATGATTGGCTACCAGTGATGCATTGCACCTGACTAATATACCAACTTCATTTAATGGCCCTAGTTTAAGTTAAACAGGGGTCAAAATTAATTAATATGTCATTGACTTTTAGATAAACTCAGCACTGCAGTGCACAGCACAAACACATGGCCCATAGGTAAACAGAGTTAGCAGTCAGTGTACACACCCCTCTGAAAGGACACAGCATGGTGGCATGCCATACAAACACAGTGAAACACGTGCCCCTTAACTAAACAAAGCTTAGAAGTTAGTGCACACACATCCCTGAACGGAAATGCTCAGCATGGTGAAGCATCGTGCAAACAGGCACAGCTAAGCTGAAATAAACTTAGAAGTTATTGGATACACCCTCCCCTGATGTCAGCTACCTTCTCCATAAACACCAACATAGTTCTCTGTCTACACAGAGGGGATATGTGCACATGATTACCCCTTTATGCTCTTCAGTAACTTCACCTCATTTGCATGGGGATCCTTGCTCACAACTTAAAAACTACACACTTCAAAGCCCTGCCACGTTAGCAAAAGCACCAATGCACCATTGCGGATACTTCACTCAGGGTCCTGTAATACATTTCTGTCACATAATATTGGTTCTGTTTTTTTGTTTTTCCAATTTTTTTTTTTAATTTTTTTATAAAGCATATTTGTGCACTGCAGCACACTGTGCAAACATGCCCAGATTATTAAAAAAAAATAACTAAATGTAATTTAACTTATTTCCTTTAATTTTTCAGACACACAGAGGATAGTTTCACTCATATCTGCATATGGTATGCCATTTCTGTACATCTGTCTACTTTTTTTACAGTCCCTTTTGTCTGTCTACATTCCTGTACATGAAATTTTTCCATGTACACTACGAACACTGACATGAGGTCTGCAGAGCTGCCTATCTGTTTGTTGGATTACTCTACCTGCCTCATTTGCATGAGATTCACCTGCTTATGAGGTGATGTTCATGCCATAGAACTTCCCGTGTTGGCGTGTGCATGCATGCCGCCCAGCAGGGTTTACTGAATCAAAAACCTGCTTACTTTTGTGTAAGCAGCATGGCATGATACCTACATGGTAAAAACTACCCTGTAGGCTTCATTAAATTCCCCCCCAATGTTTTGTTGTTTCCTCTTCACTGCAGTCAATACATTCCCCGGGATTCATGAAGCTTGCTCCAGGTGCAGGTGTAGCGTAGGCATTCTAATGCCAAATATGGCCGCCGAGCGATTCAGGTACGATCCGATTCCACGTGCACTACCAGTGTACGCCAGAGCTGTGCAGCTCTCGGTGCATGTATGCTAATCACCCCATGCGCAGTAGTGCAGCATTCAAATGAAGGTACATAGCGATTTATGAAGTGGTGCAGGCGTAGCGTAAGCATACAGAAATGTAAACCAAAAAAAAATGGTTTACATTTTTTCAAACAGAACATCGGAGCCATGAAAGTGGACCAAACTTACATATTACAAAGTTAACATATGCCAATGGCTAAATATACAGCCAATGGCATAAAAAAACATGCACAACACATAAAAAATAACATTTAATGTCATGGCCACACTAACTCAAAGTACAACTGCAGGCATGTGTGCACAAATGGGAACACAAGGAAAATATATATAGATGTCATAAAACTGCAATGTAACACAAATCATGATTTCACCATAATGGTCAGTGGTATGCATGCTACACCACAACCAAGGCGCAAGGGTTACTAAGGGTCTGTGACAGTGTTTGGCATGGTATCTATGAATTAGTAGTCAATGCCATGCAAATGAGGCAAGTAATACTGAATCACAAACGCCTTGCTGGCATAAGGCTGTACCACACAGTGTAGCAGTATAACACCGAGGAGTGGCCTGGAGGTATACATGACATCAGGAGAGGGGGTGTGCCATCGTAGCTGTAAGCACATTGGAGCATTGCTAATCCGGGTTGCCCATTGCTAAGCAAAGCCGCAGGATAGGGGTGTGGATGTAGCCATAGCTTTGCTTAGCTGAGAGCACACAAGGTGACTGAAAGTGCAATGGTACACGGATGACACCGCGCTCGAAACCTGGTAAACAGCTGCGCGCGGTGCGCACCATGGCTGAAACAGGAAGGTTACAGGAAGACAATAAGGAAATGCCGCAGCAGGGTAATTGGAGTACAACTGAGTAATAAACACCTATTAACTCACAGTGGGCCATTGACGGTAGCTAATAAGGCTGCTAGCAGCAATTTGCAGAACAGGAAAGTGGAGGTGCCAGATTTCAAAGAAAAGAGAACTGTCACAGCAGAGCAAAGCAAACCTGCAGTAGACTGGCTATAGAACACAGTTCGCAACACAATCCTGAGTTGGGAAAGTACAAAACAAGAAAGCAGGCTGCTGGATGCATGCCTGACAATGGGAGGGAAATCAGTTTGAAAAATGAAGGCAAGGGCAAGAGGTGATCCACGATAGCCAATTGTAATTCAACACCAAAGGCCCCACAATAGCAGTACCAGTGGTAAAACCCATAAGTAAGATACCCTGCAGCTCGGATTGTACATACACACATTATGACATCATCAGCTTTCAAAGTACAATAGTATAAAGTGTGAAGGCACCTCACACACACTCGTGTATTCCCAAACACTGCACCATTGGTGTAAACAGACAGGGAACTTTTACAGTGTACATGTTGGGAGCTGCCATAACTTTGATTCATCAGCATGTGTTGGAGACTGAAGGTGGTGTGGAGGTTGATGCTGACAACCACCTCAGGCACCGGAGGAGGAGAAGAGTGTTCAGACCAAGGGTAACCTACCAGGGGCTAGATGATCTGGAGATAGTAGAGCATTACAGGATGGACAGGGACATCATACAGCAAATCTTTGAGCTGTGCCAGCCATGCCTCAGAGCCAGAAACAACAGAGGGGAACCCATCCCAGTGGACACGAAGGTATGTGTAAGCTTGAGAATACTAGCCACAGGTACCTTTCAAAGGCCAACTGGAGATATCATGGGGATCTCACAGGAATCAGCATCCAGGGTACTCCACCAGTACCTGGATGCCATGTTACCACATGATAATGAGCATAAATACTTCCCTCGAACTCAGGAGGAGTTGGCCAGCTATATTCACCTCTTCTACCATGTGGCAGACTACCTGAAGGTACTGGGTGCAATAGACATCAAGTCACCACCCACTGAGCATGGTAGCTGCTACATAAACCCCAAGGGATACCACTCCATCAACTGCCAGGTCGTGTGCAATGCCCAGGGCATTATCATGGGTGTGTGTGCTGGCAGCCCTGGAAGCTACCATGACTCCCACATCTGGCATGCCTCACAGCTGTACCATGTATTTGTCAGGGGGGACATCCCGTATGGCCACCTTGTGGGGGATGCTGGCTATGTACTGTAGCCATGGATGATGACTCCCATCAGAAATGCAAACACACCCATGCAAGAACGCCATAATGAGGCACACGCACAAAGCAGAATCATCATAGAGCGTGGGTTTGGGATGCTGAAATCATGATTCCATTGCTTGGACATATCGGGTGGAGCCTTGGAGTACTCTCCAGGCATGTGTGCCCACATCTTCATAGCATGTGCCATGCTATATAATATGATCTTGCAGAAACAGCTGCTGCAGGGACATAATGGTGACAGCCTTCACTGCCCACCACAATTGCCAAGGGAACCACAGGCACAGAGGGATTCAGACCATGAACACCCTGTGCCAGCCCCAGTAGGCAGATGGAGGTGTGCCCAGTATGCCCATGCCTTGGCAAACAGGGAATGTATAGCACATACATTGACAGTGTAGTCCCCTATGGACTGACACACTTCTCCACCTGCACTTACAGTAAAAGGGATGGCACACACACATGACCACCTGTAAATTGTCATGTATAGATGCTCTACTGTGTGCATCCTACATAGGCAGCCCTCAACTATTGCACACACAACTGCTATTGGCACAAGGTAAGTCAATACCCGAACAGTAAATTAAGCTAACAGCATGCGTTGATACTGTATGTAAAGGTTCCTAGGTACATTGGTAGGTACATGCCTAACTGTCAGAGGTCATTCATAAGCCTAGCCAAAACGTGTCTGCTGTCACCACCCCATTGATTAACTAACTGTCCCTCTGTGGAGCAGAGCCAATTGCGGGATCTCTGGGGTGTAACCACTGTTCCCCATCCACTCTGCAAGGATTCTCTGGTGTGTTAATGAGAGGCTCCATATAATGTAATCTGGGATGTAGTTCCAAAGCATTGGGAGTACCCATGACAGGTATCTGTCACCCCAGCATTCCACAGTTATGCTTGTGGCAAGGTGTAGCACATTACAGTGTGTGGCTCACTGTGACATGAATTCCCATAGCTGGAACATATCCATTAAGCATCACTTGGACATACCATTAACAAGTATCATCCATATGTACACCAACTGAGTTACACATTTGTTTGCAGTTTGGAGGAACAGCAGTAGTACACTCTACATGCTAAACACCATAACACTTGTACATATCCCAGATGCCTCAGTGGTAAAGCCACTGACTGTCTCATTCATGGTCCCGGTTCCATGACCTGCAAGGGCTGTAACGTAATTCTGATGTCCCGAATAATGGATGTTGGATGCAGGTCATTAGAGCATGTTTAAGCATATATTAGCGGGTTTTTGCGCCGGTAAGTGCCGATAAGCAGCGTTTAAACATGACTATATGGATATGCTCAACACAGGTCTAACCTTTGCTGAATATCACGCAGATCACAGGCAAAGCTGCCCAGAACCACTGAAATGTGTGTTATTTACCCTTGTACTAATAGTGCCTACTCTAAGAGGTAAAACGACCACTGCAAGGAGTAGAACACACAACCATGTACACAATCTTCACAATAACCTACCACTAAACTACCAGAGATGTGCCAACGGCAGGTGTGTATTGTGACAGGTTAAAACACAAAAGGGCAGAGTTCGGGAAATAGTATACACCGCCGTGTACCCAATGAAAGGTGTAATCTCTTTCTCTCTCTCTATCTCTAGATATATATATATATATATATATATATATATATATATATATATATATATATAATATAGAGAGAAAGGGTGATAAAGAGACATATGTTGATATATATGGATATACATATATATGCAAATATATAAATAGGTTAACAACATCTACACAACCATGGAGGTACATATAAATAGGATACTACCAAATACCAAATGCTTTACATACCGACACGCATAATCACGAGGCTTAAAGACCGAAAGACCACAGTACCGGAACACCAGAACCGTGAGTACTATTATCACAATGTTTAGGGACATTTAGTTAGTGCTTCTGATGTTGCAGTTCAGGTAGGTACTGTGTGTAAGTGTGTTTATGATTGCTGTAGTGTGTGTAAGTGTGTGTTCTGAGTGTGGTGTGTGTTTCCGGGGGACTGTAATGTGTATGTGGGTTTGCTTTGTGTGTCTGTTTGTGCTATCTCGGAGGTAGATTATTAAAGTAGGTGTGGTGTGGGGGGTGCAGCCACCCACATGAGGGGTGTATGGGGGCATGGCCACCTGGCTATATGTAGTGTAGGATGGTTTGTTTGGATGTGATGGGTAGCAGTGTGTCTGTGTGTGCATGTGTGTGTTCTGAGTTTGTGTTAGTTCCGGGAGTTTGACTGTCATGAGTTTGAGTGTTTGGTATTGTGGGTTTGGGAGTCTGGGAATGGTAATGTGGTCACTGGAAGTGTGTGCATTCCTGAATCCATGGGTATGCCATATACAGCAGTTGAAGTCTTCAAATATGTGCATAACATGGACCAAAGCAATCACACATTCTGCCATGACCGAATATTATGAACAAAGGATATGGAGAGTATATATGTCTATAAACTATTACAAATATGTGCTATGGACATGAGCCAAAGATAGGGTTACCACCTGTCCCACCATGCGAGGGGCAGTCCCTCTATGTGCGGTAGTGTCCTGACCAAAATGAGGACAAATACTAATGTCCTACAATCAAGAGACATTTGGCTTGTTCCATATTTAATGTAATTGTTGCATAAAATAGTCATCTGTATCTAAAATACCTACATGTAACAAGAAACAGGATAAGCAAGTAAACTGCTACAAGAATATAAGCTTTTATATAGGCATATATGTAAAGTTCTATACTTTGTACTGACCGTGGGTATGTGTTGGCCTCTAAAATCCAATATGTGTCCTGCAAATGTCCCACTAATGCCATTTGAAAAGGTGGCAACCCAAGCCAAAATGACATCTGCAGAAGCCTTAACATACCTTGTCAGAGACACACTATAATGGCCTTATGTGAAATCGTTGCTGTTGTACAATGGAACAGACGCCGATGTTACAGGGTTTGGTTGCAATAATCCTGTATCAGAAGGCTGATATAACAGCTAGACTCACATGTAGAACTACATCCTCTAGCCATTACAGACAATCCACGGGGGCCATGAAGTTCATATATTTATTATTTATTTATTTTACATTTGTTAACCGGGATAGTCCGACTGGATACATGTCCATTTTCAGCGGAGGCCCGGGGAGAAAAGCTCCAACAGAGTTACAATGACAATTTGTTACAGAAAATAGTAAATAAGATGAACAATAATGAGGAAGAGAGAAAAAAGAACAAAGAAAATAGACTATTTACATACTAGTACAAAACTACCATGCTCTATCTTATGAATATACTACTAATCATTAGAATATACATTAATAACATACTAGCAAAGTCGATAGGCAGTATTATGCCTTAGAGTTTGACAACATACATAGTTCTTACCACCTTAGCTAGGTTGTTTTTTTTTTTTTTTTTTTTTTTTTTTGGTATGGAAAATACGAAGAACTAGTATGGGCTTGGTTTTGGTTTTAGTTTATGGCACAGAGCTAGTCTGGGTTTGAGCAAGGACACAGCCAATGTGACTTAAAGTGGAGTTTTAGACTATTTTTGAATTGAGCTAGTGTGTCTCCATATAGCTGTTGCAATTCATCACAAACAACACATCCAGGCCATCTTCCTTGAAGGTAGGGCAAAGGGACAATGGCCAAGTGGAGTATTCAATTATACCCCACTGTTGCCATGTCATTGGCTAATGGAGTAGCTGCACAGCTGATTTATATGTAATCATCTACTCCAGAACACCAATTGGTGGCAGGATACCATATGTTACTGATATCTAAGTATAAAAGAATGGCTTTTCATACATTCAAACCGTATGTACATACCAGAAAAACATTACAACAGAAAACAAATAGGATTAATATTACCGTCAACTCGGGGATACTAATAAGGTATGTAGAACACTCAGTATGTCAGTGTATGTAGTACTTGTTCTGTAATAATTAAAGTGTACGCAATGCATATAGTGGGAAAAGGTATTATGTAGTGATATATTGTTCAGCATAGTAACGCTCATAGAAATTGTGTGTACTGCTGTAGGCCACAAGGTAAACACCTCATACACCACAAGGGATGCTATATAAGGACTTTGAATGTACGTGCCATAACAGGGGATAGTATATGTTGATATACTGTAACAGTAGGCATATGTATGGGCGTATAACTGAGAAGAACATGTCTAAGGTGGTCCTGCTGTGCAATTATGATTTGCATTGTGGGATATAGTGGCAAAAATGTGAAATGTACAGTATTGTAGGTAGATATGTCTAACATTTTACATAGCATTACTGTTATGTTATGCAAACATCAGGTATGTCTACTGGCATGTACAATACACAATAACAGGATACATATGACTTGTAGTCACCAGACAGTGTATCAGCATGATAGCTAATTGAAATGGAAGAGCTAGTCAATTATCCATGTACAAAGGACATGTAATAGCTTCATAGGTTCATAGTTAGGTACTATGCTGTCTGGCCAAGGCCATTCGTAAGCCTAGCTACAGTGTTTTGACTTGCGGCACCCCCTTAGGTTAGTGTCATGTGCCTGTGAACAGCAGAGCCATTTGTTTCCTGCACCTCTGTACAGCAGAGCCACTGCAGTGATCCCTGGTGTACATGTCTGTCTCCCATCCACCCATCAAGGTATCTCTTGAAGAGTGCTAGTGAGGGTCCCTGCCTGATTTACATAGGAATCATGTTCCAAAGCATGGTGAGTGTGCGGGTCAGGAATGTATCCCTCCAGCACGTCCTAGTCATCGTTGTGTTTAGGTACATATCCCAGAGCATGTGGGTCTCAGGTGCTTTTGCTTATGTGGAGCATATCCATCAATACTGTTTTGGAAATGGGCCTTGTATGTTCAGCAGAGATCACCTCTGAGTATGCGGTATGCAAATGAGTACAGTTGGGGTTTCTGCAGTTGGGCTGCATACGTCATCCTTCAGAGGTCAGTATTCCTCTTGGTGTGGTAATGTTGTGGTATTTCAAGCCAGTGCTGTTGTCTCATAAGGTACATCCCAAATGGGGTGTTGTACCCTTTAATGTGTTTCATAAGTCATGAGTAGAGAGGCACAATGGCTGTCTTTGTTCTGGCAAGAAACCCATTAGAAATTAGGGGGGGCCATGTAGAAGGATATCCATACCACCTTGGCAATATGGTTATCAAAGGAGTGAATGCTATCTACATGGGTTCTAAGATCCCTTATTATGTAGACAAAAGAAGATCACCAGTTTGGTCCTAGTCCACACCACCACAAAAATAGAATTGGGAACCAGTGTTCCTGAATCGTCTCCTCTATACGTTCTTCAGTGAAAAACCAGCACGAAAACGTTATACAGTGGAACAAAACTTCTTTAATGAACACAAGATAAAACCAAGTGCTTTCGCCTGAGAATCCCAGGCTTTTTCAAGGTACAAATGCTGTGTGCCCATGCAGTTAATATAACACACAAAATTGGCCAAATCAATCAATTAAAACCATTGAAATTGATCAATTACGAACACCTTGTGTCCTAACTTAGGCATGTTAAATACTTAAAGTGCCACGATGCTTTCAAAAGATGTCAGCATTAAAAAATTGAACCTTAAAAACATTAAATCTAATAAAATACTAATTTAAAAATATGTATGTATACTAATAAACATAATTTTACATAAATATATAAACATTTTAGTTCTTATATATAAAAAAGTGAATATTTACCATAGAAAATGTATGATACAAACTAAATGCAACAATGAACAATACCGTAAATGTATTGGCATTACCTCAGATGAGGTATATAGTATTGCAGTTGTAATAAAGAATGTCAACAATGTTTATAAATTAACTCTAGGAAATTAATGGACCGCATTCTAAAACATTTATAGTCTATTTCTCCTCATTTTGAGTAAGCTCCTTAAACTAATAGCATCGTTCATACCTGGAGATCTAGTTGCGTCCAGGGTAAGTTGCCATATTAATTCCCTACTTTCTAAAAAGGTTTCCCAATCACCACCTCTTGGGTCTTGTTGGATTTTTTCTACTACAAAAAATTTTATCAACATATCAGAACAAACCAAGGAGTGTTTAAAAAAAGCATTATTTTCTATTCTTTTTTCTATTTCATAAAAATGCTCATATATTATTTTCTTGAGCTTTCTCACTGTTTTGCCTATGTAAAAACATCGACAAGACAGGCACAAGCCCAGATAAACTACTCCAAAAGAATTGCAAGTGTGATGACCATGTGATCTTAATGTATAATTCCTTGAGGGTATGTATACATGGTCATCATTCAACATATGAGAACATTGGTTACAACTCCCACACTTGAAAGATCCGTTTCTCATGCCAGAGCGGCAATAACCACCAGGAAGCCACGACCTGGAGGTATGCTCAAACATCCCTTTCAGATTAATATCACATTTTCTAATAAATTGTAACCTTTGGGGGATGTAAGGTTTAATATCATCCTGTGATGTTAAAATGGGCCAGTAGGAACTCATAATGTCCTCTATAAAATCAGCATCATCTGTGTATGTGTATGCAAAACACCTCTGTTTGTTGTCTGATTTTGAACCTCTACCCGTGGGTAAAGGAAGACCTTTAGCTAAAAGAGGGGGCTATAAAGAGTCCCTTTTTTTCTTTTATCTCTAGTGTTAAAGACTTAATCAGGTGGGATGGGTAGCCTCTTTCCAAAAACATGGTTGACAAAAAACTAGCTTCTTGTAAAAACAATTCTAGGGAACTGCACATCCTGGAACCTCTTATCAACTGGCCTCTCACTATTCCTTTCTTGATATACAATGGGTGGGAACTATCATAATGCAAAAAAGCATTGGAAAATGTATCTTTTCGGAATACCTGAGTTTGAAACTGAAGAGACTCCCTGTCCTTAGTTAATAAAACATCCAAATAGTGCAGGGAATCCTCTTTTAGCTCATACGTAAATGCTAAAAATTCTGTAGTAGAGCCAATATATTCAAAAAATTCCAAAAAATCATCTTTTGTTCCCTGCCATAAAATACAAATATCATCCAGGTAACGTTTATAAAATAAGATAAATTTTTTCCATCTGGACGAATGAATATAATTTTGTTCCCACCTGTGTAAAATAATGTTTGCGTACGAGGGTGCACATGGTGAGCCCATGGCCACCCTTTTGTTTTGTCTAAAGAGCTCACCGTTGAAATAAATGAAGTTGTTGTGCAAAATAATATGCATGAATTCAGCTAACAAATTAATTAAACCATTGCTTAAGCCTGACTCTTTTACCAAAACCTCAGTGAACCACGCAATACCTTCAGAATGTGGTATACTGGGAAATAATTCAATGACGTCTATAGTAATCATAAGAATATCAGGATTACTAATACTACCCGGAAGGCTAGCCAAAAATTCCCAAGAATCTTTACAAACATGTGGGAGTTGAGAAACAAAATGTTTCAAATTGTAATCCACAAATTTACCCAAAGGCTCGGTAATACCCCCCGCACCGGCCACAATTGGCCTAAACCTGAGGGGTGAAATGCCTTTGTGAACCTTGGGTATACCAAACAAAATGGGGATTTTTGGATTGGGAACATTTAAATAATTAAACAAATTCTCATTAATGGCACCCTGGAGGAGATGGTCACCCAAATTATATTTTATTCTACCATATGAAACATTCAATTCATTTCTTGAAATCTGTTCATATGTTTCTGTATCCTGTAATAAATCATGTATAGCATTGTCGTAATCAAAAGAATTCATTAGGACCACACCTCCCCCTTTATCGGGTTTCATAACCCTGATTTTTTCTTTCCTCAATAACTCTACCACTCCGTATAAATTTTTATCAAAATTAGAAGGGGAATGTTGGTGATGTGTCCCCAAATTCTTTCTAAAAGATTTTTCTAATAGTTCTTCAAACATTTTAAGCCCGGGGTGGGTAGGGGGATTAAATGTACTGTGTCTACAGATGTCATTAGTAGGGGCTTCCTGACCCTTAAAGTACAAAGAAAGATTTAGATTCCTAACAAAAAGTTTTAACTCCATGAGAAGCTTGGGTAAATTAGAAGACCTCGAGGGTATGTATTGTAAACCCTTGGTAAAGAGTTCAAAAAAATCAATAGTGACAGATACGTTAGTAAAGTTATACACCTTCAAATTATTGTATGCTAACACTATCTGGTTGTTGGAAGAATTTGAAAAATTAACAATACTCAAATTAAAGTCTTCACATGTTACTGTCAATTGCTCCCTCTCGCCCAATTCTGCTGGTACGAGTTGCTGTTGTTCCTCCCCATCGGTCTGCCCTGGGGTAACTGAAAACCCCGGGGGGGAACACCCCCTCCCTTTTGCGCTAACCTTTCACTACAACGGAGCGGTTCCGTGTTGGATGCACTTAAGGAATGTTGTTTGTTAATATTATTCTCAAAACCTTCTGAATTCATATTAACATGCTTCTGTTTGCTAAAAAACGGGTATGCTTTACCCTCCCTGTACTCAGCTAAATCACGGTCCAACTTCCTAGCTTTTCTTTCTAAAACTTTATAAAAATGCTGATCTATCTCTTTAAAAACGTCATCATATTTCTTTTTATGCCTTAAAAAATTTTTATGCTTAACAATATTCTCATTGAGCATAGTTAAATCATTTAAAATGTTATTGCATTTGGACTGATAATCCTGTATCATAAATTCTAACATTTCCAAACCCGTACGGTTGAAAAGTTCAATTAACTGTGAGTGTAAAACAGAACCTGAAGTAGCATTACTAGGAAACTTATAACATCTGAGTCCTTTAGGGACTCTTTGTACTTTAACACACTCTTTTAAGTAATTTATTTCAAGTTGACAGTTTTTGTACGAATATAACTTATTGTTAAAAGTTTCAAAATCAATGTCCAACTGTTTGGAATTATTGTCAACCGTACCGTTTTTGAATATTGGCTGGAATTCAGTCCACGCCTTAAAATTGAACTCTCTACTGGAGGGTTCGCCGCTCGAATCATGTCTATCGGTAACTTTATCGTCGTGAAAACAAGAATTGTAGTTGTAGTATCCCTTATTATGTCTTATGTATGTAGGGAACTGCCACCTATGTGATAGTCTGCGGGTGACTAGTGTAATCCAAAGGGGATGTCTATGCACCTTGTGGCATGCAGCTTGAGGCCATGTTATTGACACCAGATATCCGTCCCAGTGACACCCTTATGGAGGGTGTCTGTATCAGCTGGGGAATCAATCATGGCCCCTAGTTTGCAGTCATCTACAAACCTTTTCAGGGTAAGTCCTCCTGTGCTAGCCTGTACCTCAGAGAAGCATATACCTAACATGAGTGGCCCTATGACCAAGCCCTGGGGGGCACCAATTGTAACTGATTTACAGTAGGACCTAGGGTATGCTACCCTCACTGTGTGTGTTCTGTCCATGAGCTACTTTGCATAACATCTCGTGACATAGGGGCTAATGTGCAGGTGGATGTGTATGTTGATAATACCAGAATGGGGAACGGTGTTGAAAGCCTTTGAGAGGTCAAGATAGGCTGTGTGGACCTCTTTTTCCTCATCTACTGCCTTGGTAACTGAATCAAAGGACTCCACCAGGTTTTGGAGGCATGGTTTGGCCCTAACAAATCCAAACTGGGTGTGATCAAAGGTTTGGAAGCCACCATTGTCTCTGTGAATGAGATCCATGATCCATGATGATGTGCTCCATAGCCTTGCAGAACAGTCTAGTCAGGTGTATAGGGCAATAGTTTCCCTGGTCCATTGTGGCACCACCTTTGTGGAGTGTGATAACTGTTGCTGTGCACCATTCAGGGGCCACAATGCCTGATGCAAGGCTATTAGTGAATATGGTGCCTAAGTGGGGAGCCATTTCGTTCTGAAGTTTGTGGAAATCACAGCCTGGGATGTTGTACGGCCACATGAATGCTGTATTCCAGCTTTAGAGAGAGCAGCTTTGAACTGCATAGTTGTGATCTCAGGGACTCTGCATCATTCCTGTATAAATATGGGCCCTTTAGGGTGTGAGAGGGGTGTAAAGTTAGCACTGAACCTATCTGCCAGGATGTTGCTAATATCAGTTGATTCTGTAATGTTCATGCCTTACTGCTGTATGTCAGAGCAGATGTGGGTATCACCATCGTGAGTAGTGACATACCTCTAGAACACTTTGTGGTAGTCCTTGGAATTAGTTGTGGTTATGTTTACATAGCTAGTTTTGGAGGATGTGATAAGGGATCTCAGATTCTTACTGAGGCTGACCAGGGAGCTCCTCCACTCATGGGATTGTACTCTACTTTGCAACAGTCTCCTCCTTCTGTTGTACATTATGTCCATGGCAGTGGACCACCAGAGTGGCCTCCATTTTCTGGTGGGTACGGTCATGGTTCTGTTTCAGATAGCATGATCTATGCAGTTGTGTAAGTGCTAATTAAGTGCAGTTGTGTAGGATTCAGCGGTTGTAACCGTATTGTCCATCTGTATGGGTGACGTTTACTACTGCTGTCATAAGAAGCCTGAAGTTGGCTTTGTAGAAATATTGTACAGTGTTTTCCATAAAGGGTGTGGTGCCGGGATGTGGATAACAAGGGTGATTAGAGTACATTTGGATCTGTCCAACGAGGAGATAACCTCAAGTGTGGAACTCCAGTCACACATGTTGGTAATGATAGGTTGGTCCAGGTGATTGGAGGCTATGAATCCTAGAAAGCATTGACCTAATATGTCGGTTACATGAATAGGTATGTCTGTTAATGGTGGGGTAGTATCAGTCGCACATCAGTAGTATGCCTGTTTAAACCCTACTTTCCAGTACACCAAGAAGTGAGGACCATTAACCGTGGGTTATGGTGGGGGATCTGTAGCAAGCTTCAATTTGTATAGCAGTTATGGCCAGAGTTAATTCCACTTGGATAACCTCTGATGCATTGTGCTAAGCAACCAGCCTGGAGGTGTGGATATCCTTAGGAAATATGGACACACCTCTGCCGAGGGTGTTCTGGTCCTGGTTACATGACTGAAAGGTGTGGTATGAGTAATAGCCTGGTAGTGCAGGGGTGCTCTCAGGAGCCTAGAAGCAGGTCCCAGTCACTGGACAGATATCGAAGTGGTCCATTACAAGGAGTGTCTCAGGTGAGTGCATTTGAGATGAAGACGTCAAGCAGTGAGTAGCATTATCCTCAGGCTTTGCTTGCCTGTTCCTGTTATGGGGTGAATATGTTATTTGAATCATGCCTAAAACAGACACTATAGGAGCAGCAAGAGCCTTAGCCATTATCCGGAATCCCAGGGCCGACAGGTGCAGGCCATCTGTGCCAAAGCATCGTGTTCTGTCGACCATGTCATTCAAAGCAGACAGATACTGGATACCCTTGGAATGACACCAGAAGCATAGCCAATTGTTGAAGTAAATCATTTTGTCCTTGTGCTGTGTTATCAGTCTGGACGATGGCAGAATGCTACTCAGGGCTAGGGTGATACCTGCCTGAGCTACAAGATCGAAGAGCTATTTCATGTCTCTTTACATGTAGTCCAGGAAGGTACATCTCAGTGCATTCACACTAACATGGAGAATAACACAGTCATATTGTACCTGTTGAGGAGTGACCTGAGTGCATAGGTTATGTTGCGGATCCTGGTACCCGACAGGCAGCTGACAGTAACTATCACCTTGTGTAGCCTGCTGAGTGGGACATCAGTGTGACCACCTATAGAGTCAGCTATGACTAGTGTGTTGGGTACGTTATATCGCCCTATTGGCTGTGGTCGATGGGCACACTGAGTCTGTGGGTTATAAGTAATTGGTTTTGTGTTGGGGGATGGGGGCTGCCTGCGTTTCTGCTTTGGAGTTCTCTGATGCCTAGACAGAGTAGTATTGTGAGGCTCCGCAAATATTGTAGTCTTACTATGTGTGGCCTTTGGTGGTGGAGATCTAGTGAGACTATGTGATGAGTGTGGTGTGGTGCAAACATTTAACATCCCCACATGATTGTCAGGTTCAGTCTGGGTTGGAGAGAGCTTTACCTCCAGCATGGCTAGATATGTGCATCTCCCACAGATTGTAGTGTTGTATGTTAGGAGGGGAGTATGGACTGTGTACATGAGACAATTTCTATATTGCCTCACGATGCCCATATTCATCATATAGACAGGCGATAACACTGGGAATTGACACTTGGACATGCCTGAAAATTTAATTATTTCCCACTAGATATGTGAGGAAAGTGTGTACAAGAGCTGTTTTACTCTAAGCAAGTGGAAAATGTAAGTACAAGCAGTGTTTACCTGTAGGTAACGAGGAAGATTGAGTGCTATAGTAATTAGTAGCTCATGTAGTGCTTACATGTTCTGAACAAGTGCTGAGCATGAATAAGCAATGCAGATAGGGTGTTGGATAACATAAACACACTGCCCCCCCAACAGGTACACAATCACATATCCATGTACACTACAGAGCCCCTGTAACCATAACTATGATGGTACAAGGTGCACTCAGGCTGTATGGGACCTGTCCACATCCCTGGTTGTATCATACACATATGGCAAAACAGTTTGCTCTACACATACACATCATGTAAAACATAGCTTTATGTCAGTCTGTGAAAACACTGAATGGTGCACACCAACAGTTATCACAACCCACAAAGTGGAGACACCACTCATAATGGGAGGCACTGCACTACTACCCTGCTGAGTCTAGTCTGAAAGTCAATGGACCTTAATCAACTTATATATTTTTAGCAGTACAGATGTAGATGACAGTACGGATGATTTCACACTGCATATCATACCTGTGACAGGTCATAGGACATCTTCATCCATACTGTGTTCCACCTACACTCACTATACTAGATGTACATTTGTATGTCACAGGAGTGTACTGCCAGTGGACTGTTGACAGAACCAACATTACAAAAGGTGTCTGAGTAATATGTGCATATCACACCAGTACCAGCTACAGGAAAACAGGGTTAATTTGTTGTACTCCCCCTCATTGTAGCCCATACCGCACAGACAAATGGGAGGCATCTGCCTATGTAACTATGTGAATGGCTATGACCTAGGAGCAATAGCTGACTCAGTGTTGTGGACAACATACAGAAGGGGCTTTGTGGGTGAGGTGTGTGACATATGTGCACAATCTGACAGCTGCATATTGCATTGTCACCGCTAGGTTAATATCACTGTACCCATGAACTACCACCTAGGCAGCAGTCAACAAAATGGACACTGTGTGTAAGGGATGCTGCTTTGCAGTTTACCTCCCTGAGCTAGTGACATCACCAAGCCTATTAGGTAGTCATAAGAGGCAACCCTAGTCATGACAGGGTGCCATCCATGAACATGGAGATCATTGTACAGCCATACTCATCACTCAAGTGACCAATATCGGATCGCATATCACCTTTAAGGGGTATTGGCCATGTTTGGATGGCCGACACCAGCCTTCACAATCCTCATCTCCACTATGTAGCATGATGCCTACCCTGTATAAAGACATGTCCAACACTGTGATGTTGGACATGCTACGTGTACATATCCTGATCTGAAATACATATGTCATGGACATCCATCTTCCTAGTACAAGAATCGCCATATGCTGGACAGATCCTTGTGCCATAAACATTACATACTCCTGCCATACTATGCAACCCTGTCCAGCAAAGCTGCACATTCCACCTCTGTCAGACATGGTGTGATGACCGCATGGTAGATGTATCATTAACCATGTGGATCAGTTATGTGGCACTGCCTCACCTGGCGCTGGACACACGGCTATCGGCTACAGCTAGGTAACCTTACATCCTAGGCTCATACATTGCCCAGGGCATACAGACTACTAGATGACCTTGGCCGTACATGCTATAGTTGATAACCATCCCTGCAAATACCATCAGGCTAGCCAGAGTCCCATGTGTATCACATGTGCAACACAGGCGATACGTGGCAGGATGTTGAACTGCTGTACAGTGCCGTATAGATGTATATGGCAAAACACATGCATGTAAAGGCTTCAGTGTGTATGTCTGCATTGTCACAGGTCTTGTCCATTAAGGCAGTGTATGTGTTTATATGTGACACATACACAGCATCAAGGTCGACAGCATTAATGTGGACACATCCAGGCATGTGCTGATAGGTAAGAACACCGGTACAGGCAAACAGACATGCCAACATCAAGACAGCATCCACATGGAGTATGAGCAATGTAATCAGGTGACACATATATATTGTGATAATATCCAATCCCCATTGGGTGTCACATGTGTGTGACACAAACATGTCAGTGTAATGAAGATTTGCAAAGACAACTATTTATATGTAATAAATGTGATACACATGAATGTGCAGCTGTATCTCTGTGCATCTCTGAAATACTGTGATCTGTCTCCATCATTATATCTTCCAGGTATGCCACGGGCAAGGCTCCCAGCCTATACATGCTTGGAGGATGAAGCCCTCATACCTTACCTCCAAGACAACTATGATGTCCTGTTTAGCCATGTGCCACAGGATGCACAGCAGCGGGATGACCTGTGGCAGGAACTTTGCAGGAGGGTTAATGATGTGGGTGGCCATAACTGCACATACCAGCAGGTGCGCAGGACCTGATCAGACGTGCGAAACAGCGTGATAATGCAATTGCCAGGGAACAAGGTGCAACAGGTGGTGGGCCACCAACCCAGCACCCACTCTACTGGCCAACCTGGGGACACCATCAGAACAGCATCCACAAGCCTTAGCTGGCATTGTGGAGGTGGGTGTCTCTCAACCACCGAGCCTGGAGTTGCCTGGTAAGTCACTACTGCACATATAACTATTATATCCCATATAGTTGCATGTGTCACTGTACAATATGTAATGTAACAGCATATGCAAGGCATGTATACACACATGCCGCATACATTAGTATGCTACTCTGTGTATGCACACATGTGCATACTCCATAGTATATCCTATTGTACTGGCGAATTTGTTAACATGCACATTGTGCCCTGTAGCTGTCATACAGGCATGGATAATGATCATACTGTTGTGTCACCCCTATATAGGTACCTCTGGCATTCCGCTAAGACAGCAGGCCATTGCAGGTGAGATAGTTATAAGTAACAGGCATGTTAATGCACAGATCTATTCGCCATGTGGCCAGTTAACACATGTACACATAATGTATGGTCTGGTCACAATATACAGGTCACATCTGCAATCTATCACAATGGCTACCCATGTGCAATACTTACAAACTAAGTGAAACACCGACATGAAACCTCAGAAACTGTCATTGCTAGATGTGTCAACAGCTGTGCATACAATGGTGGAGGTGTTGTTCAATGTAGGAACATGTACTACACATCAGAACTACACATGTGGGGTACTCAAACAGTACTACACAGTGACCTGGAGTATGGGCAGCCCACAGAATTCACCATTGTGGATTATGCCCCTGCTATGAGCGCACACATTGTGATGTGCCATTTGACATGTCCATGACAGGTAGTGGGCCAGCTGCAACATTGTCTCACTATCCATAAAACATACCCCACATACCAAACATACAACCCTTTGTCTGCATAACCCTGTGGACAGTGGAGTATATGACATCTATGGGTGTATGCCATATGGGACAACACAGACATGTGAGATAGATGGCCATCACAACCGTTTGGCCAACACATGTTCACACATGGCCATGGAGGATGGCCAGAGACATGTAGCAACACATAGTAGATGTGATGTGTTTGTGTGTACACCCTGTTGTACATTGGCTACACATGGTCCAGCTATAGCCTTTGTTGAATGGTTATATTGCAGATGTGGAACACTAGGCTTCCTATAGGCCTGTGCACAGCTTGTGGAGTCATAACATCATTCGACCACATAAGATATGTTGAACATCATGACTGTGTCAGAGCATGACAGTATTCACCTGTACAGCATCCACATACATACACAGACAACCACATCAGGCCACAGATACAGTACATTTCTCTTGCTGCTGTTGGACATCACTGTCATCCGTGCACCTCATGTGTGTGGTACACAAATGTCATGTGGGACATGATGTATTGACAAGTCTACCATGTGTGGACCTGGTTGCCAGGCAGCTAAAATATGTTTGCAGATGTGCAGGGGTGTCATCCGTATGGCCTTCAGTGACCTGTGTCACACATTGCACATCATTGTTTAGTGTGTATACACCTCAGCGATATGGATCACAATCCACAGTATATATGTATTGTGTATGCACACAGTCATGGCTATGCACTGTGTCTGTAATTCACACTGCATAGCAATAGAGACGCCTCATGATTCCATGCAATGGCACTGTGTCTGTACTTCACACTGTATAGCAATATAGATGCCTCATAATACCCGGCAATGGTCATGCACATCTGCTATATGTATATTTTATCTGTAGGGCGGACAGACAACACTGCAATGTGACACCATTACCCCACTGTATATGTGACAGAACACCATTGTGTTAAACATGTATGCATGTCAATGCACACGTCAGCAGATTACATGTCATACTACATGTTAAGTCAAGGTCATATGCCACACATCGGCCATGTGTACTGTTAACCAGTGCTGGTCCACATGGTGTAACTCAGGGATGCATGCTTACTACCATGATTGTGTGAAATGCATGGCTTCTGCTATGACACATGCATGCTGTTGTGTGCAACCCAGGGATGTATGATAACTACCACTATTATTGTCTGAGCTACATGTTGTCTGCTGTATCACATGCATGTTGCATGCTTTCTGTCAAATCACATGCATGGTGTGTGTCTGTGTGTGTCTGTCAGTGTGTGTGTGTGTGTGTGTGTGTGTGTGTGTGTGTGTGTGTGTGTGTGTGTGTCTGTCTGTGTGTGTGTCTGTGTGTGTGTGTGTGTGTGTGTGTGTGTGTGTGTGTGTGTGTGTGTGTGTCTGAGTGTGTGGGTGTGCCTGTCTGTGTGTGTGTGTGTGTGTGTGTGTGTGTGTGTGTGTGTGTGTGTGTGTGTGTGTGTGTGTGTGTGTGTGAGTGTGTCTGTGTGTGTGTGTGTGTGTGTGTGTCTGTGTGTCTGTGTGTGTCTGTGTGTGTGTCTGTGTGTGTCTGTGTGTGTGTGTGTGTGTGTGTGTGTGTGTGTGTGTGTGTGTGTGTGTGTGTGTGTGTGTGTGTCTGACTGTGTGGGTGTGCCTGTCTGTGTGTGTGTGTGTCTGTGTGAGTCTGTGTGTGTGCCTGTGTTTGTCTGTGTGTGTGTGTGTGTGTGTGTGTGTGTGTGTGTGTGTGTGTGTGTGTGTCTGTGTGTGTGTCTGTGTGTGTATGTGTCTGTGTGTGTCTGTGTGTGTGTGTCTGTATTGTAATGTAGAGTCTTTGTTTGCCTTCACATGTGATGTAGGTGTGTTACCCTCCTGCGGTCCATATGATGTTAGTGTCCCCACAGACTCTAGTAGTGATGATGAACATATGCTTGAGGCACAGGCAGGGTTGTCAGAGGCTGAATCTGTGCCATTGGTTGCCATTCCACCTATATCCCCCTCATCCCCGCACACAGATCTCATGCCAACACATACCCCATCACCAGTGGCCATAGAGGAAGGACAGTTGGCATGTGGTAGCTTGAAACAGAAACATGTGGTGGCTACAGAAGGTGTGTATTCACACCATGGTGTCAGGCAAATGATTGCAGATGGGCCACACAGGCATATGGCTGACATGCCCTTGCAGGACAGAGTGCAGCAGCTGGTGTCACCAGACGCATGTTTCAGGCTGTAATGGCAGCACAGGCACGTGCTGAATGGCAGAACAGAGAAGGGCAGAGGCTTCAGAGGGCTGTTATCCATTCTTTAAATGACAACATCCAGGCATTGGCAAATGCTCAACAGCAGATTGCTGAGATTTTGGACAGACGATTGGGTGACATGGTTGGAATCCTTGACCATAGCATGAAAATCCATGAGCTTGAGATGTCTGTGCTGAAATATATGGTAGGAGTGAGGCGTAGGGCACATGGACGTAGGCCAGCTATGAAACCTGGTGCAGGTCTACATGAATGAGCTACCTCACATGCCCGCTCCTATGGTGGCAGTAGCAGCAGCAGTGCAGCTGGTGCTGCGCTGTCCACACCAGAACATAGCAGGCCATGTGCACATGGCCCTGGACGGTCCCAATGGGGACACGGTTACAGTGGACATGTGTCATCAGACAGTACCCAATCTGCACCTCTGCCTGGTAGTGCCCATGCAACCCCTGGCAGGTACAGGTCACGTGGCCATGGTCGGACACTGTGAGCTATAAAACCTGGTCTGTACAGTCTGGAGCTGTCAATAATACCCCTGTGTAGGCCAGACACATGGCAGAATTGTGTGCACACATACACGCACACACCAGAAACATCTATAGGGCACCACAACACTCACATGCATAACAATCACACATGTTCAATTAGGTCACAGGCCCTAACCCACACACACATGATGTCATCCACTGGTGCAGCTTATGCCCCTGGCAAACATTATCACCCTGCGCATATGATGATGCCTGTGCCGCATCCCTGTCATCCACACCATCAGTGCAGGGGCATGCTCATATGGTCTGATGCACAGGGAGAACAGAATAGAGAGATAAGTGTAGATTACAATTGTTGTGTACTGTTGACACGCAGCAGACATATCATGTAGTACAGGTTTAGAACGCACTGTTTTCTGTTCACAATATGTGTCTTGGTAACAACAGTAACAGCATGTTGGTAATGATGTCCTGCTTCCCTCTTTCAGGTCTAATTGCATGTGCCATTGAGTGCCAGTGTTTGCAGTTTACCATGTGTTAATGTGGACTACTCACAGTTATGTATAGCAATACCAGCATGCTATTCGTAGCTTCAACCTCACTGTTAGGCTAACATTCCAAAGATGTCTACACATCTACTGATCCAGGAGCATGGGAGCTGTGTACTAAGCTACAGTGGCTAGAGATGTGACATCCATACCATGTGACATCACAGGTACAGTTACATGGGGCGGTGAGTTTACATAGCAGTTTAGCTGATGACAAGGGTAGAGGTCAGTTGATAGCTTGAAGCCTCACTGTGTAGCAGTAATACACATTCACATTACAGGATGAGAACACACAGCTACACACACACACACACACACACACACACACACACACACACACACACACACACACACACACACACACACACACACACACACACACACACTCACACACACACAGACACACACACACACACACACACACACACAGGTATTCGCACACATGTATTCAGACACAGAGTAACACGCCCACACTCACGGGGTCAACGACACTGTAACACATACACACACTTAATAGTGTTGAGGTGAGGACCCCTGACTATGTGTTAATCACCATTACAGTACTGTGCACCCACATGATGCGACACAGAGAACACACATGTACAGGTAGTCAGTAATGCCTAAGATCGATGGCATCAACAGGTAATAGATTGCATCACCTGGAGGGGTTAGGGTCCTATCTGTACACTATGGTAACATACATCCTCACTCCATGGACCAGACAGCCATACATACATGCACACACACACACTGTGGCGTCCACAATTGAATGCACCTATGTCATGCAAATACAGATAGCTCACATGTGTGTGATACACACCCCAACCCTGCCTATGTCTTGCTTTCTACACTGCAGTATGTACAGATCTCTACAACAGTGTACAGAAGTGTGAGTAACAATTGGGATGTATTCCCCACCATATGTGGCATATATGGACACATAAGCAAACACTCATGACAGTACATTACAGACATGCAGCAGTATTGCCCACAATACAATGTGTACTGACGCTACCTTTGGAAATTGTGCTGATATATGCACACAGGAGGTCTTAAGTGTTACAGGTGTCAAGTGATTTACAGTCAGTGACACTCTGACCGCTGCGTGGGTCGTATGTGTTCCCCTTCAATTAACAGAAATATAGCTTAGTGTTTGCACATGTTATTGTAGGATGGCTTGTGACACACCTGTGAGCTGTCTACAGCAAATATCCATCTGCAAAGATGGCCCACCACTTAGTTATGTCCACACATCTGTCCATACCTGCTGTACATCTCACCGTACTGTCAGTATATCACCATATACAGTTGGCAATGATGGGGCTGCACTGCAACTGCATGTTGTAGTAAGACACATGTCACCTGCAAACATCAGCTACTGCACACGCATGGTAGCTGAATGCACATCACTACATGCACATGTGTGTAGGTCCTACATTCCTGTCATTTAGCCATGTTTGTAGGCATTGCAATTGGTGGACATTTGTGATGACATACATGACACATGGACTGTTGTATGATAGGATAGTTGTCATGGGTAACCAGTACAGAAGGAATGTTAACTCAGTCAGCATTGATATCACACCTTATGTACTGTTAGCATTCAACAGCTATGGACCTACCTTCCATGTGCATGTATGTAAATGCTGTAGCCACCTGTCTGCATGAAGGACAGCAACAGCTATGCTATGTACATGTGTTGTGTGTGTGTGTGTGTGTGTGTGTGTGTGTGTGTGTGTGTGTGTGTGTGTGTGTGTGTGTGTGTGTGTGTGTGTGACATGTACATATCCACGGCAGGTACATGTATGTCATATCCAAACATGAGGGCGTTTACTGGAGTACAGCAACAGTCATCTGTTACTGCTATATATGACCCAGGGCCCCTGTTATGTGTACAGCCGACCTGGTTATGAACAGTAATATCATTGCATTGCATAACACATAATGCAACTGTGTCAGTACATGAGTAGTCTGCACAATTGATGTAGAGCTAGGTACAGTCCACTGGTCATGAGTCACATGGTGCTGTACTAGTATATGTTCTACCACATGTATGGATGTGTGTTGCTGGTCCAAGGAGATGGTGATGTCTCAGGGCTACATCCTAGTATGCAGCTTTTGACACTGTGATCTGTATCTGACACATCTGTGATGCCTTTTGAGGATGTACTGGTCAGTAATGTGAGTGACCTTCATGAACATGGGGACACCACCACCTGGAGCGGTCCATGCCGGTGTTATGGCCCACATGTCTGTATTCGAGGTATACGGTGGTAGTGCTATTGTGCACAGCTGAGCCTTCCGCCAGGTGTTCCTCACTGCACAGATGTCAGTATTCCCCATCGTTGGATCTACATTGGGCAGCTGTGATTATGAATGCTACACATCTAGCACTGTTTAGCATACACATACAATGCAGTTGTCCTCTAGGTGTCAGGGTGTTAAGCTGGTCTCAGGACATTCGTCTATGAATGGCACTATATGGGCGAAGTAGCCACTCCTGGCAGGACATCACCATGGGTGGTAGTAGTGTGCCAGGTTTAGACTAGTAAGGTGACGGACAGCAGCAGATGTTGTGTAGAATACCAGTGTCAGATATATGTAGTGCAGCGTTCCTGCTAACAATGACAACTATCGACACCGGAGTCCATTACAATGTGTTGTTCACATCTAACTGTAATAGCATGGCCACTATGCCCTTCCGTGTTTATAATCAGAGTGCATACAAAACAGCCCTGTGCTACTAAGTGTGTGAGCATGCCCAGTATAATGTTGTGTAGATGGGCACATAGTGCATTCCAAATGGCCATGTGCTACTAAGTGTGTGAGCATGCCTAGTGACACCTTGTGTCAGTTATGTGCCTCTATGTGTATGGGCATGGCCATTGAACCCCTGTATAGCGATAGTAGTCGTCCAGTCAACAGATGGCCATACCCTACTTCAGGATGGATTCCTACATTGAACACAGTGGTTCACAGGTATGTACATCGTAACTTCCAGCATCCATGTCGATGTCTGCATTCCTAGAAGGTCATATTGACAGTCTTGAAAGGTGTAGTGTCTGTGGCATGGCTCGTATCTATGTAGCATTGTAATAGTGGTCCGTAGATAGGCAGTTGTCCTGATCACACCACTGGCGTGTTTGTCTCCGTCTGCCTGGGGACAGAAATATGCTTTTAGACTGCTCACACTCCATACAATCCCTATCGCTGTCTTTGCCAATGCTGATGATGTCACCCACCTAGAAGTACACCTCTGGGAGTGCTGTGTCTCAATAATCTCGGTAGCATGTTCTGTAACTGCATAATGCTGTAGTGTGATAAGATAGTTAGGTCGGTGTTCTAATCCCAGCCATGCCAACTGTGTGTGTGTCCATCTGCCGGGGGACAGAATAATGCTTTTAGACTGCTCACACTCCATACAATCCCTATCGCCGACTTTTCTATTGCTAATGATGTCACCCATCTAGAAGTACACCTCTGGGAGTACTGTGTCCCAGTAAGTTCAGTAGCGCGTTCTGTAACTGTGTAATGCTGTAGTGTGATAAGGTAGTTAGGTCGGTGTTCTAATCCCAGCCATGTCAACTGTGTATGTGTGTCTCTATCTGCCAGGGGACAGAATAATGCTTTTAGACTGCTCACACTCCATACAATCCCTATTGCCGACTTTTCCGTTGCTGATGATGTCACCCACCTAGAAGTACACCTCTCACATCCTGTAACTGTGCACTGCTGTAGTGTGATAAGGTAGTTAGGTCTGTTTTCTAATCCCAGCCATGCCAACTGTGTGTGTGTCTCTGTCTGCCTGGGGACAGAATAATGCTTTTAGACTGCTAACACTAAATACAATCCTTATCGCCGACTTTTCCATTGCTGATGATGTCACCCACCTAGAAGTACACCTCTGGGAGTGCTGTGTCCCAGTAATCTCGGTAGCGTGTTCTATAACTGTGTAATGCTGTAGTGTGATAGAATAGACAGGTAGGTGCTCTATTCCAAAGCATGATAAGTATGTGTGTTTGGCAGTCATATCCTATGTGTTGGCGTCTGTGAGTGGTTAGCTCCAGGATGTGTTGAGGAGCGTGTTTTGTTGTTTTCCTATATAGTGGCCATAAATGTCACAATCGGCCAAAAGACTGGGTTGGCAAGACATACACATACATTCGGCAATAGGTCTGGTGAGTAAAGTCAGCAGCCCTAATCTTACCCTTAATACAGTCTGAACCCATGTGACACACAGAAACACACTTGCCTTGATATTAACATCAGTACATAATGCAGGAGGAGCATGTGGTTTCCTTTTCATTATTGTCTAATGTTTTGGTGTCATGTGGTCCACTGTTGAGCTATATATTCTATATCTACGTATGTGTGTGTATATGGATATGTGTGTGTGTGTGTGTATATATATATATATATATATATATATATATATATATATATATATATATATATATATATATGCGGACATTAGCACACGTAAATCTACATGATGGAATACATGTCCTATATTGTTGAATGCCTGTGCTGGATGATCTGTACATGATAACCGCAGCTGTATGTATATCTGCAGTGGCTTAGTGGTAAAGCACATCGTCTGTGGTGCCCAGGGTCTTGGGTTTGAGCCGTGCAGCGACTGGTTGCTTTGTTGCTGGGAAGAACAGGGTCATCAAATACGGTGATAGTAAGGCGCTTTTTAACCAGTTGTGTGCGGATCTGCATGACAGTAAGCAGTGGTTATTTTTGGGAAGGCTCAGTATGGGTCATGTAACTATGCATTAGAAGACAATACTATGCAAATGAGGTGGAAAATAGTGAATCCTGTTTATCCCCAGGGTGTGATGCAGATCCCAAGAGTGTATGTGTATAAATAGCCAGGTGCAGGACTCAAATATAGGTGAAAGCATGGGAGGGGTGTCAGGCATACTGTACATACATTAGAGCCCTGTGTCTCGGGATTGCTCCTGGCTTAGCACGCCTAAGCTAGGGGTGTGTCTATACCTGCCTAGTGCAATTGGGAGTGACAACAGCAGTAGGAGAGTAGTCAAGGTGAACAAGCTGGGAAAACAGGTGATAATTATCACAATCAGCAGATTACAGGCTCAGCTCGGCCCAAAACACTACGATAAAGTGAGCAAGCACCATAACCTCAGATTTTTCCACACTCTACACCACCATTGTATACATGCGGGGAAATTTTGCAAAACAATCCAATGAAATGAGAAGGGCTGCAGCAAGCAACATAGACCAACATGTGCAGGAACCTGAGGGTGGTGAGGATGTGAATGCTGCCGAACAACCCTCAGTGAGGAGATAGAGAAGACTGTACAGACCCAGGGTAACCTACCAGGGGCTACATGAGCTGGAAATAGTGGAGCACTATGGGGTGGACATAGACCTTCTACAGCAGATTGTTGAGCTGTGCCGGCCACACCTGACACATCAAACAGGCCGTGGGAAACCCATCCCAGTGGATACCAAGGTATGTGTAGGCCTAAGTATACTAGCCACAGGTACCTCCCAAAGCACAACTGGGGTTATCATGGGAATCTCACAGGCATCTGCATCCAGAGAATTCCACAAGTTCTTGGATGCCATGTCACCACATGCCAGTGAGCACGTACATTTCCTCAACACACATGAGGTGTTGACCAGCAATATGTGTCTCTTCCACCAAATGGCAGACTACCCTGGGGTAGTGGTTGCTATAGCCTGCATGCATGTACGCATCAAAGCACCACCCAGTGAGCAGGGTTGGGCCTACATTAACCACAGGGGCATCCCCTTCATTAACTGCCAGGTCGTATGCTATGCTCAGGGCATTATACTGAATGTGTGTGCTGGCTGCCCTGGAAGCTATGACAATTCCGATATATGGCATCTGCCGCAACTGTACCACAAGTTTGCCAATATGGACATCCCCTACAGTCACCTAGTTGGGGATGCTGTGTACCCACTGGAGCCATGGCTGATGACACCCATCAGAACTGCACACACACCAGAACAACTATGCCATAATGAAGCGCAGGCACAGGCCAGACATATAATAGAGCATGTGTTTGGGATGCTCACATCACGGTTCCGGTGTCTGGACACATCCGGTGGAGCCTTGCAGTATTCACCAGCTACATGCACCCAAATTGTTATGGTATGTGCTATGCTACACAATATGATCCTGCAGAAACAGCTGCAGCAGGAACAGCATGGGGCAGGGCCACACAGTCTCCCCACCAATGCCAAGGCCTGTACAGGCACAGAGTGACTTGGAGGAAGAGCAACCTGAGCCGGACCCAGTAGGCGGAAGGAGGCATGCCCAATATGACCTGGCCTTGGCAAAGAGGCAATGCATACCATATGCACTGACACAGTAGGTAACCAGGGAATGTCACCCTCTCTGACTCACACAGACAGTAAAGGGGATGCCAAGCATGACACTACCTGTGCTCAGCCATGTATAGGAAGTGCACTGTGTGCATCTGACACAGGCACCCTCCAGCACCATCCTCAGGTCTGGCACACCCTCAAGGTAAGTCAATCAACCTACCAATTGGCAGTTGTATTATAATGTGTTGTTACCTGTAGCTATGGTATGCATGTGAGCATGCAAGGGAATTTGGTGGCCGAATGTTAAGGCAGAGGACAGTAGACATCCATAGTGGCACCATGGCATCTTTAGCACATACCAGGGTCAGCATAGTAGCCAGTAGTACACAGGGTGTCATAACCCACTGCAGGTAATGGGCTGAGCATCATGTGTGTCCATACAGCCCACACAAGTCTCAACCAGCTGGACAGGTGTAGACCAACGCAGGAACATGCTGTACTATGGCCTCTGAATATGCCCAATTGATGACCCCCCCCCCACAGACCCACACAGATAGACTACAGCAGGCCAGGCAGTTGGATGTAGGTTGTGAAGGCTAGGATGTCTGAAACGAATATGTTAGTAATCAAAGCTAAGATCTGGAGTACACTGGTATGCCTCTAGCCAGCACAATAGGTAGGTCTACACACTGAAATGGAGTACCTGACATGCCAGTACAGTAGTAGCAAAAGTTTACAAGTGTCAGCTGTGCCCCCTTCCAATGTAAACATGTAACAGTCTGGTGCGCACCCCCTGGTGCTATGTAGGAATGTGGATACAGTCGGATGTCCCCCCACACTGTGCAGAAATGTTGCAACAATCAATGCCACATGACTGATGGATACCCTGCAGACACAGCATGCCACCTGTCAGTGTACATTGCAGAGGTCGGCACCACAGTACTGACTACCTGGACATGTAACACATGCGATACAGTTGACCATACTGGGCATGCTCACACACGTAAACACAAGGTATGATGGCAATGTCAGTCAACAACATGCGGAATGGTCATACTGGGCATGCTCACATACGTAAACACAAGATGGCCAGGTCTGCAAACACCAGTGGTCCGGACATATCTGCCGGTACATTGCTATACTGTTGGATGACTGTGCTGTATGGTATGTGTGTGGTTCTGTCTATTGTCTGTATATTTGTCATGGTGTATTGAGAATTCACATTAGCTGTGTGCACAGGGTGTTTCTACCAACACTTGCAAAGGACGGTTATTTGTTTGTGGCCAGAACAAGCCCATTGGATATGGAGTGAGTAAGGCACATTGAAGCAGTTGGGAGCAGTTGTGCTTGGGTTTGCACAGTGTTAAGCACTGCTGACCTCTGGTTACAGCTTCTTACACTTGTTTAGACTCCACATTTCTTTACCAGTGTAATACTCGCATACTGGTAGACAAACACACTTACACCTGCTCGCTCCCTCACTTGCACATGCACCGACATTGATGCTTGCATGTGTCACTCACGCTGGGTGGGTGCGATCCCTTGTGATGCCTATTACATCGGACTACATGACTACAGTATCGGGTATGGCTGACCATTAAGCGACTGCATGGCGTTCGACTGTACAGAATCGGCAGCCTGTCCAGTGAGTTAATCATATTGTATGCATGTTCCTCATACAATCTGCTCCCATCTGGCTACTTGGGAACTGATACTCTGCAATACGGACAAGTAAATGTGTTTTGGGGCCCACATCCGTCTGCCGGGTCATGCTACCGCATACCTGTTGTAGGTTTGCCACCTTTTAAATTGGCCGAGGTGAATCTGGTGTTTCCCTTCACATTTGTTATGACTGCTTTATTGCGACCATGTTCATTCATTTATATATATGTATGTCTGTTTGTCTGTACGTACATACACATACACATAAATATACACCTACATACCTACCGACATTTCCCATACTGTTGAATGTCCACCACGCATCCCCGCTGTCTTAGGTTCATAGGTTCAAAATCAGAACACTTGAAGACAGTAGCCCAATACTCCTTAACGCAGCTTTATTTTTCAAGATAGTGGCATTTTCGCTACAACAATAAAGTAGCTTCATCAGAGGTTTGTAAAAAAGCGCCAACTTTACATAGTTGCCTCACTATTCGTTCTCTATAAGTAATTTATGAAGTTAGTAATTACCATATCTTCTGTATATTTATTCTTTTTGGAAGTAAAATGTTTAGGTAAACACATTTAATAAGAAGCCTATAGAGTAAGGCTTCAACATTAGAAAGAGATTATTAGTTTTTGGTTGTTAGTTAGGTGCGTCCTTTTGCATTATTATTCATCTTTTGCTATTTTCTATGTGCCCTTCAGGCTCTTAAAAGATTTTTTAATATTCTAAATGGGGCATTTGGAATTTATCCACATGCCTTAGATGGTTTGTCTTTTAATGTTGTTCTAATTTGAAACTTGATTTTAAAAACTTTGTATTTTTTAAAAATACGTTTCCATTTAATTAAACAGGAAATGATGTCAGTGTTTATCTTTGAATTTAAATGAGAAAAAGTTGGCGCTTTTTTACAAATCTCTGATGAAGCTACTTTATTGTTGTAGCGAAAACGCCACTATCTTGAAAAATAAAGCTGCGTTAAGGAGTATTGGGCTACTGTCTTCAAGTGTTCTGATTTTGGTTCAACAGTTCGTTTTCTTGTTCTTTTGGTTTCATTAGGTTCATAGGTTCATAGGTTCATACTAGGCTATCTGCCCTAGGGCATTTATAAGCCTAGCCAGAGTGTGTGTGGCTTTCATCACCCCTTAGGATGAGAATACTATACCCATTAGTTTGCTGTGCCTCTGTCCAGCAGTGACACAGAGATGATTCCCGGGGTAAACCTACCATCTCCCATCCACTCGTCAAGATTTCTCTTGAACAGAGTCAGTGAGGGGCTCTGCCTCACATAGACTGGGATTCTGTTCCATAGTGTAGGGAGTCTCTGGGTGATGAATCTGTCCCTCCAGCACGTCCTATTTATATCCGTGTTGAGGTTTAAGTCTCTTGCTCTTGTGGCTTTGGTGGATTTGGATTTTTTGAGGTGGAGCATGTCCATTAATTCCGGGTTGGACATGGCCTTGTATGTCAGGCACAGATCACTTCTGAGCAGACGGTATGCGACTGAATAGAGCTGGAGTTTCTTCAGTTGGGCAGCGTATGACATATGTTTGAGCCCCTTTATCCTTTTGGTGAGGAACTTTTGGGGTCTTTCCAACTGCTGCAGGTGTCGGGTAAGGTACATTCCGAATGGGGCGTTGTACTCAATCATTGGTCTGATAAGTGAAAAGTACAGGGGTACAATGACCTCTCCTGATCTGGATGTGAATCCCTTCATGATCAGGTGGGCAATGTAGAAGGTCTTCCTAACCACTTTGGCAATGTGAGTGTCAAAGAGAGGTTACTGTCAACTTGGGTCCCCAGGTCCCTGATAACGTCTTCCGTGTTTAATGGATTACCACCTATGTGGTAATTAGGGGTTACCTTGTTTTTCCCAAAGGGTATGACTATACATTTTTTGGCATTTAGCTTAAGGCCATGGCTCTGGCACTAGTTATCCATTTCTATGAGACCTCTCTGGAGGATGTCTGTGTCTGATGGAGTGTCAGTTATGGTGCCCAGTTTGCAGTCATCTGCAAATTTTGTCAGCCACAATCCTCCAATGTTTACCTGTACTTCAGAAAAATAAATGCCGAACAAGAGGGGGCCCAGGACTGAGCCCTGTGGGACACCGCTCGTGACCGGCTTAGAGTCTGACATGGCACCAGCAACTCTAACCCTGTGGGTTCTGTCCTTGAGCCAGTTTGCAACCCATCTTGTGACATACGGGTTTACATCTAAGCTGGTGAGCTTTTCTATGATGCCCGAGTGGGGTATTGTGTCGAACGCTTTTGCTAGGTCAAGGTAGGCTGTGTGAACTGCCTTACCCTCATCAATAGCCTTAGTGACTGTTTCGAAAAAGTCGACCAAGTTCAAGAGGCAGGATCTGCCCTTGACAAAGCCAAATTGGGTAGGATCCAGTGTCTGTAGGTCCCCAATGTCTTTATTTATGAGTTCCATTATGATCCTCTCCATAGCTTTGCAGACAAGGCTCGTCAAGCTTATGGGGTGGTAATTTCAGGGTCCATAGAAGCACCGCCTTTGTGGAGTGGGACCACAGTTGCTGTACGCCATTCTTTGGGCACGTATCCTGTAGTAAGGCTAAGATTAAACAGCAGCCTTATGTGTGGGTTTAGTTCCTCACTGAGTTCGTAGCACACAGCCGGGGACACTGTCCAGTCCCATTGATGCTGTGTTTTTGCTTTAGAGAGCAGCTCTCACCTGGGCATCTGAGATGTTTGGGAGGCTAGACTCTGGTGGGATAGATATTTCTCCTTTGGGGAGGGAGGGGAGAAATTTGTACTGAACCTGTCTGCCAGTATGTTGGCAATGTCTGTGGGTTCAGTGATTTTTGTATCATTTTGGACTAATTCTGAGCATATCTGGGAGTTTCCACCCAGGTTTCTAACATAGCTAAAGAAGGCCTTATGATTGTCTTTTGTGTCATTAGCGATTTTTCTCTCAAAGTTGGCCTTGGATGATTTTATGAGTGATCGTAGTTTTTGCTAGTAGTGATCAGAGATGCCTTCCCTTTAGGGATTTTGCTCTGTCATGTAGTAGCTTTCTCCTCTTGTTGTAGAGTCTGTTTATGGCTGGGGTCCACCAGACCGGCGCCTGCCTTTGGTGGAAAGGGTCTTGATTTTATTAGGGATTGCTTGATCCATACATTCCTGGAGGTGCTCGTAGAAGGCATTTGTAAGGGTTTCAGCAGCGTGGGTTGTAGTTTCCACTGGCTCAGGGGCCTTGAAGGATACCACTCCAGTCTTAAGAAGTGTGAAGTTTGCTTTTGAGAAGTTCTTCACTGTGGTCTTTTTTGCTGGGGTTGGGGGCGGGATGTGGATCTCCAGTGAGATTAATTTATGGTCTGATCTCACCAATGAGAGATATACTTCCAGTGTGAAGCATTTTGTCCCCATGTTTGTGATGATCAGGTCTAGTATATTTTCTCCTCTTGTGGGAATGGTGACTAGTTGTTCCATAGCATTTGAGTTTATGAACTCCAGGAACCTTTGGGCTAGGGTGTTGGGGCTTGAGTAATGTTCCCAGTCTATGTTTGGGTAGTTGAAGTCACCCAATATGATGGTGTTTGGAGAGACATTCATACTCTCCAGTGTCTTCAGGAAGGCTGTGTGGGTTTCCTGAGTTTGAGAGGGTGGTCTGTAGCATGCTACAAACTGTAGGGCAGTTTTACCTATGGTTAATTGCACCTGGATGATCTCCAATGCTTCGTGCGTTGCCACTAACCTGGAGGTGTGGGTATCCTTTATGAATATGGATACTCCCCCTCCTTTTGTGGTTTGGTCTGGATTTTGAGGTCAGAACGCATGATATGAGGTATAACCTGATAGTGCTGGGGTGCTCTCAGGAGCCTTGAGCCAGGTTTCAGTCACAGCACAGACATCGATGTTCTCCATACTGAGGAGGGCTTCGAGGGCATGCATCTTGAGGTTTAGACTTCTGGCATTGAGCAGTATTACCCTTAGTTTTTCTCCATTTTTGTTTTCTAGGGTGGTAGGTTTATCATTTGAGCCTTGCCTAAAAAAGGCACTATGGGGGAGGCAAGAGCCTTTGCCAATATCCGGAAGCCCAGGGGTGACAGGTGCAAGCCGTCCCTTGCGAAGCAGCATGGCTTGTCAAGCATGTCATCCCAGGCAGACAGACATTGGATCCCCGTAGAATGACACCAGTAATTAAGCCAATTATTAAAGCTGATCATTTTGTCTCTGTATTGTGGCATCATTCTTGGTGAGGGTAGGATACTGCTCAGGGTCAGGGTCATACTGGCCTGGGCTACATAATCTGAGAGTTCCTCTATGTCTCTTTTCATGTAGTCCAGGGAGGTACGTCTCAGGTCGTTCACACCGGCATGGACAATGACTGAGTCATACTTGTACTTGCTGTGGAGTGACCTGAGTGCTTGTGTTATGTGGCGGATTCTAGTGCCTGACAAGCAGCTTACTGTGATTTTTTCCTTGTTCAGTCTGGTGAGTGGGACATCAGTGTGTCTGACTATGGAGTCACCTATAACAAGTGTGTCTGGCATTGTGTTTGGCCTTAAGGGCTGTGACTGTTTAGCACACTGACTTTGAGAACTATGTGTTGCATGTCTTATGTCTTGAGGTGGCAGTTGCTTGGGTGTCTGCTTTGGAGGCCTCTGTAGTTTTGGTAGATTTTTGATCAGTGCCTCCGAGTATGTCTTTGTGTGTTTATGTGTTTGTTTTGCAGTTGTGATAGTTCTATGTGAAACTGGGTTTGTGGTGTGCGTGGTTTCCTTCTCCTCCTGTCTGGTCTTGCCAGTCCTGAGTTGAGAGAGCTCAGCCTCCAGTTTGGCTATATAGTTGCATCTCTCACATGTATTTGTGTTTTGTGGGAGAAGGAGTGGGTTATCTGTGTACATGAGGCAATTGTAACATTGCCTCAAGATGCCCAGATTCACCAGCTGAACAGGAGAGGATGCTAGCAACTGACCCTTCGACATGCTAGAAAAAGTGAAAAAGTTTGTTGTGTAACTGAGTCAGAAGGGACCTATACGGAAATGGGTACTCAAGGGGATTCTAGGCTAATGTAGTACTTTGTTTAGTATATAAGTACTTTACCTATATAAAAATGCTTTAGGAACAAGTGCTGAGCTTTTGAGATAGAGAATAGACTGTTTAGATTGCAAGTAGAGAAGTTCTAAGGGAAAAATTGAAGAGCAGATTTTACGGAGCCAGAAATAGTTTAACCTTGTTTAACCGGCGCTGCCCGATCATGCTCTATGGGCAACTTCACGCAAAAGCACGCTAAAGCGGGCTTTATTACAGGGGGCTGAAAAGAGCTAGGAATTGACCCAAAATGGCCAATAGACTACAAGTTTCTGGCTGGAACCACTCCTCTAGGGACAAATAGGCTGCTCAGTGCTCCCCACTCCCACTGGTGAACAAAGACGCTTCCTTTTATCCAAATAAGGATATGGAATAGCACAGGAACCAAGACAAAGCCCAGAGATCAGCAAACTCTGAAGACTGGACTATTCTAGTTCAGTAAGGCGGGAAAACAAGATTTTTTTTTTTTTTTTTTTTGTCTTTTTTGCAGAAAACAGAGGAAAAACAGACAGTAAATGCTATAAATGCTTTTAAACGGCTAGCGCACTTGAGTTTGTTAGCCTACAGGTAAAATTAAGCAACAAATAACTTTTTAAAAGTGCAAAACAGTTAATCAACACAAAAACAGTTTAAATAGAATGCAGAGCTGTATAAACAGGCGAAAATGCAGTCGCTAAGCAGTAAATAATCAAAAAGCCAGAAAACAATACTTAAATCAGGAAAAAGTCACTCTTTTGCTCTCTGCTGCTTGGCTGGCCAGAGGCTGGCCAGTTATTGTGCAAATGCTCTGACCATTGCTAGGGTTGCCACATTGCTTACCTCCCTATATCCGATGGACATTATTCTGGCCATCACATAAAATTAGCGGCCCTTGCATGTCTTGGACCCAGAAACAGACACATCTTAGTCACCGGTTTGACCACTACACCATCCGTGGATGGTAGCTAGGATATATGACTTCACTACAGGTATTCAACAGTACTGGCAACAAATGTGACAGTTGGTTGGTGTACATATGTGTACGGACCTCTCAACCACTCATGGACTAATTTCAACTGTAACAGGGACAAGGCAAGGACAAATCAGGGACAATCATGGAGACTTTTACAATATTAGTACTATTAACTTGAAACATGTTGACAGATTCAGAGCATATGTATTCATATTTATTTTCTGAAATAAAATACATCTAGTACTCTTAATTATTGTCATTATTCATTCAGTGTAATTCAACACCTTTCTGCCAAAGGTCACTGGTTTTAGGGGGGATTAAGAGGCTGGCCAGTTATTGTGCGAATGCTCTGACCATTGCTAGGGTTGCCACATTTTCATATGGCCAGGATGGGATATATTCGGGACACACCAGATTTTTCAGGCCAGCACATACCCATGGTCAGTACAGGGTTTAGAACTTTACTTATTTTCCTAGATGAGAGCTTATTCTTGTAGCAGTTTAGTTGCTTATTCTGTTTCTTGTAAGATTTACATATTTTACATAAAGAAATAACAGTTTTAGGCAACTGTTACATGAAATATGGTACATAATTATTTCCTACAATCACAGGACATTTGCCATTGTATTATTTTTGGTCAGGACACACCTACCCAAACAGGGACAGGAGGTACCCTGCATATGTCAGCACCTTAATCACCCTATATCCAACTGCCACTATGCGAATGTGTAAAGTATATATTCTCAATAATTCATGTGGGGAGCCATGCATCACAGTCAGGTGTTTAATCCCAGGTAGTATGTTCTGCATGACAGGCTGGAGGCTGAGCAGTCTCGTGAACCACTACTGCACATACAACTTGTGTCCAGATGTCTACAGGACTGGATATCGTGTCATGATACCAAGTCTGATGTTTACACAGGATACTTATCCCATGAGGGATATCCAAAAATTGAACAAGACAATAACCTTCGATATTTTTGGATTTACAAAAACGTGATAGGATTTTACATGCAAGGGATACATAGTTTGCAATCCTGACACTGCCTAGGGTGAGACTGCCTACTAGATATGAGTAGTGGTCACTATGTGCAGATATGGCTGTGCCATGCTAGCAGCCCAAGTATGGCTGGATCTGGTGGATGTTCAGGAATAGGTGGGTTGTGTGCTGTAGAGGGGATGATGGGTATGCAATTATGCATCCAGGTGTGTTGTAGTTGGATGGCTCAGTTCAGTCCAGACCATTATGTGGGTATGTGCTGGTGACGTTTCTGTACATGTGTATCGCACATTTTAATATTCATATGTTTGTGAGATTGTGTTTTATAGTATGGCCTGTCAGGTTGTATTGCGGATGTGCATGTTTGTTCTTTGTGTTTCTTTCTGATTCATCCACTGCTCCCTCATACACCTCCAGTTCACCAATTGTGCATCCAACACAGTCTCCCCTTTGAGAATTATTACATTACCTGCACCCCCAGACACCCATGTTCCACACACTCCATCCATCCCTTCTCTGGTTGATGGCCCGTTGCATGGTCAAGGGAACACATTGCATAAACTACATATCTCTGGTACCCATATGGTTGTGAGGACTACCCTAGCATTTTTCACCTTCCACATGCTGTACATCACGCACATAGGTACACGCAAATACTTATCTTTCATGACATGGTAGGTAGACCCGGGTAATACCCGTTCATCTTTGGGCCATCCTGACAAGGACACCTTGGACAGCAAATGGGCAGATTTTGGGTGAATGCTCTGACCATTGGTAGGATTGCCACCTTTTCATATGGCCAGGATGGGATATATTCGGGACACATACATCAGATTTTACAGGCCAACACATACCCACGGTCAGTACAATGGATAGTACTTTTGTTTTATGCCTAAATGTGAGCTTATTGTTGTAGCAGTTTAGCTGCTTCTTCTGTTTTGTTTACTTGCTTATTCTATTTCTTGTAACATGTAGGTATGTTACATATGGAAATAACTATTGTATGTGACTATTACATAAGATGTGGGACATAATTATGTCCTACGATCACAGGATATTTTACATTTATAATGGTTTTGATATGGACACAACTACCCAGAGGGGGACTGTCCCTCACAATGTGGGACAGGTGACAACCCTGACCATTGGGCTAGACGTAGCTATTGGCTGCGAGCTAACATGATGCATTTCACTTCCACTTATCAACACTACAATAGAATATGGCCACGGGGTTTAAAAGTCATTTGTTCGAGGGACGGGGACTCAATATTCAGCTAAGTGCATTTGTGTTTGCTTCTTATTTTTGTGTTTGCAAAACTGTCTTGCATGCTTTGCATACATTTCAGTATCCACGGACACTGACAGGTGTGATTACTATTGGAGGCAGGCTGTAATACTCAGCATTTTAGGTTGCAAGTAAACAGCCGACATGTCTACGCCTCCGTGCGGCACTTCGACACGCCCCATGCACTTCCGCACATTTCCTATGCACGTGGATGTGGCGGCAGCATGCCTTCATTAATATGCATATGGCACTACTGCGTCATCTCTATGCTGCACGGTCGGCACAAGCCTAACACCGTCCTTGCAACGAGCTTCATGAATCCCCGGGATTTTGTTTTCTCTATCAATTTATATTTCATGCTCCCTTTCACAGGTAATTGTCTAATAATACTTTCTTGAAAAATCCTTTACTTCGTAAAAAATTCAAGCCTTTTCCTTTCTTTTATTGTATTTTTTTTTTAGATCTTGTTTTAAATCCTTCCATGGGTCCGCCATTTTTTTCTGAAATCATGATAAACCATTCTTTTGTTTTTTTCTGTCAACTGCTTTTACCTTCTATAATTTAATGTTATTCTCATATTAATTTTTTCCATCCTGTCAATTTTTTCTTTTCTTTTTCCATGTTATTTTCTTCCCATACATTTTTATATTTTTCATCCAACACCTTAAGTATCATTTCTTTATGTGTTTATGTCTTTATTTTACATTTCTCATTACCCAGAATAAATGCATAGATGCTAAAATGCATCATTGTATTTTTTTATTATAAATTATCCCACTTCTCACTGATTTCCACTTTGAACCCCAAATAAGGATAAAAAAAAATTCCAATAAATCTTTTACTATTTGAATGGTAAACATATATATCTCCCCTAAATATGCTATTTTTCCTAATACACAAGTATTCAACATATATAGACCAGATTCTTAAATGTACCAGAATGCGTACATGTTGTGGCAATTTTTTTTGTATTTAGCAGCACCCTTTCATGGTGCTGGACAGTCTTCCAATACAAAGATGTGCATCATCACAAAGGTCTTGACGTGTGGTCATGCTAAATACTAATTTTTCATTCTGTGTTTCGGAGGAGAGGTATATGCTAATTAGCAGTGTGGTTTCTCCCAGGAACCATCCAAGAAAGCTATCTATATTGTTCAAGCAATTCAGGAAAGCACTCGACCATATAGCCCCGCACACTATACACTACAGTAACAGACACTGCCAAAAGGTCATGTTCACATTCTGAACAGAGGCTTGGGGCGGGGGGGGGGCACTACATAGCAGAGCTTACTGTAAAGGGCCAGAATTGTACAGCATCATGATGGGAATGAGGGGAATCTCATGTGAAATGTGAAAGTTTAAAAGTGCTGTACTGGAACTCCAATTACTATAGGGATCAGAGGATGATACACACTGCATAATGCCACACTGGCACTAACATTACTTTGGGGATGGGGATACACTAGTCATCAGACAACAGTGCCATGAAGACACAAAACAGCATGATGGGGATGAGGAAAATCCTGGACACACTCTTTAGTGCCATTATGACACCAACCACATTGCATGTGTGTAGGGGTGAACCATAGGCCACCTAGAAATATAGTTCTGTAATGGCATCAGTGTTATTATGGGGACTAACATGTTTTGGGAATCACTGGACACCATGGATGAGTCTCTAAAGTGTTGTAATGGCATCAAACTTAACATGGGTATGAGTGTGGAAAGATACAGTAGACACCAGTAAGTACTCCTTAAAGTGCCCAAGGCACATATAGCATGATGAAGATAGGTTATAATCCAGCAGGCACTAGAGCTTACAATCTTAAATGCCACAATGGTGTCAATGTTGGTAATGGGATCAGGAGATGGGAGGATCCACTAGATAACCAGGTCTGATGATTTGAAGTGCATTGACTTGATGGGGATCAGATGGTTGGAGAATACACTAGACCACCAGGCCCTAAGACACCTGTCCCATAGCAGCACAGAATGATGGGCGTGAGGCCACTGGAGGTAAAGAGATAATTACAGTGACTGTAGAGTGCATGTGTGTATTGATGCGTGTGTGAGAGAGTGACTGAAGAGGAAATTCCACTGCCTATATGAGAAGCAGGGTGCTACTGCAACATGTAGATCAGCCATGATCTTCAAGTCACTGTAGTATTTGCAATTTAGGAAACATGCAAATTAGCTGATAATAAGGTCTGACCTGGCTATCATGTTCCTAAATCATAAATGGGCACATTGTGTTGGAATGGCCTTTCTAGCATGAGCCATGTAGCTTCATAGGTTCATAGTAGGTTACTAGGCTAGCAGTCCTAGAACCTTTACAAGCCTAGCCATGTTAATCCCAAGTACCCCATTTGTTATTTTTTATGTAGTTCACAGAATAAATTTATTAACAGGGTGGGTCTGTGATCAACACTGGCTATCCTGTCCATTGAGAGACATGGGTGCCACACCAGAGGTGAATTTGTGGCCTCCTATCCAATTATTTAGGTTGCTTTTGATTAAGGTCAGCGAGGAACTATTTTTTAAATGAATAGCTTATACTAGGGACTTCAATGAATTCCCTTGATAAGTCTTTTTCTAGAATTATTGCAATTATTTTGTGTCTTTCTTCTTTCTTCAGTAATTTTTCTCCTGCTTCTCTTTACATCTCTTCTGCACTCTCCTCCATCTTGGAATTCCGGGAACTAAAGTAGCAGCCATCCAGTGCCACCTAGCAGCTTCGCAGAGTGCTTCACTTTTCCTCCTCCTCCAAAGAGGAATTGTTTTTTTCTTTGTATAACCCATACATGCTATATATATATATATATATATATATATATATATATATATATATATATATATATATATATATATATGTGTATATATTCTGAAGTGATATAACATATTCTCAATCTGCCAAAATAATCTAATTCATCACTTTCCTCACCCTTTTTTCCACAACAAAAATCTTATCCCTTTCAAAATGTCTTTTATTAAATAAAATGTCTCAACTTTTCATTCCAAGTTTCCCATATCACCGCTAAACATTATTTTATCAGTTCTTTCCCTATGCCATCATATTCCTCCCATAATATCCATACAGATCATATTCAAATTCACATCCCATATTTTTCATGCTTATAAAAATATTTTCTTTACATACCCAGTCACTGTCATTCTTTGTCTATTCACATGTGGTATGTGACTTCTGAGCCAACCTAAAACAGTACTACTACTGATATTTGACCCCGGTATTCTATAGTGTACTTTGTATAACTTTTAAACCATCATTCTGTTGTTATACTGAATATGTGTATTGCTCTCTTACTCCTGAAATTATATACTTTGCCAAACTATATTTGTGTACTAATCTCAGATCTTCCTGTGTTTAAATGTTATTCCTCTGTACTCTGCCTTGACCCTACATCTCAATACTTCACCATTTTCCCTCAAGCGCTCACCCTTCCAGATCCACCTCCCAAAGAACTAAAGCCATAACTAGCATATCACATCTCTTTTAGTTGTATTTCAAACTGCATACAGTAAACTCTCAGTTAACCAGAAATCAAGCTTTTTACATGCTATGTATTGTTTCTGGTAAACTGTATTCTGATTTACTTGTTTTACTTTTTACATAAAATTATTTTATACTCTTACTGTATATTTGGTGAAACTCTTCCCCCCAGGCTTTCACTAAGAAAGGGGCAATTCATTTTATTTTATTTGTATTTATTTTCCAGGACAGACCTGACCTCCATGGACCTTTTATAGAATCTGCCGAGGAGTGTTGGCTGGTTAAATGATTTGCTGAGAGTCACACAGTTAGGCAATGGAAGGTAATGGAATCAAACCTTGCACCACTGAGCCACAGGAAACAGCTCATTAACTCATTCACTCCAGTGGAGCTCAGGAAGTTTGCACTGTAACTTCCAATGGGTGCAGCCTAAGCCTTCTGACAGAATTAAATTATGTCCTCACATTTCAAACAAATGTTCATAGCTCTGGAACCACAGGAGTTATGAAAGAAGTATAAATGGCAAACCCTTCAGCACAAAGTATTTTTATAGTGGTAGTATTCTTTAGGTTCTAGGTTGTTAACTGAATTTTATAAGTTAGAGTAAACACAATCTCCGAGATTCATGAAGCTTGTGCCAGGTGCAGGTGTAGCGTTGGCATTCTAACACCAAAGATGGCAGCTGAGCGATTCAGTTACGAGCTGTTCCCACCTGCACTACCTGTGTACGCTACACCCGCACAACTCCTGAGCCTTGTATGCTAATTACCCCATGTGCAGCAGTGTCGCATGAAAATGAAGGCATGTAGTGATTAAGGAAGTAGTACAGGAAATTTTGTGTAAGCATGCAGAAATGTAAACCGTAGAAAATGGATTATATTTTTGCAAACATAAAATCGGAGCCATGACAGCCGACCAAACACATGTATTATATTGTTAATATATGCCAATGGCTAAATATATAGCCATTGGCATAAAAAAATGTACAAAATATAAAATTAACATTTAATATATATAGTCGCACTATCGCGACGTGGAAGCGCAGGGCAGCAGTACGCAAAGGGGATCGCAAGGAATATATAAAAATATAGAATAAAACTGCAATAAAACACATATCTCGATTTCCCCAAAATAGTCAATGGCAGGCATGCTACACAATACTCATGATGCAAGGGTTGCTAAGGGGCAGTGACAGTGTTATGCACAGTAGCTAGGAATTAATAGGCAATGCCATGCAAATGAGAGGATTAATAGTGAATCACAGATTATCTGCTGGTGTAAGGATGCACTTCACAGTGTAGCATTATAACACCGAGGTGAGCCCTTGAGATAAAGATGACATCAAGAGAGGGGTGTGTCGCAATTGCTGTAAGCACATTGGAGCATTGCTAAACCGGTCTGCCCCTAGCTAGGCAAAGCTGCAGGATAGGGGTGTGTCGAATTGCCCATAGCTATGCTTAGCTGAGAGTACACAAGGTAACTGAGTATGCATGTGAACGAAGATGAAAAAGTGCATAAACCCAGTAAACAGTTATGCGCGGCACTCGCACTGCAGCTGAAACAGGAAGGATATAGGAAAGAAATAAGGAAATGCTGCAGCAGTGAAATTGGAGTACAAATGACTAATTAACACCTAGGAGCCTACAGTGGGCCATTGACAGCAGCTAACACGGCTGCAAGCAGCTACCTGCAGAACAGGGAAGGGGAGGGGCTGTATTGCAAAGAACACAGCAAAGTGTCAAAGCAGAACAATGCCGATATGCAGTATATCAGCTACAAGGCACATTTTGCCATGACTGGGTAGGGAAAGTACAAAACAAGAAAGATGGCAGGTGGATGCATGCCTGATAATGGGAGGGGATCCAGGTCTAAAAGTGAATTAAAGGGCAACAGATTAATCAAGGCAGGCAAGTAGATCTCCATAGTAAAGGCCCCACACTTGCAGTACTCATTGCAAAACCCATAATTAAGACATGCAGCAGCTGGAATAGCTCATACACACCCACTTACATCAGCAGCATCCATAGCACAATACTATAAAGTGTGAAAGCACCTCACACACATTTGTGTATTCCCATACACTCTGCACCAGTGGTGTATACAGATGGGGAACTTTTATTATGTACATGTTAGGGGCTGCCATAGCTTTGATCCACCAGCATGTGTTGGAGACTTAAGGTGGTGTGGAGGATGATGCACATGACCACCGCAGGCACCAGAGGAGGAGGAGAGTGTTCAGACCCAGGGTAACCTACCAGGGGCTCCATGATCTGGAGATAGTCAAGTGTTACAGGGTGGACAGGGACACCCTACAGAAACTTGTGGAGCTATGCCGGCCACATCTCAGAGTCAGAACAAGCAGAGGGGAGCCCATCCCAGTGGATACTAAGGTATGTGTAAGCCTGAGAATACTAGCTGCAGGTACCTTTCAAAGACCAACTGGGGATATCACGGGGATCTCACAGACATCAGCATCCAGGGTACTACAACAGTTCCTGGATGCCATGTTACCACATGCCAATGGGCACATATAATTTCCCTGAATGCAGGAGGAGTTGGCCAGCAATATGCATCTCTTCCACCATGTGGCAGAATACTTGGAGGTACTGGGTGCAATAGACTGCACGCACACAACACCCAGTGAGCAGGGTAGGCACTACATAAACCGAAAGGGATAGTCCTCCATCAACTGCAAGGTTGTGTGCAATGCCCAGGGCATTATCATGGATGTGTGTGCTGGCAGCCCTGGAAGCTATCACAACTCCCACATCTGGCATGCCTCACAGCTGTATCGGTTATTTGCCAGGGGGGACATCCCAAATGGCCACCTGGTGGGGGATGCTGGCTATGCACTGGAACTGTGGATGATGACTCCCATCAGAAATGCACACACACACCCATGCAGGAATGCCATAATGAGGCACACGCACAAACCAGAATCATCATAGAGCATGTGTTTGGGATGCTAAAATCACAGTTCCATTGCTTGGACATATCTAGTGGAGCCTTGCAGTACTCTCCAGGCACATGTGCCCACATCTTCGTAGTGTGTGCCATGCTACACAATATGGTCCTGTGGAAACAGCTGCAGCAGGGACAGAATGGTGAAGGCCCTCACAGCCCACCACCATTGCCAAGGGCCCCTCAGGCACAGAGGTATTCAGACCACGAACCCCCTGAGCCAGCCTCAGTAGACAGATGGAGGAGTGCCAGTATGCCCATGCCTTGGCAAGGAGGGAATGTATAGCACACACACTGAGTGTAGGCACCTAGGGACTGACACCTTTCTCCACCTGAACACACAGTAAAAATGGATGGCACACACACAAGACTACCTGTAAATTGTCATGTATAGGCAATCTACTGTGTGCATCCAACATAGGCAGCCCTCAACTATTGCACACACAACAGCCATTGGCACAACGTAAGTCAACACCTGAACAGTAAATTAAGCTATCAGCATATGCAGATACTGTATGTATAGATTCATAGGTAGGTACTTGGCCAACTGCCAGAGGTCATTTATAAGGCCAGCCAAAATGTGTCAGCTTTTTCCACCCCATTGATTCATTAACTGTCCCTCTGTGGAGCAGAGCCAATGGCGGGATCCCTGGGGTGCATCTACTTTTCCCCATCCACCATTCAAGGTTGTTCTTGCAGATTGTTAGTAAGGGGCTCTGTATAATGTAGTTAGGGATGTTGTTTCAAAGTATGGGGAGTGTCTGTCCCTCCAGCATCTTCCAGTTATTGTTGTGGCAAGGTTCAGCTCACTACAGTGTGTGGCTCACTATGACATGGATTCCTATAGGTGGAGCATATCCATCAAGCCTGAGTTCGACATGACTGTGTTGACCAGTGGAGATCATCTCAGGGTAAACGTGATGCCACTGAGTAAACCAGGAGTTTATTCAGTCTGGCTGCATAGGCCATATGTTGGAGGCCAGTATTCCCCTTGGTGAGGTACATTTTTGAACCCCCCCCCAGCTATTGGATGTGTCCTCTGAGGTACATCCCACATGAGTTATTATATCCTATGATGGGACTGATGAGTGATGAGTAAAGGGGCACTATAACCCCAGTATGTCTAGATAGGAATCCTTTAGTAATCAGATGGCCTACATAGAAGGATGTCCTAACTACTGTGGAGATATGATTGTCAAAGGAGATCACTATCTACCTTAGTCCCCAGATACCCCATTACCTAGTCTGTATTAAAGTGTCTGCCACTTATGTGTTAATATGTTGGTGCCAGTTCCAGAATGGAATGACCATGCAGTTAGCGGCACTTGGCTGGAGGCCATGTCATTGGCACCCTGTGACATTCTCTGTGAGGCCCCTTGAGGGATGTCCGTGTTAGCTGGACTATCAATCATGGCTCCCAGTCCACAGTCATTGCCAAACAAGGTCTGCCCTAGTCCTCCTGTGTTTGCCTGTACATCTGAGACGTATATGCCAAACAGTAGGGCTCCCAGGACTGAGTCCTGTGGGACACCAGTCATGACTGTTCAAGAGTTGGACCTGGAGACCGCTAGTCATACCATGTGGGTTCTGTGTGTTAGCCCGTTGGCAACCCAACCTGTGATGTATGGGTGAATGTACAGGCTGGTGTGTTTATCAATAATACATGAGTGGGGCATGGTGTCAAAAGCCTTGGTGAGGTCCAGGTAGTATGTGTGAGCCACTTCCCCCATCATCTAATGTCTTGGTGACTGTATGTAAGATTGCACACAGGTTCAGTAGGCATGAACTGCACTCAACCAAGCTGACCTGGGTTGGGTCACGTGTTCGGAGGTTACCAACATCATTGTTAATGAGTGCCATGAGGATGCGAACCATACCATTGCAGATGAGGCTAGTCAGGCTTATGGGGTGGTAGTTACCATGGTCAGTTGTGATTCCACCTTGATGGAGTGGAATAACTGTTGCCACAAGCCATTGTATGTGCATGTAGCCTGTGGAGAGTCTGAGGTAGGAATGCTTAATTAGGTGGGGGGCAGGGGTTCTTGTACAGTTTGCAAGATGCAGTCTGGGTCAACATCTGCCTCTATTACGCTGTGTTCTGCTGTTAGGAGGGCCATTTCCACCTGTGTGTCTCTGATGGTTGGGATACTGTACCTTACGGGTCATGTTGTGGGCTCTTTAGGGGGTGAAGTATGCACCAAATGTATCTACAAGAATGTTGGTGATATAAGTAGGGTCAGCATATTTTGTGCTATATTTCACTGGCACAGTGCAAATCTGTGTCACCACGTAGATCCTTGACATAGCCAAATAAGGCTTTGTGGTTATCTTTCGAATCCTTGCGTATTCTCCTGCTGATGTTAGCCTTGGATGGTGTCATGAGGGACCTACATATCATACTAATAGTGGTCACAGATGTCTGCCTTTCGTGGGATTTGCTGTGTGTCTGTAACACTGCCCTACTTCTGTAGTATAGCCTGTTTATTGCAGAGGTCCACCAGACCGGTGTCCTTGTCTTGGAGGAGTGAGTCTTGGTTTACCAGTGATGGCACGATCCATACATCCGTGTAGGTGCTTATAGACTGCATTTGTAAATCTGTCTGTATCTTGAGCAGTGTTTCCCCTTAGCGTGGGGGCTGTGAAACCCCCCAACCCTGTCACTAGTAGTGTAAATTTAGCTGTAGGAAAGGTATACACTGTGGTATCTGTGGGTGGGGGAGATGATATGGTGTGGAAACTGTGAATAGTTCATGTTCAGATCTAACCAGTGACTGGTTAATCTCCGCTGTGGTGCACCAGTTGCCCATGTTGGTGATAACCACATCTAGTTGTTTCTACCCCATGTTAGGGAGGTTACCACCTGATACAGGGCATATGAGGTGATACATACCAGGAAGCGCTGGGCCTGGAAGTGAGTACCGGAATACGTTTTCCAGTTAATGGTATGGTAGTTGACATCGACCAATGTCATGGTGTGCGTTAGGAATGTCATGTGCTCCACTGTCTCTAGGTAGGTGGAGTGGAAGTCCTGGGTCATGGAGGGTGATCTGTAGCAGGCCACATTCCACATTGCAGTTGTGGCTGATGTTAACTGCATATGGATGATCACAGAGGTGTCATGCTGCCCCACTAACCTGGAGGTGTAGGTATCCCTGATGAATATGGATACAGCCCCTTCATATCTATCAGTCCAAGTTTTGTGGCTGAAATGCGTGGTATGGGTTGTAGTCTGGTAGTGCTGGTGTGCTCTCAGGACCCTGAAGGCAGATTTCAGTTAATGCACAGATGTTGATGTTGTCCATCCTGAGGAGTGCTGTGAGTGCATGCATGTTGTGATCACAACCCCTGGTGTTGAGTAACATAATCCTCATTGAATCTGCTATTGTGCTGTTTACGGAGCTGGTATTCACCTTCGAGACTCTCCTAAATAAGGTACCATGGGGGCGCCAATAGCCTTGGCCAGTATTCCAAAGCTTAAGGCTGACACATAGGCCGGTATGGTATCATTGCATGCATGCTCCCCATCTGTGCTTGTTTTACATCTCCCCTGTAGGAAACCTACTGGTATGCAATAGAAAGCCTTAAACTTATACAAGTCTTCTAGCTTCCAAGATAGGCTTTTGGAGTGACTAAGTATATGTGTTCTGTATGTTCTTGATGTACCCTATTGTTTCCTGACTACATGGTGATTTCTCACTGTATATTGTGATCTGAAGGTCTATTTATTCACATATTATGGCTGTGATGGCCTGCACATTAGAGGTTCACAGAAAGCTTACTACCTATCTGGCCAAGGGCAATTAGAAGCATAGCTACAGGGTGTTGGCCTTCCTCACACCATTGATGAAGTAACTGAGCCTCTGTCAAGCATAGCCAATGAAGCAATTCCAGGCAGACCTGCTGAAAGCTGTTGAAGATTGAGGTTGTGGAGTGTGATATGGGCACTTAGTGATCTAAAGAGTGCATGTTAATGTAGCAATTCAATACCATTCAATTCTCCCAACAGGCCTTGCAGCTATCAAACTGGACAGGCTCCCCAACCCCTTGGCTGTATGGTTATGGGGCACATGATCCTAGGGGTGTATATTCTGTTACCCATTCACACAATAGGGTTTCCCTTGAAGTGTGTCAGTGAGGAACTATACCTAATGTAGTTAGGAATGTAATGTATTGTCTCACAGTACATTTGTTATATGTTGTTATCTCAAGAGTACGTGAAGCTCAGTGAGTTTGGGGGCCTCCGCCCTTTGCTTAGCCTAGCTTACACATAGAAACCATCTAAATAGGAAATAGGCAGAAGCAATGTTAATGTCAACAGATTAATGGATACAGCATCCGCATAGTATCTGTGCATTCGAGGTTACAATCCCAATAAAGGCAGGGATATTTATCATGTGCAAAAGTATACCTTAACCACAGCTTGCATATATAGGTAGTAATTGTCTGTATAATAACATTCAAAACACCCATATAAACCCATGTGTGCTGGAGAGTACAGTCAACAGAGAATGTAATGTTATGTCAGCACATAGTGAGATGTTACGTCACTGACATATATATATCTGGAGTAGTTAGCGGATGTGGCCGTGTTTATGCGCACAGGTTATACGTTACAAAGTTTGTTTAACTGCGTTTAATTGCAGCTATAATGTCACACAAACACTTTTAAACATGCTTACAACTGCTTAAATGAGCCTTATTCTGGAGTAAAAAACATTTGTAAAGTATCACAGGTGTCGAACCCTTGACCATGCACACTATAGTCATGGGATTTACCACTAAGCCATCTGAGGTGTACACATGTTTCATGGTCTGGTCTTGAGACTACACCTTATACCACATGCATTTCATTGTAATGATCACAAATGGGACAGTCACTTTGTGTACATATGTACAGTATATTGTAATGTACTGTAGTTTGTGAACCAACACATTCCAGTCTACATATGTATTACTGTTACAAACTAATACGAAATATATATATATATATATATATATATATATATATATATATATATATATATATATATATATATATATATATAAACATTATGAACACACTTCATGACACAGAAGCACTCCAAAGGAATTGGAGTGTACACAAAACACATGCAGCTCTGGTATTATAACGATTAATATTAACCTAATTCACTATAGAAGGGGTGGTTGTTGTGTATGTGAAGATTGGGGTGGGGGAGGAATAATGGGTAATGCAATCATGCATCAAGGAGGGTCTGGGTCAGATGTCCAATAAGTGAACTGGAGGGGCATACATGGAATATGAGGACAATATAAAAAGGACACAAAACAAGAACCTTTCTTATTCATAATACACCCTGTCATGTCACATTGTAAGACCTAATTTCACAAAAATATGAACATTAACATGTATCAGACATATGTACACCAACTGATTGTCACATTTGTTTTCAGTAGTGAGGAATGTCTGTAGTACAATGTACATTCTAAACATGATAACATTCGTACATATCTCAGATGCCAGTGTGGTGTTCATGGTCCCGGGTTCAAGGCCTGTTAGGTTATTTTGAGGGCCAGAATAAGAGCTTTTGGATGCAAGTGGATTAAAGCACTCTTAAGCAGTTGTAAGCGGGTTTCCACGTATTTGATTGATGGTAACTGGTGCTGAAACACGGCAAATGGAAAAGCGCTTCACACATTCGACATTTGCTTAACGTCACGCAGACGACGGGCAAACTTGCTCACAACTGCGTTAATGTGTGTTATTCAGACTTTCCCTACCAGTGCCTACTCTGAGAGGTAAAATATTAACACCTTCCAGTAGTAAAACCCGCAACCATGTACTCCATACTCAGAGTAACCTAACACTAAGCTAACTGGAATATACCTATCCCAGTTGTGTATGTAGACAGGTTAAAACACAAAAGGGAGGAATGTGGTGAAATAGGACAACCCGCCATAAAAGTGTATTCTCATATATATATATATATATATATATATATATATATATATATATATATATATATATATATATATATATATACATATATACACACACACACACACACCCACACACACACACACATATATATATATATATATATATATATATATATATATATATATATATATATATAGTGAGAGAGAGAGAGAGATACATAGAGACATGTCGATATGTACAGGTCTACGTATATATGTAGATATATAGATAGGTTAAAAACATCTACACATCTATGAAGGATAAACATATGGAATAATGTATGTATCTATATACATATACACACTCATAGATATAAATACATATAAATATATATATATATATAAAACACCAAAAAACGAATCCAGCACAATAACGGGAGACACAGGCAGCACCAGCTTTAAGTGAAAGCTTTTTTTAATGGAAGCACAATCCTCAAACCGGTTTCGCTACAGAGAGCGTCATCAGTGGGTACAGACTAACATGATTACACGTATTTTATAAGGAAGCCAACTCCACGCATCCTTAAAGTGCCCTACAGTATATAAAGTTTGACAATCACATACATATAGTGAATATTGATGTCTAACATTTATAACCCTAAATTGTTATAAAAACTACAAAAACTACAAAGACTGCTGAATATAAACTAACAACATTCTTAATATATTTACTAAACAAACATGTATCATCTTTCCAGGGTAAACTTGAATCTGACTATATATGAAAAAACATCAACTAAATACAATATTATACTAACACACCTTCCAATTCACATATACATTCTAATGTGTGTGGCAAAATAACCTCAGACAAAATCACCAATGGTCATTAAGACCCGGTTTAAAAAGTGCCCTCAGATTAATAATCCACCTACGCTCCATATTAGTAAGTAGCTGATGTCGTAAAGGTTCATTGATGTCAATTGATTTTAACGTATCAATACCCACAAAAATAAAATGAAAGGCCTGATGTTGTATAGTGTGCTTATATAAAGCACTACGTATACGTTTACATTTAATATCACTGATGTGAAGTGCAATTCTTTGTTTAAAACTACATGACGTTTGCCCTACATAAAATGCCCCACATTGGCAAACCGCCATGTAAACAACCCAAGAACTAGTACATTTGATATGATGTCTAATGTCATAGACTCTACTAGTATTAACTGACGTAAATGATGAAGTTCTAGACACCAATTTACAATATCTACAATTTCCACAGAAGGTACATCCTGGACAACCCACTGGCACATTTGTAAAACTAGAAACTTCATTCTTAAAACATGAGAAATGTTGTCCCAGAGTTTTACCCCGTCGATAGCCAAATTGGCATTTATTTGGTATAATATTTGAAAAAAAGGGGTCACTAGTAAAAATGTGCCAGTATTTGGAGATAATCTCCTTGATCTTAAATGTATTACTTCCATAGGTTGTAATAAACCTAACTACTGGTGTCTTATTTACATTCTCCACAGTTTTATGTTGTAATAACACAGTTCTGTCCGACTCCTTGCCCTTTAAATAGGCTTTATTTAAAATGGGTTCATGATATCCACGGTCCAGAAACCTCTTCTTTAAAACTGCTGCTTGAGATTCAAAATCATCATTAGACGAACAAATCCGTCTAATACTCTGAAATTGAGCTGTTGGTATATTGTTAATGATATGTAGTGGATGACAACTGTTGGCCAACAATAAAGAATTTTTTGAGAATGGTTTCCTGTGTAGTGTAGTAACTACAGTACCATCAAGTGTCTTAGTGACATGTACATCCAGGAAATCAACCATAAACAAATCTATCTTACCTGTAAACTTTATCCCAAACATGTTATATTATATATATATATACACACACACACACACACACACACACACACATACACTCATACAAACATGTGTGTTGACAGCATCTGAAGTGTTCATATCTGAGTATAACATGGACCATAGCAATCACACATTCCACCCCCCCCCACAAACAATATGAACATAACATATGAAAGAGTATATGCCAATACACTATTACAAATATGTTCTATGGACAGATTCACCAACACAACTGCATTGACTGCAAATATACCTGACAGAAATACACAGACAGCTTTAATTTTGCAAAACTTTATTACATTCCAATGTATTGACAAAAGGATTCAAGGACTAACAGTCCCTGCATGCTATACAGGAAGCATTTAAGAGTGCATTTAACAGTGCCTTAAAGAATCAGCCTGCAATTACCATAGTATTAGTCCATTAAGGGATAGGTATTCACATAGGGAAAAAACACCCACACACAAATAGACGTTGTATAAAAGGGGTTGCTACACACCTGCATGTGCTATGTACACCCACCAACATCTACCCCACAACCGTGTCAAGGTAAGTGTACGAATGGGTAGTGACGGACCTTAGGGTTAGAGCGTGGGTCAGGTAAGTGTGCGATAGTGACGGACTTTAGGGTCAGGGCGTGGGTCAGGTAAGTGTGCGATATTGATAGACTTTAGGGTTAGGGCGCGGATCAGGTAAGTGTGCGGTAGTGATGGACTTTAGGGTTAGGGCTGGGTTAAGGATAGTGCATAGATAGTGGTGTATGTTAGGTTTAGTGTAGGTTTTGAAGGTGTTTGGTGTGATTGTGTTATGTGTGTGTTTTTTGGAACAGTGAATTTTTTTCCCTGGGAAAAAATTTGCTGTTTTGAAGTGTCAATGTTATCCGAATTTGATCTTCCAAGTTCAAACTTATGGTGTTCGACATTTTGGAAGTTCGATTTTGTGATATAGACCCTATATATATATATATATATATGTATACACACACACACACACACACACACACACACACACACATATATATATATATATATATATATATATATATATATATATATATAAAAACACACCTACATACATGTCTGTAGACAGCATCCGAAGTAGTCATATCTGAGTATATCATGGACCATAGCAATCACACATTCCGCGCCCCCCCCCCAAACAATATGAACATAACATATGTAGAATATATGCCAATACACTATTACAAATATGTTCTATGGGCACAGTCACCAACATAACTGCATTGACTGCAAATATCCATGACAGAATTGCACAGACAGCTTTCATTTTGCAAATCTTTATTACGTTCCAATGTATTGCCAAAAGGATTCAAGGACTAACAGTACCTGCATGCTATACAGAAAGCATTTAATAGTGCCTTAATGAATCAGCCTGCAATTACCATAGTATTAGTCCACTAAGGGATAGGTTTTCACATAGGGAAAGAACACCGACCCACAAATAGACATTGGATAAGAGGGGTTCCTACACACCTGCATGTGCTATGTACACCCACCAACATCTACCCCACAATCAAAATAATTACATCAATACATACTGTCATACCATAACCAATTATGCAACTACTGTACAACATCTGCTGAAATATTAATATATCTGCACACAGACACACTAACATGGCCCTGTGTGAAATAGTCACTGTTATACAATTGAACAGCTGCTGATGTAACAGGGTGTATGAATTAATCCCGTTTCAGAGGGTTGAAAGGTTCATACACTAGGAAGCGTTACCGAGTACTGATTATTAGCACAGTATGATACACATTAACACCAAACTAAATATGTCTGGTAAACACACTGTAAACCCCCTAACATTATATGCATAGCTATGCAACCTTGAGCTGGTCAAACAACCTGGCCAGACTGAAACATATGCAGAAGTATTAGGTACAGACAAACCCTGCACAAGTAGCAATGTTCAGAAATATAACAGCAGTACTCACATTTAGACCAAATCCTCTAGGCATTACACACAATATATTACTGTTCATCTCCATACAGCTGTTGCAATTGATTTCAAACAACACTTCCAGGCTGTATTCCTCACAAGTAAGGCAAAGGGACAATGCCCAAGTGGAGTACTGAATTATACTCCACTGTAGCCATGGTATTGGCTAAGGCAGTAGCCGCGCAACTGATGTGCATGTAATTAGCTACTTAGAAACACAAATTGGTCATTGCGATAGCACGTTACTGATCTGTAACTATAAAAGGTTGCCTTGTCACACATTCAAACCATCTGTATCTACCTGTAGGATAGTACAAAACACTGAAAGATGAACTGAAAACGAGTATTATACTAGTTAATAACACCGCAGATTACTAAGACTGTATGTATAACATGTAGTATGTCTGTGTATGTAGTATCTGTACTGTAAGAATTATAGTGTAATCAATGCATATAGTGGAAATAGCTATCTTGTAGCGATGTATTGTTGAGCAGTAGTAATGCTTGTAGTATTCTATGTGTGTACTGTTGTAGGTCACACGGCACACTCCGCATACACCACAAGGGATGATATGGGCTTGGAACCCACCAATTCTCTTCCAGCCACTGTCAGTGTCAGGATTGGTCCAACAACTATGTGCTATAACAGGGGATAGTATATGTCGATATATTGTAACAGTCGACATATGTATGGGTGTATAAGTAAGATGAACATGTTAAAGGTGGGCTTACCGTGCAAATATGGTGTGTATTGTGGGATATTGCGCCAATAACTGTGTAATGTACAGTATTCTAGGCAGATCTGTATTCTATTCTACATAGCAGTCCTGTTATGTTATGCAAACAGTAGTTATATCTATTGGCAATTACAATACTCAATGACAAGATACAAAGCATTAGTATTCATCTGACAGGTTAGCAGCATGATAGCAAAGATAATTGGAAGAGCCAGGTAACTATCCATGCACATAACACATGTAATATCCACCTCTCTCCTATCATTTGAAAGCAATAACAGC